>NC_090440.1:1635511129-1635817767 GCF_031143425.1 Pleurodeles waltl | reverse complement strand
CTAGCCAGTTGAAGTTGGTGCATCATTTTCACAACTGGCTAGAAAGCTGACTTAACCATTGAAAAAGAGGAGGAATAGCACAGGGACCAGGACACAGCACCAGCAAACTCTTTAATAAGCACTCATATTTTCCATCACTTCACCATCAGTTCATCAACCTGGGTGTAATTGCCTCTGTGGAGGCATAGGATTATTGTTAAAAGATTGTGGGGGGGACTCAGATGCTGGCAAGCACTCCCCATAACCTGGCTCTTGTGACCAAGTCAAAAGATGATCGCAGATCCAAAAAGTCCACATAAAGGTTCCCTCCATCAATATCTACTGCCCTCCATTTTGTCATAAGAAAACAAAAAAACTGGTTCACAGTTCCTGCTTTAAAACCAGCTTTGGAATGACTTGAAATTTTGTTCTTGGTGATACATACAGATAATGTTTTGAGAATGTGTTTACAAAAGATCTATGACAATTATGGGATGATAGTAATCTGGAATATTTTGACAGTTCTTTTTAAAAATATGTGGGATCTTGGAGTTCTTCCACAATAGGGGGACTGGGTCACCTGTGGCTATGGTGTTGGAAATACAATTTATGTAAGGCACTCACAACTTGAGTTCCAAATGAAACAAGTCTCTGAGGGTCTTATTTAGGCCTGCATCCTTCACCTGTCTGTGAAAAATACCTTCTTTTTTAGAGCCAGCATAGAAAAGGTTATGTAATGGCTAGTGTCACTGGTAGGCTGAGGAATGCTGCAATCAGTTTGGTGCTTGAAAGATAACAACAATGATGGTGTGAAATAAAGTGGCTTAAAATGCTCCACTCATTTGAATATGAACCTCAAGTCTCATGGCTATATTATGGCCACCTTGATTCGCTCTGTGCCAAAAGTTATTTGCCATTGTTTTCCTTGATGGCACCTAAGAGTACCTCACAGAGACCTAGTTTCCAATTTGATATGGTGGAACGTAAGGTATTTTTTATAAAGAAAAGAGCCCTGGAGTCAGCTACAGCAGCCCTATAGCCTAGCTTAATAGCCAGCAGTAAAGCAGTCTTAGCGGTCCAACAGGTTGAATTAAACCATTCCTGGAGACTAGGTGCTCTGTTAGGAAGTTTAAAATCTTTCTGGAAGAACTCTTTACATTTCTCAAACGATAAGTTGTGAGTTGTAAGATTAATTTTGAGTGTTCCATAGTCTCCATTATCAAGCTCAGTGGAATAGATCCTGCATTGTAGATTGTTGAGATAACATTAATAGACCAACAAATAACTTCCATTTTAGATTACTGTGATTACTATTAATTGACAGGGTGGTAGCATAAGGATGAAGAACGGGCACCTGGCCGATAGGCAGCAAGGCTAGGATTTTAAGTTTTAAGAGACAGGGATAATGGATGCTCTCTTCTATTTAGATGACTGCCATGTCAAGCATGGCTCCCCATACACTGACATCCAATAGGATGTAATCTATGTTGCTTCTGTAATTCTCCCTCCGAAAAGTAAAAGCAGCAACACTGTCAGAGGGGGAGCAACCGGTGCATGCACATGGGCCATAGGAAAATGTTGACAAATTCCAAACCTTATATAATAAAGAATTTCTTACGAGGGGCCAGTCAATCAGGAATTTCCCAGAATGAGTCGTTGGCTTTAGCCAAATTGCATGGAATGAATGAGGAATTAGAATTTAAGTTTAGTTGTCATCCAATTTTGACTTTAATTCCACTAGATTCCAGCTAATGATTGAGGTGGCTCTTTTGGAAAAAGTTTGGGAAGGAAACAAGAACCTCATTAGGATCTGGCCCAGATTCCCTTCATGTGTCTGAATACAGATACTTGCCATCACTCTCATGAAACTCCTCCCATGTTAATGTATGCTCGGCCGCAACTAGGATATGTGGTGGCTTAGGATCAACATTGCTGCTAAATTCAAAATTAGTACCCAGGAGTCAATCAATCGTAGATAAGTGAGAAAGCACAGAGAAACTGCCTTACTTAAAGATGTCTTTTTTCTGGGGAACTAAAATCTACTTTAGTTGCTTGGGGTTAATAGATTGTAGGTAATTAGTAATTTCAGTATTGGATGTACTGTATTCTGGAATATATAAGTCTTTATAGAAATGCATCAAGAATGTATTTATCCTTATACAGAGATAAACCTTTCTTACTTGCAACAGGCTTAATTTTAGTTTTTCATTTTTACATGCAAAATAATTTGCTAGTAGTTTCCCCAATTTTATTTTTCCCCACATAATATAACACATTTCTTTTGAACAAACTGGTAGAGGTATACTCAACAAATATAATATTATAATGTAATTTGGCTCCAAATAATTCATGCACTGAGACCTCGGAATCTGAGTTATATTATATCAATTCAATCTTTTAACGCTATCTAAAATTGCAGAATATCTTTTTTGCCATATTTCATTTATTAGACATACATTTGAAAATAAAGCCTCATGCTGTTGCCTTAAAACTGTCCCAAATAACAAGTAAAGAGGAATCCTGTGGATAATTAAACGTAAACGTCAACACATTCTTAAACTTTAGTGCTAAAACACAGTTTGACTAATAATGAGGTGTTACCATTCCATCTTTTCAGGTTTGTTTCGTCAGAAAGAAATCAAAATCTATAATTACAGGCACATGATCTGAGATAAGTATGAGATCAATCTTTTTAAAAAATCTGGAAAATACATTTCCTCATGAAGACATAGGCCCTCATTCTGATTCTGGCGGGCGGCGGAGGCCGCCCGCCAGAATTCAGCCCTCCATAATACCGCTCCGCGGTCAAAAGACCGCGGAGGGTATTATGAGTTTTTCCCTGGGCTGGCGGGCGGTCTCCAAAAGACTGCCCGCCAGCCCAGGGAAAAACTCCCTTCCCACGAGGATGCCGGCTCGTAATCGAGCCGGCGGAGTGGGAAGGTGCGACGGGTGCTGTTGCACCCGTCGCGTATTTCACTGTCTGCAAGGCAGACAGTGAAATGCATTTTGGGGCCCTCTTGCAATGCCCGCGACTCCCCCTCCCGCCATCCGGTTCCCGGTGGGAGAACCGCCAGGAACTGGATGGCGGGAGGGGGAGTCGGAATCCCCAAGCCGGCGCAGCAAGCTGCGCCGGCTTGGAGGATTCCTTGGGGGCAGCGGGAAACCGGCGGGAGACCGCCGGTTTCCCTTCTCTGACCGCGGCTAAGCCGCCGCGGTCAGAATGCCCCGCGGGGCACCGCCGGCCTGTCGGCGGTGCTCCCGCGTGCCGCGGCCCTGGCGGTTCTATACCGCCAGGGTCGTAATGAGGGCCATAATCTATTAAGGATTTTGGGTGATGGACAGGGGAGAAAAAAGCATATTCTCTTAAAATGGTGTTATACTTTCTCCAAGCATCTACCAAAGAGTTTTGATAAATAGTCGAACAGAATTATTTCAGCATATTCTTATCAATATATTTAGTGTTTGAGTTTCTATCTGGTGTGAGGTCCACAATTTGATACCAGTCCCCTCAAATATGAAATTTCCCATGATAAACCAACAGTTTTTTAGAAACACTATTCCAAAAACAATTATATTTGACATAGGACTATAAGCAAAGGTATCTTATTAAAAAGTAATTTAAGAAGTACCCACCTCTTTTCTAAATCATTCTTTTGAAAGGTAAGTACTACATCTAACTTCTTCTAAATATAATTATTCCCACCCAGAATCTCTCAAATATAAAAGCTTCAACTTTGAGAAGATGGTATTCCAATAGTAATGCTATGTCTGTCTTGAGTTTAGCAAACTGTGAAATACAAAATTGAGTTTTTAATATTGTCCTATAACAAAGCCAACTCCACAATCTCAACCTGTGCTATACAGTCAAGGAAAATAGATGAGCAGTCAGAATAGTGAATCTACACTTCCCTATAAATGGTAGCCTGATAATGTAATGGTATTTGATAACATATAGCCAATATTTGTGCAAGTCAATATTTCTGCCCTTAATGTGACATTCAACCATATGTGGTGGGATCCTTCAATGAGGGCAGAAAAAAGAAATGGGACACAAGAGACAGGCAGATGTAATTAGACTGATTAGCTAAGATAGTTGGTTCCTTGCTTTAAGAGCATTCCAAAACCCTGCCTTTAAAAGAGAGAAATTCCAGCATGCTAGAAGTAACTGAACACAATATTCAAGAACAGTACCCCAACTATTTCAATAATAGTAGGTAACATAAAATGGCAGCACTGTGGAATGTTATTAGGGGTGGGTAAAATTTGCTTAGTTTGCCCTTGGGTAATTAAGCACATTTTTGGGAACATTACTAGTAATTACGCAAAATGCATATCCATCATTGAGCACTTTATTTTAGAGCAAAATATGTCCTTGTTCAATTTTTTATGTAAGACACATTTTGATGCAATGGACGTCTTGTGCTAAAATAATAGCTCAAAAACAGAGTTGGCAGCAGCAACAGCTGCTACCATTCTGGCTTTTCACGTTGTTCCCCCACTCTCACACAATAATTTTGCTCCGAATGGAAGATTAATTATGCAAAAGTGGCATAATGATGCTTTTTCAGGAGTTTTGTGTAACAAGGGGAATGCAAAATTACCAAAATATTTTACACTTTGCCCTGACCTAAATGTTACCAAGATGCTGATTCTTAATCTATAATTGCAGTGATGATAAATTTGTCAGCTCTTCCAGTCACCTATTAACCCACACTTTAGGCCTCATTATGAGTTTGGCGGTCCCACCGTGGGACTGCCAAACTCACGGGGAGGACTCTATCACCATGGCGGTGACGTCCCCCCGAGCCTATTACAATATTTCCGCCGGGCACATTTAACATGCGTTGTAATACGCGTTCCCTACAGTCAGTCAGGTGGGAACAGTGCTATAGTATAGGAGTTGGCACCCATAAGGGAGCTGAAAGGGAGCAGAGTCCTATACCACAGCACAGAGAGGGCTGACCAGCTTTGCAGAATGTGCTCATTCCAACTGTGCTGTGCAGGGGGACTCAGGGTCCCCCCGTTACCCTCCAGCACTGGCTTTCCACCAGTCTTTACATGACGGGGTCAACGCCATGAAAAGGCTGGCGAAAAGTGGGGGGGTAAACACCCAGGCGGCGCTGAGTTCAGCACCCCCATGGCTGAGTACAACTCCGACCTCCGTCACAACTTCAGGAATGATGTTCCTGGTGGGAATGGCAGTCTTTAGGGGGGCCTACCTACCAAAGTTATAATTTGGCAGTCGGACCACCAGGAGTGCAGCAAGCTGACCGCGCCGCCTGCGTTCTTAGAGCCACCAGCCTCGTAATGAAGCTGTTTGTTTTACAACATTTTTCAGAATGTCTAGTCAACAACACCATGGAAGGACTGACAACCCCCAAATAATGTATCTACCAAGTACAAACAGTGAGAAAACGCCAGTCAAATCTGGGATCTAGGTGTACACTGTGCAACAGTAAATCATAGCAGTGCTGCAGTGACTCTTGGCATTTGAAATATCTTACCATATGCTGTAAATGTTGGCGTGGGTCTGCCAACGTAAGTGCTTTGGTTTCAGGTTTATTACAATTTTTAAAAACTGCAAGTATGTTTGAAATGCTCCTTGTTGCCACATGGAATGTAAAGCACTATGAAGCATTCTTCAAATAGGTACTCAAAGAACATTTTGTTTGACAATCACATCCTGGGACTTTCTTTTAGGCCTGCCTTTATAGGGCAGCTTCCTTATCTTACCTACAGAAACAAAAAAGAAGTTTAAAAAGTGCTAATGAGAAGACGGCTTTTACTCCACTTACCTGTTGATATCCTTAACTACAGATTTGATGTGTGATTCATCAAAAAAGTGCTTCAATTGTACTCCGATTGGTCTGAGAGAGGTTTCCCTAACCTGATATAGCCGGGTTCAAAAGGCATCTTGTTTTAAATTGTCACAGCCAACTCAGGCAGTTAATTTTTTTATTGTTAAACATTTTGGTATAAAACGTCCGTGTTAGACCTGATATTGTTGGCCTGGTATTGCCCCAGACTTTCTGTTATCACTCCGCTGTTTTTGCTCAACTTGTTTTGTAGGACTCTGTGCACTTTACCCCTGCCAACCAGTGGTAAAGTGCTTGTGCTCTCTCCCTAAAACATGCTACAATTGGCCGACAACTAATTGGCACATGTAATTTAAGTGTGAGCCCCTAGTAAATGGTACTACATGTAACCATAGCCTGCAAAATAGTTGCTACTAGTGGGCAGTAGCACCTCCTGTGCCACCCACCAAAGCAGCACTGTAAAATATGTCTAAGGCCTGCCGTTGTAGACTGTAGTGCAATTTGAAACCTCCATTTCAACCTTGGCAAAATAAACTTTTTGCCAGGCCTATACTTTCCTTTTTAACATCTAGAAGTCACCACTAAGGTAGGCCCTAACCACTCATTGGGCACTGCACATGGTATTTAAAAAGTAGGACATGGGTGCTTAGGTTTTACTTGTGGCAGTGAAAAAACCCTAAAGTCGTTTTCCACTCCTGAAAGGATGTCTCTCCTGTAAACTAACAGTGGATTACCTTATTACACTCATCAAGGGATAACTTCAGTTTGGGACCAGATAGAGAAATGCTGTTTCGGCTAATATGAAATGTAATTTAAAAACCCCTTTATTAGTAAAATCGCATTTTAAGTTATTATGATAACAATGTCAGTTTAAAAAAGTTGGCATTTTTCTAGCTTAACCAAAAGTACATTTCTGCCAGTGTCCAGGGTTACAAGTCTGTGAGTGTCTCTCCTGTGGTGTTTCCTGTATTCTTTCCAGACATGGGAATTAAAGGGCATTGGGTGTGGGCCAGTGTGTTCACCTCCTGAGCAGGATGTCTTGTGGGGGTTGTACTCAGGCGTCCTAAGAGTAGCCTCAAGGCTTGCCCACCCCTTCCTGACTTCTAAAGGCTTTGTTAAGGGGACATTAGGAGCTTTGTTTCTGGGCCAGTGCTGGAGTGGGACTTCATCCTACAGCACACACTTCACCTCTCCTGCCCAGCATGCCAGCATTATTAAAGCACGTCTGAATCACCGCTGGGGGCGAGGAGCTTTGTTTCTGGGTCATTGCTGAGGTGAGACTACTTCCCCAAGCATACATTTCATTTCTCCTGCCTGGCATGCCAGTGCTATTGGAGCACACTGGAATCCTCTCAGCGCAGGACCACAGGACCTTTGTTTCTGGAGCAGTGCTGGGGTGGAACTTCATCCCCCAGCACACACTTCACCTCTCCTGCCCTGCACACCAGCACTGTTAAAGCGTGCCTGAGTCCTGCAGTCAAGACCGGGCCTGTTGAGCCCGTCAGAGCCTGGAGAATGCTGGGCTAGGCCCACTCTCTTGGCCTCTTTATCGAAGTTCATCCTACAACACTACACATCATGGGGAATAGAAAGAATCCATCTATCTCAGGCAAGGCTAAGTCGACTGGTAAGCCCCACACTTCCATTATGAATTTTATAGCTAGCACCATGAGAGCAATTGATGAAGTCATTAACAGTGTCGAACAGAGACTTAACAGCTGTCAGCATGATATGACTGTTATTTATAATGTTCTCTTGCATGACATTCTCTCTAGTTGTGACAATGAGACCTCTGCCACCACCGTTCAAAAGTTGCCTAATGGTTGTGTGCATAATACAGCAGATTGTATGTAGGAAAGTGCCCTTGTTGGCATGGTTACTCCTACACTTTTGCCTGATATTGATGCCAGCTTTAACTGAGAGAGTGCTGGGATCCTGCTAACCAGGACCCAGCAGCAGTGTTCTTTTCCAAAACGTGTATCTTTGTTTACACAATTGGCACACCCCTGGCACCCAGTTAAGTTCCTTGTAAAAGGTACCCATGGTACCAAAAGCCCTGTGGCCAGGGAAGGTCCCCAGGGGCTGCAGCATGTATTATGCCGACCTGGGGGACCCTGCACAAGTACATGCACACTACCTTGCAGCTTGTGTGTGCTGATGGGGAGAAAAAAGTAAAAAATCGACATGGCACCCCTCTCAAGGTGCCATGCCCACAAACCACTGTCCGTGGCATAGGTAAGTCACCTCTACAGCATGCCTTACAGCCCTAAGGCAGGGTGCACTATACCACAGGTGAGGGCAGAGCTGCATGAGCAATATGCCTCTACAGTGTCTAAGTCCATTCTTAGACACTGTAAGTGCAGTGTAGCCATATTGAGTATATGGTCTGGGGGTTTGTTATTACGAACTCCACAGCTCCATAGAATACTGGGAAGTTTGGTATCAAACTTCTCTGCACAATTAACCCACACTGATGGTAGTGTTGGATTTATTAAACAATGCACCCAGAGGGCATCTTAGAGATGCCCCCTGTATTTTGCCAAAACCTTTAGTGCAGGACTGACTGGTCTGTGCCAGCCTGCCACTAAGAGACAAGTTTCTGAACACATGGGTTTAGAGCCTTCGTGCTCTCGATGGCCAAAAACAAAGCCTGCACTGGGTGGATGTGCTTCACACTTCTCTCCTGCAGGAACTGTAACACCTGGTGGTGAGCCTCAAAGGCTCAAGACTCTTATAACAGTGCCCTATAGCCCTCCAGCTAGTGGAGGTGCCCACCACCCAGACAAAGTCCCACTTTTGGTGACAAGTCCAGCGGGAAAATTAGGGAAAGTAAGGAGGAGTGACCACCTCAGTTGGGACTACCCCAAAGGTGTCCAAAGCTGAGGTGACCCCCACTCTTTGCAAAATCCTTCATCTTAGTTTGGAGGACAGAGACCAATAAGGTTAGGTCTGTGTCCCCCTCCCCAATGGGAGTGGATACAAGAAGGGTTTAGCCACTCTCAGGGACAGTAGCCATTGGCTATTGCCCTCCGACCACTGTAATTACCCTAAATCCAGGATTTAAGGCCTCCCCTGAACCCAAGTCTTCAGCTTCCTGGTGACCTCACAAGGAAGAAGAAGGACTGCTATGCTGAATCCCCAGCACAGAAGAATGAAGACGAACACTGACTTGGCCCCAGCCCTACTGGCCTGTCTCCTGCTTCAAAGAGCCCTGCAAAAGAAAGCAATGCATCATGCGGGTCCAGCGACCTCTGCCTAGCGCCCAGGGGACTGACTGCATCACAGAGAATGGAGAACTCCCATGGGCAGCGGCCCTGTCCAAGAACACACTACATCTAAGGACTCCAGAGCCACCCCGGATCCACAAGTCCTGACCACACTGCACCTGATGCCCACCGCCTGTGTCCAGGTGGCCCAACCAACTAGAGAGGATCCCCAGGTGATTCCCAGCAAGTGCCCACCCTGGGTTGACCTCTCCTCTCCTCCACGATTACACCTGCAGTGTGAATCCAGAGGACTCACCTGACTGCAACAGCAGCGGACAAAGATACCCGACACCAAAAGATATACTGCACCCACAGCCCCCTGGCCTGGGGAAACCCGACATCCAGTGCAGCAACATTCAGCAGGTGGCCCTCCTACTTGTTTAGCCTGTTGTTCTCCAGGAACCGACCCCCTGGACCACACCTGCAGCATCCAAGAGAGCCCTGGGGTCCCTGAATAGGAAAGCATTGGGTGCCCGATGCTGTGTTTGCACCCTGCACCCGGCCGCCCCTGCGCCACTGAGGGTGTGTGTTTGGTGCTGACCTGTTGCCCCCCCAGTGCTCCTCTAAATCCCCCAGGTCTGCCCACTGAAGACACGGGTACTTACCTGCAAGCAGGCCTGATTCAGAGTGCCCCCAGTCTCCATAGGAGCCCATGTTAAATTTGCCTCATCTTTGACCTCTGCACCCCCAGGAACTGTTTCTGAAAATTGCACTGTGTATTCTTTTGAAACAGATTATTTTTTTCAGATTATTTTCATTTATTCAAATACTGTATGACTCGCGAATTTGAATCAAAGTATACAAATGATATTTTTGCTATATAAAAACAATTGATCTGGAGTTAAGTCATTGAGTGTGAGTTTCTTCTGTTGTTTGTGTGTGTACACCAAATGCTTTGCACTACCCTCTCAACCACACTACAACAAAAGAGAGCATTATAACTCTCTACTTTAGCCTCTGTTAAGCCTCTGGGGAACCCCTGGACTCTGTGCACACTATGGGGGTGATTCTCACCCTGGCGGGCGGCGGAGGCCGCCCGCCAGAGTTCCCCCCTCCAAAATACCGCTCCGCGGTCGAAAGACCGCTGAGGGTATTTAGGGATTTGCACTGGGCTGGCGGGCGACCGCCAAAAGGCCGCCCGCCAGCCCAGTGCAAATCATCCTTCCCACGTGGACGCCGGCTCAGAATTGAGCCGGCGGAGTGGGAAGGTGCGACGGGTGCAGTGGCACCCGTCGCGTATTTCAGTGTCTGCAAGGCAGACACTGAAATACAAAGTGGGGCCCTCTTACGGGGGCCCCTGCAGTGCCCATGCCATTGGCATGGGCACTGCAGGGGCCCCCAGGGGCCCCACGACACCCCATACCGCCATCCTGTTCCTGGCGGGCGAACCGCCAGGAACAGGATGGCGGTATGGGGTGTCAGAATCCCCCATGGCGGCGCAGCAAGCTGCGCCGCCATGGGGGATTCCCAGGGCAGCGGAAAACCGGCGGGAGACCGCCGGTTTTCCCTTTCTGGCCGCGGCTGAACCGCCGCGGTCAGAATACCCTGTGGAGCACCGCCAGCCTGTTGGCGGTGCTCCCTCCAACCCTGGCCCCGGCGGTCCATGACCGCCGGGGTCAGAATGACCCCCTATATCTCATTTTGATATAGTGTATGCAAATCCAGCTTCCTACATTGTATCATTGCGGTTCCCCACTGAATCATTATCCCAAACCCCACCTCCTCCACCTCCCTCACCAGCATATGAAGACACCAGGAACCAGCTTAAAAGCATTAGGTACTATTTCGGGAGGGACAACAACTATGGCTGAGACATTTTCCAAATACACCAGTGCTAAGACAAGCTCAAAATTGGTTGGGGTGAACCAAGAGGACTTTAGGACCTTGCTTGCTGAGTTGCATGCTTTAGAAACGTTACTGAAAAACTCACTAGACTCCCTTACTGCTAGATTAGTGCTTGTGTAAAGCCTAACTACTAGTTGCATAGACCTGTTGAAGCCCAAAGTAAGCCGTGCAAGCATTTGTCAACCACATAAAGTAAATGCAGTGCCACCCTCGACCCTTCCTCTTGCCCACAGTAGTACCACGGGTGTCCAGCTCTTAACGCAGGAGCCTACTAGTGGCTCTGACACTACACTTGTGACCCATAATCCTACTTCAATTTTATTACCTGCTACACAAACTACTAATGAGTTGGTTGTGTGCAGATTAGATGAAGCTCCAAGTTCTCTTGATTTTACCACCGAAACCACGCCCTATATTGTAATACTGGCTAATGTACCTCCCCTGGTCCCCACAACTACAGAGTCCTGGGAATCTCTGAGAAATAAATCTTTAAATTGGGTTGGTAACAAACCAGGCATAAACAGGGCCCTCTTTGATGGCATCAGAATGGAAAGAAGAGTTAGCTGGGTTTGGCAGGAGCACAAAACATTAACTAGAGATTGAGTAGTTCTGAGTTTCAGGTCACCCAGATTAGCTGATGCTATTTTACAACGATCTGGTGCCTCATCCACATGTGCCTACAAGACCCCCATACAAACACAGGATTTACATTTCCCCATTACAGTTCACAATCATTTTAGACTGACTCAGTGGCCGGCCTGCGGCCACTGTCTTTCATGGCCATGGCCATGGCCCAGCTCCACTGACTGAGGGTTCCCCACACAACTTAAAAGAACAGGAACAAGGCTTAAATGCCAAAACGTGGCCGACTCCAAAAGCTAGTTTTAAAGATAGTTCAGCTTTTTGGCATAGTTAAATAGCCCCTTTCTAAGAGAAGACAGGGCTTCGAAAACCTAGATCATTGTCGATGAGGTCAAAGGCCGCTGAGTTAACCATCTTCACGGAACTTCCTTGCAGTGCAGTTAACCTTATGTTTTCTTTAGATGAGATAACTGAGGCCCCTATGGCTAGTAAGGGTGGAAAGGCTCTGGCCGTCACTGTGTTCCGGTTGATCTTTTTAAAGCCAACATATCTTTCTGGGGACCTATTTTAATTGTAGTGTTGTGGGCGTGTTGCAGTTCCGGGTTTTTGAGTACCTGGTCAGACTCACTAATTGTCACCATCTGCATGAAGGGCATTAGCTCTAATCCAGCTTGCTATTGCCCTATTTCTTTATTTGAGTCTTTAGTGAAAGTTGTAGGCAGAATCATACTGAATCGGTTAGCAGAGAGGGCAGAAAATAGCAAGCTACTGCCCAGTGCTTAATTTGTAAATAAAGAGGTGCTGGTGCCCAAAGCCCTCCTCTCAAACATGCGCCAGCTGCAATTAAATGTGTGAACACGGAATACTGAGGCAGCGTAATCCTGGAGCCATCTTGTGCCTCTTCAATCCATTTAAAGCAACTCCCTGCCCCTTCAGCTCACTCTTGCAGCTTTCTGCTTTCTCCCTTTGTGACGCTTTTTCGTTTTTCTCTTCCTCCGTCTTTCCCATATGTGTCTTTTGCTTGCAGTAAATGCTTGAGGCAGAAGAGCAAGCCCCAGCCCTCAAAAATAGGTGCCGGTGCTCAGCACCGGAAACAACAAACACAAATTAAGCACTGCTACTGCCTGACCTCCAGTATGGTTTTTGTAGAGGTTTGGGGACGACTGAGCAAGAACTAACCTTAATTTGTTAATTGGGAAGTATACACTGGGTAAGAAAGGTAACATGTTTTAGCTTTTGTGGGCTTATCTAATGCATCAGACTGCTTTATCCATGATAAATTGCGGTCCATCTTGGCACAGCTCGGAGTAGACCAATCTATAATAGCATTTTTTAGAGAGCTGTATTCAGAAAGTAGGGCTAGAGTATGCTATCGTCTTAGGAGCGAATGTACCCGCTCTTTTGGAACTGTTCTCTTACCTGTGAATTTTGTTCACAAAGCGTGGCTCATTTAAACAGGCTATCAATGCTAGGAAGTTAGGTTTCACAAAAACTACTTCTCCACTGTCAAACTTTGCATACAAACCTGGCAACAAACCTGGGAATGAAATGTTAACTATGTATGAGGCCAAGTGTGTATCAACAGCCCTGTAATGGGACATGGATTTGAGGACATAGCAACATCAACCCGCTCCAAGTGGTAGAGATTGCATTTTTTAGATTCTTACTCTCAGTACCACAGAGCTGCCCATCACAGGTTAGTAACTCCGAGCTTGGGGCTCCATTCATAGCTGATATAGCTCAAACCCAGTCATTTCTTTTGTGGCATAAAGTGTGTCTTGTGACAACACCCTTTTAAATAGTGAGGTAATCAACGATTGCCTCAAACTGTCAGCTCTTGTTCAAATTCCATGGTTGAAGTATGAGAGACATTTACTTGGGACATCCCGAATATTTACAACAATCCGATACATTACAGTTTATTAGCAGGAAGGAGTAAAAAAATATGTGCTTTTCGTTGTATGAGGAAATGAGGTTGGAATGATAAAACCCAGTGTTGTTAAGAACCAATTGATTCTGGTCATTTTTGATCTGCAACATTCTCTTACGTTTGCTCAGAACAGTCGTCGCAAGTTATTCTGACTCATTTCAGATTTGACATTTTTCAGTGTCTGGTAACATTTCCCACAGCAAATGACTGGTTGATAATTTACCTAAATGCCCATGTGACAACTTCTCTGTTTCAAGCACCTTTCACATTCCGTTCTTTTGTATCTTTTATAAGCACCTGAGGACGCATTTTAAACTGTCTTTTTACATGAAGCGTTTTATACTGCCTATTTTACGTGATTCAAATTTTAAGCAATATCGACCTCCTTATTTGTTTCTGCAATCGTTACCGTCTCTTGCGATTTGCCATTTTCTGTGGCTAGCTACTTGTGCTGCGTGCTCCAGCATAGGAACACCTTAGCCACCCAGCATGGCCTTGCTGTGGTTATCTGAACTTTCTCTTTTATTGGCACTTCCTCTTTTTGATTACATTTTAAAATATGTCTGACTGGCTGTTTATCTTCTTTTTAAGTTGTATATGCAGATTTGTATTTTTATTGCAATGTGCAGTGATGTTTTATTTGTTTGCTTTTATGATTCTGAACATGAAATGGAATGAAGTTGATTTTATTTGATTTGACTTCTAAGGGCTGCCTAAACTGCCTGTGAAAAATGCATCTCATAGCTAGACCTGTCCTCCCTTTGTTACCCTAGACAGTTTGAAGCCCAACCCAGGAAAGGGGAAAGGTTCAACAAAGGGGGCATCTCTCCCCCACAGGCTGGCACTGAGGATAAAAGTGGCATCTTTAGGAACCTCTCATCAGAGCACTCCTGGGCCTGTGGAAGGTTTAGAAAAACAACTGCCCTGCTCTCTGAAGAAGAGAGACTGGCTCTTCTTGCCTTGATCCCAGGCTGCTCAGAAGTGATTTCTAGGTTCAGTTGGCTGGCCCCTTGTTTGAGCTACAGGACACAACAAGCTTCCAGAGGCCTCTCCTGCCCAGATGACCAGCACCAACAAGACCTGCCTCAGCCCTATAGCTAACCTCAGATGGAATAGGTCCTGGTCCCCAAAAGGTACCCCTCCAGGTCCTGGACCTTTGGATTGCATCACAGAGTACTCTTCCTGTCCCAAAACTACAATTTTCAGGGGGAAATCGAGAGGTTTTTGGGCTCTTCACATCCATGAACAATGTCCATGTGTCATCCGACCATCCATGACACCCACCAATGCAAATCTCCATCAATGAGCTGGTCTTCATATTTGCTTAGCAAACCAGCAACAATGGCAGCATTCTGCATCAACCAGCAACGCCAAGACCCAGCCAACTCTTGCAGTGCAAGTCCTGATCTTTGAGCTGACAATGGTCTTATCGTATCGACTGCCAACACAAAGCTCCTCTGCAGATCCCCTTGTTTACTTTAACTCAGAGAAGGTAAAATTCTTCACTATGATGAACCTGGTTCTGGTATCCGGCCTGCGCTCCATGGCAATCAGCCTGAACTTGGGACTTTGTCGCGGTCCAGCACAACCAAATAACTATGCTTGCCACGTTGTGCTTTTTGGCACTATTTTTCCCAGAAACTTTAACAATTCAAAACTGTAGTACTGATTGGATTTTTCTTGTGTTGTATTTTCACTTTTTTACTGTTTGAGCGCTGCATAAACACTTAACACATTGCCTCTAAGTTAAGCATGACTGCTTTTGTGTCAAGGTACCAGAGGACTAAGAACAGGTTTATTCAGTGACGTTTGTGGCTCACCCTGACAAGAACTGTGTTTATTATTTGATTGGGACTTCCAACCCTCTCATCTAATAACCCAGTTTCCTACAGTATGTTGTCTCTTTCTATCACAACTTTCATGGACTGCAGAGAAGGATGTGCTCCAAAGGGCAAAGCATAGTTCATGAAGCACACAAAAGACAATAACCTGCCAGGCATGGTTCTGGTATATTCTCAGGCCTAAACGGAATGCAGGGGACTGAGACCTTTCAACTCTATGCAGTGGAGTAGAGTGCAAGGCTTTTCAGTGTAAATTACTGCAGCTAAAGATACCCCCCTATGCCACAGTACAGACTGGGGAGGTGTGGACTACAGAGAACAGCCACTCCCTGCTACAGATCCTGTCCTAGAAGGGCTGCTGATTGAGCACCATGCCCACATGGCGTGAGACCTCACTGCAAACCAGCACCTGGTACTGCCTTGAGAACAGCTGTCCTACCTGGACCCAGTCTACCTAGGTCCTCCAAGTACTGAAAGCAAAGCAGTGCCATACAGCTCTGGGGACACCCAGAAACAAGCCCTCCCTAGGTATGAAGTCAAGGCATGCCAGGGTGAGTGGCTGAGTGCAGGTGATGAATGAAGTGTTGAGTGCAGGAATTGTCCGTAGAGGGTGAATGCAAGGGGTGCCTGTATGTGGTGAATGCCTGGGTACATGCATGGTGCTCCGGTAGGAGGTTAGTGGAGGGAGGACAAGTGGGAGGGGAGTAACTGACTTGCCTGTATGTCTGTGAATGTGGTGTGTGTCTGTAGGTGGTGAATGTAGGATAAGCCTGTGGTGGGAGGAAAGTGCAGTGTGCACATGTAGGTCGGTTAGTGTAAAGGTTGCCTGTGTGAGTGCAGGGGAGCGTATAGGGTGTGTGTATAGAAGTTGAGAGCAGGTTGTACCTGTGTGAGTGCAGCAGTTCTGTGTAGGATGTACCTGAGCGTGTGCAGGCAGAGTGTGCCTGTGTGTTTGCAGGGCGAGTGTGCAGGGGTGCATGAAAGGAATGCCTTTGTGAGTGCAGGAAATTAGTGAAGTAGGTGAGGATAAGGGGAGACTGGATCATTTCAGATGGGCTTGTATGAGGTGGGTGTAGGGGGTGACTGCAGATGGAGGTGTAGGGTGCGCCACCAAGGGGCAAGGGCAGAGGTGCACTTGTGAGAGGACTGAATTCAGGGTGCACCCAACATGGTGCATGCAGGCTGCACCTGTAGACAGTGAATGCAATGGGTGCCTGTGTGAGTTCAGGGGTGACTGCTGAGTGCTTCTATCAGGAGGTTAGTGAAAGGTGTTCCAAAAGGAGAGTAGGTACAGGGTGTGCCTGCAGGGGTTGAGTTCAGGGTTATTCGGTATTGTACGATTGCTCGGTGTATGCTTTTGTGAGTGCAGGGGGTGCCTGTTAGAGTGAGTGCAGCATACACCAGTAGTAAGTGGAATGTGTCCCTGTGGGAGGTGAGTGCATGATGTGCTGCTGTGAATATACAGGATGCCTGTACAAGTGCAGGGTGTGCTTGAATGGGTGAGTGCAGGTGTATATACAGGAAAAATAGTGCAGGGTGTGCCTCTAGACCAGTAGGTTTAGGGGGTGGCTGTAGAGGTTGCAAGTAGGGAGAGCCTGTAGGGAATTAGTGCAGGGTGTGACTGCAATGAATGAGTGCTGCCTCTTTGTATGTGTGGGGGTGAGTGTGTAGGGTGTGCCTGTGTAAATGCAGGTTGTGTCTTTGTGAATACAGTGGGAAACTGTATGAGGTCAGTGGGAGTCTGTGTTAGTTCAGGAGTACTGCTTGCTTGAGTGCAGGTGGAGAGTTGTGACTGTGTGAGCGCAGGATAGGTGTTTGTGTGAATGCAGGGTGGGTTTTCTGCCTGTTAACCTGCAGGGTGAATGGAATGTCTCTGTGGGTGCAAGGTGTATTGTATTGTATTCTAGTAGTATTTATATAACGCTTACTACCCCTGACGAGGTGTCAAAGTGATTTTCGGCATGTAGCACACTACTCCGGAACCCAAGAGGAATTAGTGGTGATTAGTATAGGGAAATATGAGTACAGTTTTAGTATTATGAGTTAATTTGAGCAGAGGATATGTGAATTTGTTAATTGGATTGACTAGAGTAATGGAGAGCTAGAGAAGTAAAGAATCCAAAAGTGTTAATTGGGAGTTTATAGTAATAGGATGACACTTGGGATGAGTAAAGGAGAGACAGAGGAGGGAAGAGCCTGTGGAAAGGGTTAGGGAGATCATAGTAGCAGGAGGGGTTTTGGATGAGTCAAAGGTAAGATAAATGGAGAAGAATTTAGTAGGATTGTTTGGGAGATCATGGTAGTAAATTGAGGTTTCGGTGAGTTAGATGTGGAAGAGGAGGGAAGAGCTTAGGCAAGGTTATTTTGGAGATGAAAGTAGTAGAACAGGTTTGGAATGATTCAGAGTGGGGATGGAGGATAGATTGATAAAGACATGACATGTGGTGATAGATAGACAAAGTAAAAACTGTAAACTTTGCACTTGTATAGCGCACTACTCACCTGTTAGGGTCTAAAGGTGCTGTACACATACCACTATGGAGCCCCTCCTGGCTTTTCCCTGTGTGGTGCCCACTCCTGGGCACCCCCAGAGTGAAGCCAGGCATTCAAGTGCTGTTGGGGCCCTTGTGGAGATTAAGCAAGCTATTGCCCAGAGTTACAGAGTGGGACCCATTAATTAGATTAGGCACCGAGGCAAGAGTTATCTGGTCTAAGGGAATTAAGCCCAAGACCTGCCAAAGCAGGACTTGAACCCTGGTCCTGGGCCAGATCTCTGTATCAGAGGTCTGCCGCTCTAACCATTGTGTCACACTTCTCCACTTTACAAAGTTAAGCTTACAAGAGAGTACATTTATATTATTTTTATTTATTTATAATTTTATTTATATATACATACATATATATATATACATACTTTTTTAATCATTTGTATTTTTATTTTATTTATTTATTCCTAATTATTTTTTAATTTAATTTACTTATTTATAATAAGAATTGTATTTATAGATTTTATTTTATTTATTTGTATTTAACTTTTCTCTAGTACAGTAGTACTAGAGTAATAAAGAAATAGATATGTGAATACATAGTAATGGAATATAAGTTCAAGGAATATAATAATGGGTATAAAAATATGAGAAGAAAAGTAGTATTGTATAAACACAGACTTTCAAGATTTGTAATACTTGAAGTTAATTAATGAGTGTACTTTTCTAACATTTATTTCTTTCCTCAATTTTAGAATAGTGAAATGCTTATGATAATAAAACATTTGATCAATGAGATATAACAACCAGAGCAGGGATTCATAAGTATCTAATATAACAACTTATCTAGGAGCTATGGAATGACATATGAACATGTTAAGCATAGAATAACATACACATATATATGTATATATACACACACACACATGCACACATACATACACACACAGACACATCTATACATATATATATACACATACACACACATATACACACACACACACACACATATATATATATATATATATATATATATACATATATATATATATATATATACATCCACATACATATTTAATAGTGAGTAAATATACATTTGTTAAACAGGTTTAAAGAGTATGTGTGTAATTTATTGTTATGACATAGTAGCAATACAAATTTCTTTAAAGCAAGGACTATTGGCGTCTCCAATGCTTCTTTCAACCGTGTTTGCAGTAAGGTCTAATGTTTCTATGTCAAAGCCAATTCCTGCAATTCTTATGGAATAGAGTAGAAATAAAACATTTCCCTCAGACATCATTGTAAACTAAAAGAATGGACTGCCTGTAAAGGGCATTGGGTGTTTCCCTGGGAGGTTGGAAGGGTAGGAGGCAACTTTTGTTACTGGGGGTCAGTTTTGTACCAGTGCAGTACTTTTAAAACTATATATATATATACAGTATATATATATATATATAATATTACAAAGATCTTTGTATATCCAACAGTTTTCAGGCAACAATAAAAGTGAAAAGATAATTCTGGTGATTGATGTATCTGTTGGAGAGAGGTTGTGGTTTTGTCTAGTGGCAGTTTTGATTAATCTAAGGTAGTGCTGAGGGTTAATATGGGGAAACGCCTTGAACGCCGACTCCATAACAACGAAGTCGTGGACAACGAAAGCAGAACAACGCTTTCGTTAACCACAACTTCGTTGTTTTGTGCCTTAACCACGCATGTGCTGAACAACGCACATGCGTGGTTAAGGCACAGAACAAGGGAGTCGGCTGAGGAGGACGATGCAATGATTCAGGTAAGTGGGGCGGGGGTGGGGGTTTTAGTTTTAGGGGCGGGGTGGGGGGTCAGGGTATTTTTAGTCTTAGGGACCGGGGTGGGGGGTTGGGGTTTTTGGGGCGGGGTTGGTGGGGTTGGGGTTTTAGTTTTAGGGGTGGGGGCTTGGGGTTTTAGTTATAGGGGAGGGGGCGTAGGGGCGGTTTAGGTTTAGGGGCGGGGGAGGGAGGGAAGGGGTATTTTTAGTTTTAGGGGCGGGTGGGGGGTTGGGGTTTTAGTTTTAGGGGCGGGGTTCAGGGTATTTTTAGTTTTAGGGGCAGGGTGAGGGGTCAGGGGTTTTAGTTTTAGGGGCGGGTTGGGGGGTCGGGGTATTTTTAGTTTTAGGGGTGGGGTTGGGGTGTTAGTTTTACGGGTGGGGGTGGGGTTTTAGCTTTAGGGGAGGGGGCGTCGGGGTGGTTTAGGTTTAGGGGTGGGGAGGGAGGGAAGGGGTATTTTTAGTTTTAGGGGTGAGGGTGGGGGGTTGGGTTATTTTTAGTTTTAGGGGTGGGGGTTCGGGCAGTTTAGGTTTGGGGGAGGGGTATTTTTAGCTTTAGGGGCAGGGTGGGGGGTTGGGTATTTTTAGTATTTGGGGGTCGGGTTGGGGTGGTTTAGGTTTTTAGGGGTGGGGTGGGGGATTGGGGTGGTTTAGGTTTTGGGGTGGGGGTTGGGGTGGTTTTAGGTTTTAGGGGGCGGGGTGAGGGGTTGCGGTAATTTTAGGGATGGGGTTGGGGTGGTTTTAGGTTTTTGGGGTATTGGTTGGGGGGTCGGGAGATTTTAGGGGTGGGATGGGGGGTTGGGGGAGGTTTCAATCAATAAATCAATCACAAAAATTTATAGAGGGTCTCAAGGCGCTTGTGGGGGGGTTAGGGGGGTTATTGTTCAAACAGCCATGTCTTGAGGTTTTTTCTGAAGAGCAGGAGGTCTTAGGTTTTGCGGAGGTTGGTGGGGAGGGAGTTCCAGGTTTTGGTGGCGAGGTAAGAGAAGGCCCTGCCTCCTGTGGTGGTTTGTTGGATGCAGGGGACTGTAGCTAGTGCGAGGTCTGCTGATCAGAGGTTGCGGGTGGGAATGTGGAAGTTCACTCTTTCGTTGAGGTAGGTTGGGCCGGTGTTGTGGAGGGATTTGTGTGCGTGGATGAGGATCTTGAAAGTGATTCTCTTGTCTATGGGGAGCCAGTGAAGGGATTTGAGGTGCTGTGAGATTCGTTCGTGGCGTGGGAGGCCAAGGACGAGGCGTGCGGCTGTGTTCTGGATTCTCTGGAGTTTGCGTATGAGTGTGGTGCCGGCGTAGAGGGCGGTACCGTAGTCTAGTCTGCTGCTGATGAGTGCATGGGTGACTGTCTTCCTGGTCTCTGGGAGAATCCATTTGAAGGATTTTTTCAGTGTGCGGAGTGTGTGGAAGCAGGAGGAGGTTAGAGCATTGATTTGCTGTGTTATGGAGAGGAAGGGGTCCAGGATGATGCCGAGGTTGCGTGCGTGGTTTGCGGGGGTGGGTGTGGGGCCTAGAGCGGTGGGCCACCAGGAGTCGTCCCATATGGTTTTGTCGGGTCCCAAGATGATGTTTTCTGTTTTGTTGGAGTTAAGCTTGAGGTAGTTAGTTGTCATCCAGTTGGCGGTGTCGAGGAGAGCAGCGTGTAGGTTGGTTTTGGCGGTGGTGGGGTTGCGGGTGAGGGAGAGGATGAGTTGGGTGTCATCTGCGTAGGAGAGGATAGTGATTCCGTGTGGTCGGAGGATGTTGGCTAGGGGGATCATGTAAATGTTGAATAGTGTGGGGCTGAGGGAGGACCCTTGGGGGACTCCGCAGATGATTTTGGTAGCAGTGGAGTGGAAAGGTGGAAGGCGGACTCTTTGAGTTCGGTCGGTGAGGAAGGAGGTGAGCCAGTCTAAGGCTTTGTGGCGAATTCCTGTGTTGTGGAGGCGTGTGCGGAGTGTGTGGTGACAGACAGTGTCAAATGCTGCGGAGATGTCCAGGAGGATGAGTGCGACGGTCTCGCCTTTGTCGACTCTGGTCCTGATGTCGTCAGTGCATGCGATGAGGGCGGTTTCCGTGCTGTCGTTCTTGCGGAACCCGGATTGTGAGGGCTCTATTGTGAGGTTTACGTTTTAGGGCCAGGGTGGGGGGCTCAGGGTAGTTTTAGGGGCAGGGTGTTGGGGTGGTTTTAGGGGTGGGGGTTGGGGTCGGGTTAATTTTAGGGGCAGGGTGGGGGTTGGGAGGGTTTAGGTTTTAGGGGCGGGGTGGGGGGCTCGGGGCAGTTTTATGGGTGGGTGGTTTTAGGTTTAAGGGGTGGGGTACTTTAGGTTTCAGGGATGGGGTGGGGGTTGGGGTTGTTTTAAGGGCAGGGTGGGGGTTGCGGTTATTTTAGGGACGAGGTGGGGGTTGGGGTAGTTTTAGGGGCAAGGGTGGGGGATTGGCGTGGTTTTAGGGGAGGGGGTGCGGGGTCGCGGTAATTTTTAGGGGTGGGGGCGGGGTGCCAGCGGGGACGCATGCTGGAACCATGCATGCCTATCACTAATGCCTTCACCAGGAATGCCTTTACAATGAAAAATCGTTGTTAAGACATTCGTGGTAAAGGCATTAGTGGTAACAACGCGGTCGTTGTTCTGACCTCGTTGTTCAGGCATGCGTTGTTCCAGCATGCGTTGTTCCGACATACATTCATGAATATGCCTGCTGCAAAGAACATGTACTGTGCAGATCACAGAACAGCATTTTAAATGCTTAGCTCAGTGGGACATTGCTTTTGTCAAAGAGCGCCTTTACTTTGCAGTTTGTGAATTACATCCATAATCTAGCGCAGTGAGCTATGAACTGCCATCAAAGAGCTGCATGCTAACTGTTTGGTACAGGTTAGAAAGGTATGTTTTCCCCAGTATCCTTATCCTAATTTTGCTAAAAGGTTTTTTTTCAGGTAGAAATAAATTGTTATTAGTAAAGTCAACCCTAACCACTGTTGTTTTGTATTCTGAATCTTGAGTTTATGCTTCACCAGAACAAGCACTCTTAAAAAATGCCTACCAAAATGGATGGTGTGCATTCTACACCTTGCAGTCCCCTTTGTCTTATGTAACATTTTCTACACAATGATATACACATGTATGATTTATTCCTTCTGTGTGTGTAATGTGCTCCAGTACTCTAAGCTGGTAAGAGAGGCGGTATAAAACAAATAAAATACATGTGAGAGGGGTTATGGAGAGATTAGAGGCGCTGTTAGAGGATGATGGTGAGGGAATCGCTGAATAACCCCAATAGAAATTGCTGCATCCTTATGTACTGCAAGTGAATTCCCCTGGTCTGCACCAGGTCTAAGTCAGCTGCTAGGTACCGGCTGAGGCAGAACGCTGACCCCGTGCCCCAGCGAGGGACATGGGGAGAGGTGACCACTGCAATGGGATGAGACACAGGAAGGTCCTGGCTCGTGCCCAGGGTCATCGCTGCCTTGTTTTACTATGCTTTAAAACTAATACAGTTGAATGTATCATGAACAATTTGTTGTAGAATGCACTGCTTTTGCCATTTTCCACAATTTTTCCTGGGGTAGAACCCCTCTAATCCCCATTGTAATGGTCAGGCATGGTCGCTATGCCCCCCTATCGGGGCTGGTTTGACAACATTTGCCAGGATTGCTTTGGGCTCCCAGTCCAGCCCTGTAAACCATAGAAACACAGCAACTTTCCAATACAGCTACTTTCAATCAATGAATTCCCGTCTAAATGAAAATAAAAATAATTAATTTTAGGCCAAAATGAAATGCAAGCTCATTTACACGATTTCAGGACCTCCTGTTTTCACAATTTCATGACTAAAATATAATTTGTTTGGGTCATTTATTTCTGCCCAATGCAGTGATTTGTCGAAATAAAAGAAACACATACTACAGTGCCAAACACAAAAATATTAAATACTTTTCAGTCAAGCCTACATTTCCTATGTTATGCTGGATATAAGGTGGGCAAGAAGTAATTTCACCCTATGAGTGCAATTTTCAAAGGACTTCAAATAAAACGTGTATGAATCACACTGCTTTCATTGGACCAGCTGCGATAATTAGACTGGTTGTGGAATAAGACAATTATATTGTGAATCTAAGTAAATCAGTTTTAAAGGAACCACCGTACATCGCAAAACACTTCTCAACAAAATGTGCGATTCTTCTCTAGAACCTTCATTAGCAATGTAACCATGCCCCGGAATTATACTGACAAGTAACATATGCACTTATTTAAATACATCACACATTGGGGCATATTTATACTCCGTCTGCGCCGAATGTGCTTAAAATTTTTTGACGCACATTCAGCGCAAAACTTGCCACATATTTAAACTTTGACCGAGCCCGCGGACATCAAAATCCCACCGTGCGCGTCATTTTCTGGATGCGGGAAACCGCCTTGCGTTAATCATATGCAAGGTAGGCGTTCCCGTCCAAAAAATTACTTACACAGCCGTGCATCGTATTTATGCTTCCGGGCAAAAATGCAGCACGGTCGGGAGGCGGAGTCAGAAAATGACTCATCCTGATTTGCATCAAAAATTAACGCCTGGGTCAGGGCAGGCGTTAAAATGGGGCAAACACACCGGTATTTAATCAGAACACACAGAAGCAACAGCGGAGCAGCAAAAGGGAGACATGGAGGTGCTTCTCATCCAGCGTGCACGCAGACGCAGAGCCCAGCAACAACAACAGCAGCTACCACAACACCAGCAGGGACCTCAAAGGCAGCGCAGAAGGCAGGAGAGGATATTCCTCACCAGAACAACCCTTCATGGCTTCAGGGAACATGACATCATCCAGAGGTACAGGTTGAACTGGCAGGCCATTCAGCAGCTGCTGCGCAACGTAGAGCCACAGTTGGCATCCACCTTTCTGACACCACGCACCATCCCAACAGAAACCAAGCTGCTAGCTGCACTTCACATGTTGGCAAGTGGCTCCTTTCAAACCACCGGCGCCCTGGTTGCAGGAATATCACAGCCATCATTCTCTGCCTTCTTCCCCAAAGTACTGGATGCCATCATTGGACTCACACCAGCCACATCTGCTTCCCAAACACACTGCAGAAGCAGCAGGAGACAAAACAGAGGTTTTACCTCATTAACCCCTTCGCTGCCAGGCCTTTTCCCCCTCCTGTGCCAGGCCTTTTTTTGCCTATTTGGGGCAGTTCGCGCTTAGGCCCTCATAACTTTTTGTCCACATAAGCTAACCAAGCCAAATTTGCGTCCTTTTTTACCAACATCCTAGGGATTCTAGAGGTACCCAGACTTTGTGGGTTCCCCTGAAGGAGGCCAAGAAATTGTCCAAAATACAGGGAAAATTTCGTTTTTTTCAAAAAAACTGGAAAAAGTGGCTGCACAAGAAGGCTTGTGGTTTTTCCCCTGAAAATGGCATCAACAAAGGGTTTGCGGTGCTAAACTCAGCAGCTTCCCAACTTTCAGGAACAGGCAGACTTGAATCAGAAAACCCAATTTTTCAACACAATCTTGGCATTTTACTGGGACATACCACATTTTTGCAATTTTTTGTGCTTTCAGCCTCCTTCCAGTCAGTGACAGAAATGGGCATGAAACCAATGCTGGATCCCAGAAACCTAAACATTTCTGAAAAGTAGACAAAATTCTGAATTCAGCAAGGGGTCATTTGTGTAGATATTACAAGTGTTTCCTACAGAAAATAACAACTGAATAAGAAAAATATTGAAATTGAGGTGAAAAAAACATCAATGTTTCTCTACGTTTTACTCTGTAACTTTTCCCTGCAATGTCAGATTATCGAAAGCAATATACCGTTACGTCTGCTGGACTCCTCTGGTTGCGGGGATATATAGGACTTGTAAGTTCATCAAGAACCCGAGGAACCCAGAGCCAATAAATGAGCTGCACCCTGCAGTGCATTTTCATTCTATACCGGGTATACAGCAATTCATTTGCTGAAATATAAAGAGTAAAAAATTGCTATCAAGAAAACCTTTGTATTTCCAAAAAGGGCACAAGATAAGGTGTTGAGGAGCAGTGGTTATTTGCACATTTCGGAATTCCATACTAGCATGTGAATTACAGGGCATTTCTCAAATAGATGTCTTTTTTACACACTCTCCTATATTTGGAAGGAAAAAATGTAGAGAAAGACAAGGGGCAATAACACTTGTTTTGCTAATCTATGTTCCCCCAAGTCTCCCGATAAAAATGATACCTCACTTGTGTGGGTAGGCCTAGCGCCCGCGACAGGAAACGCCCCAAAGCGCAACGTGGACACATCCAAATTTTTGGAAGAAAACAGAGGTGTTTTTTGCGAAGTACCTACCTGTAGATTTTGGCCTCTAGCTCAGCCGGCACCTAGGGAAACCTACCAAACCTGTGCATTTCTGAAAATTAGAGACCTAGGGGAATCCGAGGAGGGGTGACTTGCGGGGCTCAGACCAGGTTCTGTTACCCAGAATCCTTTGCAAACCTCAAAATTTGGCTAAAAAAACACATGTCCCTCACATTTCTGTGGCAGAAAGTTCAGGAATCTGAGAGGAGCCACAAATGTCCTTCCACCCAGCGTTCCCCCAAGTCTCCCGATAAAAATGATACCTCACTTGTGTGGGTAGGCCTAAAGCCCACGACAGGAAACGCCCCAAAGCGCAACGTGGACACATCGAAATTTTTGAAAGAAAACAGTGCCTACCTGTGGATTTTGGCCTGTAGCTCAGCAGGCACCTAGGGAAACCTACCAAACCTGTGCATTTCTGAAAACTAGAGACCTAGGGGAATCCAAGATGGGGTGACTTGTGGGGCTCGGACCAGGTTCTGTTACCCAGAATCCTTTGCAAACCTCAACATTTGGCTAAAAAAACACATGTTCCTCACATTTCAGTGGCAGAAAGTTCTGGAATCTGAGAGGAGCCACAAATTTCCTTCCACCCAGCGTTCCCCTAAGTCTCTCGATAAAAATTGTACCTCACTTCTGTGGGTAGGCCTAGCGCCCACAAAAGGAAATGGCCCAAAACACAACGTGGACAGAACATATTTTTTCACCGAAAACAGAGGTGTTTTTTGCAAAGTGCCTACCTGTGGAGTTGGCCTATAGCTCAGCCGGCCCCGGGAGGGGGGGGGGCAGAAATGCCCTAAAATGAATTTGCCCCCCCCACCCCCCCTCAAGCCCCCCCTGCCCCTGCCCGGGAACAACCCCTGCCTACGGGGTCGCTCCCCCTGCATGACATTGGCGCCAAAAAACAAATCCCAGGTGCCTAGTGGTTTCTGCCCCCTTGGGGGCAGATTGACCTAAAATCGGCCAATCTGCCCCCAGGGGGGCAGAAATGGCCTAAATACAATTTGCCCCCCAAGGGGAGCGACCCTTGCCTGATGGGTCGCTCCCCATCTCTAAAAAAAGAAACAAACAAACAAAAAAAATAAATAAAAAAATTTGCCCTGGTGCCTAGAGGTTTCTGCCCCCCCTGGGGGCAGATCGGCCTAATAATAGGCCGATCTGCCCCCGGGGGGGGCAGAAATGGCCTAAAATAAATTGCCCTCCCCCTCAGGGAGCGACCCTTGCCTAAGGGGTCGCTCCCTTTGCGTGAAATTCACGCAAAGAAAAAACTCCCTGGTGTCTAGTGGTTTCTACCCCCCTTGGGGGCAGATTGGCCTCATCAAAATAGGCCAATCTGCCCCCAAGGGGGGCAGAAATGGCCAAAATATAATTTTCCCCCAAGGGGAGCGACCCTTGCCTAAGGGGTCGCTCCCCACCAAAAAAAATAAAATGAAACATAAAGAAAATAAAAAAATAAAAATGGTCCCTGGTGCCTAGAGGTTTCTGCCCCCCCTGGGGGCAGATCGGCCTAATAATAGGCCGATCTGCCCCCAGGGGGGGCAGAAAAGGCCTTCCCGAAAATATGCCCCCCCTGGGAGCGACCCTTGCCCAAGGGGTCGCTCCCTTTTGTCAATAACAGTAAAAAAAAAAAAAATCCTAGTGGGGTTTCAAAAGCCGGATTGCAAGCAATCCGGCTTTTGAAACCCTCGGAGAGACTTCAAAGGGAAGGAAATACTTTTCCTTCCCTTTGAAGCCCCTCTGGGCCTCCCCAGTGATTGAAAGAGAAATGCTTTTGCATTTCTCTTTCAATCACGCTGGTAGCAGAGCTTCCAGCGCGACTAGGGAGGCCCCTGTGACAAATCAGCGCGCGCTCGCGCGCTGACGTCACAGGGGGGGGTGGAGGGGGGGTCAGGGGTGGAAGGGGAAGGTCTTCCCCTTCCATCCCCGACTTGGGGGGGGAGGGGGGTGCACGGGGGCGCGCTAGCGCGCCCCCAAGTTCCCCTGTGCCATGGACGAGATGATCTCGTCCAAGGCACAGGGGAACTGTAGCCTTGGACGAGATCATCTCGTCCGAGGCACAGAACAGGTTAATGGATTCCCACATGTCCTTGGTACCATTGACTGCACACATGTACGCCTTGTGCCACCTGCTGCAACTGAACACCTCTACCGCAACAGAAAGCACACACACTCCATCAATGTGCAGGCCATTGTGGATCACCAAGGATTGATCACCAACATCGTGGCAAAGTATCCTGGGAATGTCCATGACTCATTCATCTTCCGTCACTCTACCATCAATCAGCACTTCCAGGATGGACGATATGGCAATCGACTACTTGTTGGTAAGTACAAAAACCTACTTATATACACACTGCACAGCAACCCTCTAGGACACACAACACATACCCCACGACAGCAACATGTGGACAGGAACACACAGAGGTCATGACATCGCTAGCCATGTTTGATAGGTCTGCAGTGAACCTGTCACACATCTGAAATTAGTGTACAGTCAAATGTTAAGACGTCAATGATCACAACGTATGGAGAGGTTTGGCTAATTGTCACCTTGCAAAATGTAAGCGTCTCACTGATGTTTAAATTAATCCATTGCATAAGTCTAAAGGTATGGGATGTCTAGGGAACATAGATGCTAACGTGTTACCACCACTGTCAAAATGAATCTGTGTATGGAACTATCATCTCACCCCCAGTGAAGACACGGGGACACCTGTATCACAAGTCACAATGCTAGGGAGTGCACACTGTACAACAAATACCCAAACATACTGCTGACAACCGGTCAGCAGGCAAACACTTGCTCAGCCAAGGAAACAACACAATGCAGATGGAACATCCTACAAGCCTAGGAAGGAACTCAATAACACAAAAGAGTCACAGACAACACAAGACAACTACTGCCATGCAAGGTGATATTAATGGGGCAAGCTACATCAACATGATCCCATTAATTTTCTTTTTCAGCTGATCAGGGGAATGGGATCCAGCCATGGATTATGACACTATTTGGCAACCCAAGCACTGCAGCAGAGCATGCCTACAATGAGGCACATAGGAGGACACGCACCATAGTCGAGAGGACCTTCGGCATCCTCAAGTCGAGATTCAGGTGCCTCGACATCACTGGTGTCAGCCTCCTATATTCACCAGAAATGGTCTGTAAGATCATTCTAACATGTGCCATCCTGCACAACATTTGCATACAAAGGAACATTCCCCTCTTAGAACCAGAGCCACAAATGCCTGAAGAGGAGGAAGAGGAGGATGCTGACCTGCAACATGAGGGGGAACAACAAATAACAGCTGCTGGATTGCGTAGGCGCCAACATATTGTGAACAATTTCTTTTAAAACAACTCACCATCACCACTGTATTAACTAATGTAAATAAACACTGATAATAATCACCATATCATGGTATGGCTAATCATTTGTCCTCACCTTTATCTCTAACTGTCAGAATAAGAGTGTAGCCTCATGGAGCATTACTTATATACCGATCATGACACAGAAATTTCCTGAGCAATTGTGATGCGTCTTATACAACAGTCACATACACACACACTGTAAATGACAGATATCCTGTACATGTCACCTTTGAAGGGCAATAGCAGACGGCCACACCTATTTCACACATACATGTTGGCAACATGGTTCATCGCAGCATATGGCACACAACTAAGACACCATCAGTCTATAAGGGAAAAAAATGCCTCATACATGAGGCAGTGGATGTGATATTGAATTGGTAACAGGAATGTATGTCCAGACCCTTGACAGCAATAATTTGTACAGCACCTATCTTTGCAAGGAAATCTGTGACTAGAGTTCCCTAGAAGCAGAACATAGACAGCACAAGTGCCATACCTATGACAAGCATTGCGCACATGACATTCCATGTACATGTCAGCCCATTTCCTAACTCCTGACACACCCACGCTCCTGGTCTCAACCCACCTGTCTGAAGAGGTCCCTGGAATGGTAATATGTGTACCCCGATATTCCCTCCTCTACACACACAGACTAACAATAGTAATCCAGTGTGCTACACCCTTTCCTATGGTATGCCATTGTCATAGTACATTTGACTGCATGGACGTCAGGTCAATTAATACACTGGCTTGTAGTTTCTAAGCCCTGTTATCACCTGTAGATTGCTTCCTGTGTGAAAGGTACTGTTGGCCATTTGAACTGGAATCTCACCTACAGGACTTGTGATAAACTGATGCAGCACACACCTGTGATTACCTCCATGCACACCACCCATTTGAACATGCACTGCCCCTGCAGATGCTTGGAACAGCATAGAAGCTGCCATTTTGTCAAATACACTGTTATGCATTGCTAGTAATTAAGCCGTGTAACACAGCCCTTGGGTTTAGGCATCACCTTCAAAAACACAGGACAAACACAGTTTCCCATGTCAACTGTCTTGTTCTTCCTCCGACCAGTGTAAGTCAGACCACTGAGTATGTACCTTGGGAAATTGCTGGATCCTGATTGACCCTGCACCCTGTCAGCCTGACTGGCACCTGTCTGTGCGTTACCCTAAAGGTTCCTTGTGGCTATAAAGGTACCACACTTGCGTTACCAAACCTCACATTCCTCAGGGGGTATTTTGTCATGTGCTTCCTCAATGCATACCCAAATACATTGTATAGCATCATCTGCTTTTTAATTGTACCATATTAGTAAAATTGTCTTTGAATACCAAAATCATGGCCTATCCCTTATCTGGGTCTCATGTATGCATGAACGACAAAGTGTGACAGTGTACCATGGCCGTATGCAGGGATTGGGTATGGTGACACCAGCAGAACCAGCTACCTCTGATAATGTGCATGAAAAGTCCACACATGTTAGGACCCTGACAGTTCACACGCTGAATCACATTGCTCACAACATATTGATGGGCTGTGCGTGCTGAATAGCTACAAGATTAATCAACACAGAGGCTATGATGTTCCCAGATGCAGTGGGACCTTTACAGGCCAACCTGTGTACAAATGTTGTAGTGACACCTGCCGGAACATGACTCATGAGATATGATCTCACTCAGCACACCAAGGTTGCCCTGTTGACAGTCTCATAACACATCTGCAGTGACAGGGTGGGACCATCCCCATGTAGGTTCTCATGTCCTCATCGACTTTACTTCCATTGATCTCGGAAGGATACTCAGTAGATACAGGAATAGCCGCCACTGACTCATGATGAGACCTGGACGTAACTGTGACAACATAGACCCCTAAAAATATACAGGATCAACATTGGACCACACACATGAACCAGACGCCTCTATGCAATTGAGCACTGGAAATATGTGGCCCCGTGCTGCCTCGTCTGCTGGTCCACCACTGCCACTGGAGAGTTGTGGCTCAGTCATATGACCACAACTGTGGCGTGATATAACAGTTGTGGGTCTCCTTTGGCTGTCTGTACCAATAACATGGTACCCACTAAGTCTGTACATGTGCCAGACTCACGGTGGGTTCACCAACAAGTGCCTAGGAAGCAGTTACCAAATTTCTAGGACATGGGATGGGCAACATTTGGACCATTGACATGAACAAGCGTCTGCCATCTATCCGGTGCATGCTTTGTCATTTGTGGTGTCTACGTTACCCAAAATCTTGGAAGTGCACACAACAGATGTTGCTACATGCATGACTAGCACATGTCCTCTCTCATTTCCACACTGACTTGCATCTAAGGTTTGGACACATTATTTCACATTCATACAAGTATATTTTCAATAATGCATCTTGTAATGCACACACACTGGGTCGACAACTACATTAGTAGCCAATGCACACACATTGAGCCATAGGCATTGAGGTATTGTACTTATGTGTGTCACCTTGCTATCCTCTCCTGACGCCAAACATGCCCAATTTGTGAAATACATATATGAAGGCCACACATATGGTCATCTAGTGCGTCAGCCAAGAGTGAAAATCCTGTTAAGGAAGTAGCGGATCATGGTCCGCAGCAGTATGATGTCTCACATGTGACCATACACCGTCAACACCAAAGTGGGTGCAATCAGCCTATCTCAGTTGTGTCACAAATGTAACATTACATTAAAATGGCAAAATGACCCAAACCCAGTTAATGCCCTGAAATTTTGACGCATATGCTTCAAAACAAATGACGCACAAGCGTCAAAAAATGACGCTTATGCCCGAAAAACTGCGCATTATGCCCTTAAAATTGGTTAAGTGTAAGACTATTTCCAAATATATGGATGCGGCCTAATTTTTACTCCTGTGCGTTGAAAAAAATGACGAACATACTGTATGCGTCACAAAATCATGACGCATAGCAATAAAAACAGCGGCCATTTTATGCAGGAAGTGATGTAATAGGATATCCTGTTTACAGATTATGTACAGTGGGGGTACTTTCACTTTCACTTTGCAGTCTGTGATTCTTCTAGACTGTGTGGCCGTGTTCTGAGTTTTGTCCAGTGAAATTGTGCTTTTGTCTCCTGTGTGGTCCATTACTTATTAGTTTGTGAATTAAAATTTTTGTTGTATACTGTCTGAGTGTTTATTGTGTACTATTGTCCAGTATTGTATTGTCTTTGTTGTTTGTGGGAGTCTGTTGTGAGTAGTGATAGTTTGGGGATAGTTGGGCTCTTTTAGTTGTTAAGTTTACTTTTTTCTTATTCTACTTTCCCCCTATTCTCTTTTGTTCTTCTTTATCCCCTATTCCCCTTTTTCTGTGCTAAGATGTTGGGTAGGCCACATCTTGGCAAGATGGGTGAGGCGGAGCTTGGGGGGTTCATATGGCTGGTGTGCCATTTCCTCCCACTATGATTGAGGCAGGGGGGCGGGTGATACAGGGGTATCACACCGAGGCACGTAGAATCCGGTGGGGAAAGGTCCTGCATCACTTGCAACTTGCGTCTCGAAGCCAGAGGAATGACCACCAGCTGAAGCACCGCTGGGCTGACCTCATCTCCAGGGAGCAAGATCTGCTGGACCACCTGGGAATTGTGATTGGTGGCCCTGTTGGTGAGTACAAATCATGTAAATGTGCACGATTAAAAGCTCTGTAGTGACATCAGATGATTTGTACAATATCTGCCGGCTATGTTGTTGAGTGTGTGGAATGCTTTGGAAACATACAGAGTCATTGATGCACTATGTTAAGGACCACAATTGCTAGCTGTCAGGAAGCAAGTGCTCTGCAAACTTACTGAATAATTTTGCTTAATGTAAGTTGGTGCCGCCTTTGTGTCAGACAGCAACACAAATTAGGAGCCAATTATGTATATATAGGTCACATTTGCCAGTGAGGTATAGATTTTCCAAAACATTACCGACCTTTGTTGAGGCAACGGCTAGACTGACTTTAGAAACACTACATGATGCAGAAAAAGAGTGCAGGCTTCACGTCAATTGTTGATAGTAATGTGGCCCAGACATATGTCTCATGTGTGTCTGGTTAGTGCGTAAGGAAAGCGTTCACGGAAGTTCTATGAATGTTAGGGATTATTGTGGTCCTTCATCATTCTGGATACATGTCAGATCTGGATTTGGAGACATAGGGAAAAAGTGCAAGGTGCCCTCAGCTAACATCTTACACTGGTATTTGGTGTTTGGTGTTCCACCTTTCGTTTAGGGATGGCAGGCCACCGGTGTGCACATGGGTTCAAATATCTAAGGTTGGTGCAACTCATCATAGCTGGGCCACATCAAATGAAGAAACTGTAACAACATGAGGGCTTACAAATGTCCCTGCCCCTCTGTACATTGTACCTATGTGTCATACATTTGTCATGGCCACAATGGCTGTTTGACTGGTAAGGCACTCATCAAGGAAACTGGCTTTGGATGTCTCTCTTGGATGCACATGATGAGACAAATACACTCCATTATTATGTCTGCTCACTAATGAAGGAGCATGTTTGCCACCACATGATAGTTAGGGCCACTGAATGTGTGCAGATATGTGTATAAATTTCACAGGAGACCCATGGTATGTAAAAGTTAGCCGTGCTATATCGGATACAGTATCATCATGTCTGAGTGGATTTACTTACTTATGTCATCTTACACATAGTTTTTGTCTTTGGAATTGTTGGTCAGTGCACAGAATTTGTGCAAATTTCTTCCTTCTATGCCTTACAGGTGGACCCGCACCCTACACTGTGGGCGAGGTGGCTTCATTCGAGGACCCCAAAAACTCCTGTAAGTGTTGATATGTCTGTTATGTGTTGTGTTTGCTGGTGATGTGTGATGGACTCCTGTGTGTTGAACAAATAGCAAGGTGTGATGCGCTGGCCCATCATTTGTCTTGTTCCATGAGTGGGATTTCATTATCTCAGCATTTTGGAGTTGGCCAATGCTTATCCTATTGTCTTGTTTAGGGATTCTAGGTCATTCCTGTAGGCCCCGCAATGTGAATTGGGATGAGTCATGTGGATAACACTTGTATCAGAAAGAGTCGCACTGGACCTAATCTCAGATTTAGTAGGACTGTCAGACCCACATTCTCCCAGAATGGGGTTGGAAAATGCTTACCCACAGACTTCTGCTTCCCTATTCATTAATGTACTTATGAAACTGTAGGTTGAACTTCCTAGCAGCATGTAGCTCCACATGTAGTGCTACGAGTATGTGGCACTTGAGTGCAATGGCCTAGGTGTGCATGCAAATCATGGCCAGGGGTGTTCTTGCAACTCTGTGTTAGTTGTAAGTCATGGCTTACTGGAAGTATATGATGTGGACAAAGGTCTGCATTGCAAGACATGTGTGTTGCTGGGATTGGTCAAGGGTTTGCTGTCTCCTATTTGTAGATACACCTTACATGTGGTGTGTGTGTTGAGCCAAACACATGTCCAGCTTTCATAAGCTTCATGGGTGTCCATGTTGTTGGAAATTGTTAGTTGATTCTCCACCCCCCACCCTCAAACACAGGCATGGGTTTGTGAATAGTGTACCTAGGACTGATGATACAAGTATGTTACACAGACATGTAAATCAGTGAATCTTTGGTCTGAACCTAGTATACACACTCAGGTTTAGCACATGAGTACTATACTAGCAAGTCCATTTACAACTTGCAGATCATGTGGCCCTAGATTTCCATCCCGTACACTGACATTTGTTGCCCTGGCATTGGCGGAGGATGTGCAGCATGATTGTTAGCTGACAACTGGCAGAACTCTGATGCCAAAATCATGCCAGTTGTTACCCATCTTGTAGGGTTTGGATGTGCTATGTGTGATACGATCTTTGTAGGCTGGCCTGCCATGTACTTCCTCAGGGACATTCAATGATCTGTATGATGATAGGAGCTGTTACAAGTACAGTAGATGTACTTTCTGATTTACTTATTGTGCCATTTCACACAATGCAGTTCCTAATGTAATTTTTTTCATTTGTCTTCACAGCTGCTAATATGACACCCCTCCAGGTGTGTGAATTCCAGAGGCGGGCAATGCGGTACCAGCATATCCTGCTGGTAGAGTCGGGGTACAGAAGGATGGCCCGAAGATACAGGACCGAACAGACCGAACGGAGCCTGGAGGGCTTTCCCACAGGGTGGCCCTTCTTTGCCCACCACAGCCACCACCAGCACCACCACCACTACCACCCATTGACAATACATGGCCACACACGTCCTCAGCTGGTACACAGACCACCCCAGCTGCAACAATTGACCCTGCTGCTTTTGTGGACATGCAGCACAAAATGGACCGTGTCCTCAGGAAAATTTGTCACCTGCGGCAGGATGTTCGGCATATCAACGGGCTTGTGCGGTCCATTAAGCGGACCATCCGGAGGGCCAATGTCTAGACTTTTTTGATGGACATGATTCCCTCCCCTCCCTCCTCTTTCCTTATTCTTATACTTTGTGGGTTTAGGGGGCTTAGTGTTAGGTTAGTATAGGCTGTTAGTTTAGTTAGTGTTAGTGGGTGGGAGGTCCTGATTATTTCAATTTTTTCTTTTTGAGTGTGTGGGTGGGTGGGTGTTGGGCTATGTTGGGGTTCTTGAGTGTTTTGGAAAAAATAAATAAAAAACAATAAAAAATTATAATTAAAAAAATATATATGTATATATATATATTTGTTTAGTATAAGATAGTATGTGTTAAGGTTAGTATCTGTTGTCCTCCATGTGTCGCGTCTCATAAGTGGGGTGGGGGCTTGATGTTTGGAACGTTTCGTTACATGTGATAAGTAAGTTTAGCTTAGGTTAGTTAGGGACAGTTGTGGGTAATGAGTAGTTAGGGTAGATTAGGGTAGGTAAAACTTTTCCACGAGTTTTCTCTTCTGTTATTACTGTTTAATAAATATGTAGTGAACCCTTTACAGTATGTGTGAAATGCTTGTAGATCAGGGCCTTGCCATAAGTGTACATGAATTTTGTTGTATTACATTTGTGTCCAATGCTACAAACAAATCCCAACTGAGCTGCAAGATTGGCAGCTACCCCAGAGCTACCTTGCAAAGATTCGACCATTCATTGCAACCACCAATCACAGTTACTATGGATCCCAACGTGTTTTATTCATTAAGTATGTTTTCAATGTCACATACAGTGCTTCCAGATTTATGATTGGGGACACTGTGTTATGTCTGACTGCAGTGTGATGTTCAAGGAAACCCTTGTTAGCTGAGTGGTAGTAAGCACTCTTGTAGTATCGTGTTCATGACTCACATAGATCATTTGTGACACTGTTCAGCATGATTACTTATTTGGATGTAAACTCAGACACCTTCATTCATGCAGTTTGTTGACTGTTTGCTTAGATTTGTGGGCAATGTTATATGTGTTAGTATTGCATGGTGGCAACATTTTGCTTCCACTATTTAATGGCTTAGATATCCCTTGAGGGAGCATTATTCTGTCCAACACAGCATTATGGTGTATGGTTTCTCTTTTCATCAGATATTACCCTCAGGAAGGGCAGATAATGGTGCAATCCAGGCCACTGTGCATAGTTAGCAGACTACATAATTTCAGGACAGTTGTATTGACAAGCTATGTAATTTGACAGGAGACACATTTCAGTGATCTACTATACGGTTTATGTGTCACATTACACAGAGACAAAGTGGTTGTGTAAGTGCTATTTATTGAGAAGTGCTGTAGTGCTATATGTACATTGTCCATGATTGTGAGTCCATTATAGTGACATCTTCCATTCTGATCCTACACAAGTGCTAAAGGAAAATGCATTTGACATGCTGGGGTGATGTGTCAGACAGTGCAGAGGGACAGGATTTGCCAATGAGTAAGTGGGAGACAAGCACTGGGCAGGCTGACAAGATATACAGTGGTTTGCAGAACAGTCATTGAGTACAGTTGTTGTAAGACTGGCATGTTACAAAGTGCTGGACCTTGGTAATAGTTGGCCATGTGGCAGGGACTAGTGCTTCCGGGTACTTTTCCGTGTGAAGGTGATCTGTTCCATGTCTTCTTCTTCTGATGTGTGTGTTGCCTCCTCTGACCTTGGTGGTGGTGGTTGTGAAGGGGCAACACACACCTCAGTGTTAGAAGTCGTGGAGTCAGACATCCCGGTCGCTGCTACCTGTGGGGGTCTTAAGGGCAGTACTGCTTCAAGGAGGATCTGCTGGTTCTTGAGAATAGCAGCCACATCACGATGGTAGGCAGTCAGGTCGGCCCTGAGGGGTTCAATGTTGCATTCGTGCACACGTTGACAGGATTTCTGTTGTAGGTGTTCGGTCAACTGTATTACAGCTGTGCTGATTTCCTTCAGCCTTTTTTCAAGTTCCTGCAAGATAGTTGTTCGCCCTTGCATAGCTGCTGCCTGTTCTTCAGTTCACATCATGCACGAACGCACACCCTCTAGGCTGGCTGCCATAGTTTGCATCCCCACCCGCACTTCCTTGGCCAGCTCCCACTGTACTCCGACTACAGTTCTCTCAAAGCTGGTGCCTGTGTCATCTGAGTCCTCAGCTGTATTGGAGCTGGCAGGTCTTTCAATTGGGGTGGTGGGTGGGTCCTCCGTGATGGCTGCTTGTTCTGAGCTCCTCCTTGTGAAAGAAGGTGGGGTTTGGAGGGTTCCAAGGACATCTTAGAGGGTCTGGTGGCTGATGTTTGTCAGCTCGTCATCCATGTCATCAGGGTAGTCCTGGACAGGCATATCCGCAGGAGATCCATCATCCTCTGCAATGAAATAGGGTACAATTAGTTAGTCTGTGTTGTGGCATTGGTGATGTGACATGCCTGTCTTGTGATGAATTCACATTGTGATATTGTTTCCTGTTTATTGCTCCAGTCTGTCAGATGGGCATTCTCCCAGGCCTATGCCCCACCTGCATGTCACATGTATTGTGGTAAGTTATTAAAGTTGTCGGCCTCATCTCCTCTAGTGTTGGTTCTGGCCAAATAGTGATTTGCCACCTTCTTGTCCTACTCAACCCTCCGTCTACATCCATTCTCATGGTGAGGCCTTTCACTGGCTGTGGGTGCTCTGATGGCACTAGCAGCACACTTAGCAATCTGGACCTGCCCCAGTCTCTGATCTTTCACATCCACTCATATGTAGTTGAAATGTAGCATATACTATGCATTGCATTGTTATGGCACGATATGGATGGTAGCTTTGGTAATGTGTACAGCTGATGTTGGGGAATGTGTGGAGATTGGATTGCCCTGATAGTCGTAGCAGTGTCCTATTTCCTCCTCTGACTGTGCAGGTGTATGTCAGTGACCAGTTACATGTGTCCTCCCCCTCAATGCTGTTGTCTGAGCAGTATGACATGTGGGATGTTGCATTGTGACCCAGCCACAGGATGGACCCTGGCATATGCAGCATTGGTGTGACCTTAGTGCTGTGTAGCTCCTAATGTTGATGACATTGGCTGATGTTTGCAGCAACTATGGGCATTCACATTTGACAGGACTGGAACATTTGTCTTGTTTCAGGGAATTGTTACATTTGTCATCCTCAACCCACTAATTTAGATGTGTATGATCCATGGGGACGTTACTGCCATTGTCTACTTGAGCTGCACACAGAGCGGAGGTGGTAGTGGCAACTGTTGTCACTGTTACATTCCAGTTGTCGGTATGGCTAGAGGTTGTTAATTGGGCCCTAGTTAATGTAGGGGGTATAGTGGCTGACGTGTGACGGGATGTCAGTTTGACGTTGTGCCCTTCCCTCCTGGCGTGGCTTTACCTTTGCTACATCGTTGGCATGGCAGCATACCCCCATGGGACTGTTGTTGGTGTTGTGGTATGGTGTGCCCCAGCTTCTCTCTGTACAGGACATGCCACCATGCCATACCCCTTTACCCATGCCACTCCATGTATATCATAGCTTCCATGCATTTTGTGGTCGGTATCCTCCCCCCCCCTGCTTACAGTTAACATTAGTGCATTTTAGTTTTCCATGTGACTTACCCTGCATGTGTGTTGTCTCCTGGTAGTCTGCGCTGTCCTGTCCTTGAATCCCTGTGACGATCTCCTCAGGGATGACGGCTGCGACCATCTCCTCCATATGGTCCAGGGTCTCCTGGTGTGCTGGACTCCCACCTCCAGTCTGCAGTGCTGCCTTCCGGTTCCTGGCCATCTTTTCCTTGGTCCTGCGCTTGCAGTCATGCCAGCGTTTCTTGCACTAGATGACTGTTCTGCGTACTTCTGCCACATTGTTAATCTTGTCAACAATTTGTTGCCATATTGCCTCTCTCCTACTGATTGGCAACTTTGAGGTGACAAACAGTTGGTGCTGGTGTTCCGTCACCTCTTTAACCAGAATTTCCTGTTCCTCTGCACTGAAGCGGCACTATCTTTTCTTCTTCAAACTGTCCTGGTTCTTGTGTGGGTCCTCCTGGCTGGTTCCCTGTCTGTTGTCATCTTTCTGGGGTCTGCACAGGCATCTGGGATCCATTTTGGCTGTCCTCTGCTGAAATGGCTGTGTTTGCGGGGAATTTTGACGCTATTGCGTCAAAAAACGCTGCATATCCGGTTTGCGGTGTCGTAAATCGACCCACAGTCATTTCCGCTGCGTTAACGTCGTTTTGCTTTACGACTTGATGCTACGGTGTGCGTAAAAAAAAAGACTTACACCTCTGGTTTGCGCCGCCGGGCGTCAAAGTATAAATTTGACACCCGCATGGTGCACCGAAATGGCTTTAACCAGCGGTAATATTTTTGATGCAAAACTGCGCTGGCGCAGTTTTGCGTCAAAAAGTATAAATATGGCCCCAAATCTTTCCAGCAGCCAGCCTGCATAGAAAGGGTTGGTAGTTATCTCTAGGCACCATTTAGCCAGAAGGCAAAACAAACCATGGGTGAGTAGCTACTCCATAAGGCTAGTCCAGAGACGAAAAGGTTTGTAACCCATTTACTAAAATTAAGAAGAGTTGTTTTTTCTCTAGCTTTCAGTGGCAAGGAATTCGGAATCCTGGCCCTAATACTGACAACTTCGCTCAATGTTCCACTTTAGGCATGAGAATTGAACCCTCAGCAGGTCACGTTAAAGTGAGTGCCCTATACGGATCGAAATGCATTGGCTGTTTTTTTCCCAAAAGTATTAGGGGAAAACCTGCCAGGCATATGTAGACCAGGAAGAGAATTTCTAAAGATGCCAGCAGCCACTGCAGTGCCTGAAAACTGTGAGAAACCTATCAAATGTTCTTAGGTTTAGGATCAGATATGTAGTTCTCTGCACTTTTTACATCTGATCAAGTTCCCCTATAGTGAACATTTGCATTGTCAAGTGTGGCATTCATCAAAGCATCAACCGGGGCGGAGCGTCGCCCCACTGGCTGAGCCAGAAGCAGAAAAATGAAATTATAGTCTACAATCGTTTTATTTTTCTGCTTCTGTCACAGCCAGCAGTGCAGGGAGGGGTGGGGCCAGGTCACAAGAGGTTGGAGGGGGGGAGAGGGGAGCATGCACCTAAGCGTCCATGTGTGTTTGGCCGGCTGTCAGAGGCCGGCCAAACACACATGCGCACTTAGGTTTCTCCAACCCGGCTGTGTGGAACAACCGGGCTGGAGAAACTGCACAGACCCCAGGGCTGTGTCTGGGCAGCAGCCTGAGCCACTCAGATTAATCCTGGTGCTTCTTTCATGCTACGTTTAGCATGAAAGCAGCACCAGGATTGCTGGTGAGCCTGTGCTGGTGTCCCAGCAGTGAATGCTGGGAGACCACAAGAGGAGAGACGAGCGAGGCGGCAGGGACAGAGGCAAGGTAATTTTTTCTTTTTTTCTTTTTTATTTTCACCTTGTCTCTGTCACGCCCCTCCCCTTGAGTTATGTTTAGTTGTAATTGTAGTTTCCAGAAATTCTAAAACGATGACAGCACAACCAGCCCATGCACCCAAAGAGGACCAGTTAATCAGATGTCACCCTCAGTGACAATGGTTTTCAGGGCTTTGTTTGTGGCACTGAGGTCTTCTTGTATGTTTTGGTTGTACCTTGGCATTGCTGATGCATTTTGACAATAGTTCTTTAGGGTCTGTACTACTGAAGTCCAAAGATGTAGCTACCACCCACATACCACAGCTGAACCGTGCCGATGTTGATGTCTTGTAGCCATAATCCTTTAGGTTCACACAAGATATTGCCTCACACGTTTGTAGGGCTGGTTGCAATGAAAGTTCTGCATATGCAGCAGTTCTCAGATTGGCATTGTTGTGGTAGGCATGATGGTGCTGGGTTCAAAGCTCATTGTTCTGCAACTTGAAAGTGGCATCCCTGCTATGGTCCTTTTTCTTCACATAGAGCATCTTCAATTACTTGAGCTATCACTCTCTTTGGTATTTTGTTTTTGAGAACTTCCTTGTAAGTAACGGGACAGGCATGTCATATTCTGAGTGCCCGCACTGCATGAAGTGTTGATACACCAGTGTTTCTTATTTCCGATTCATAATTTTAAATCTGCATTTGGTTCATTCTTTCGAGTTGTTTCTGGTAAGTCTAACCAACATAACAATTCCTACTAGGCAAATTGCTTACACTAGCTGACTGTTATTGTTTCCTTCATCCAACCAAAAAAAACACAAAAAAAGTCTTAAAATGTCTGATGATGAGACAAACACTTAGGACTAAGGCCAAATGCCTTTAAATGGTCAGCTTTCAGATCTTCTTTAGATCTATAAGCCCAATGTGCACATCTTAAGTTTTCTCTGTGGATAATAAATTACTATTCCAAGGTAGTTTTGCAGCCTGACCATTGTACTCCTGTTGTTTGAAGAAATGATCTCCGGGTCTCTGAAAGATAAAACATAGTACATAATTCTCCCATAGTTCCTGTGTGGATCCTCTCGAACATTACCTTGGCTGCCCAAAACCAGCCCACTCTGACAGATCACTTCTATTTCAATTCTGGATAATCTATAAAGACTCTGGGCCTGATTTAGAGCTTGTGGATGGGTTACTCTGAAACAAATGTAACAGATATACCAGCCACGCTATTACAAGTGCATAATATCTACTACCACATGTGATAAGGCAGATAAGATATCCCTCGAAGTCTGAATCAGGCCCTATGGCTGTATTTTCCTTTGCAGTCAGTAAACACTGCATACTCTGGGGCACTTCCTTATTGCTTAGGGGATTATAGAGCATCTGGAAGACCTTTCTGTGTCCAGAGCATGCCTTGTGCTGCCCCTCTATATAGAGACCCACTAATCAGGCAAAACCACAGCAAGAGTTATAGCCCTGAGTCCATTTCCCACAATTATGTGTCTAAGTGCAATTCCCTATGATAGAATGCAAGCACCGCTCTATCCAATCATGCACAACACCAAAACACTTCCTGGCTATGTCACAATGTAATTCAATACATTTCTGCCCAAACACTCTCCCACAGTGTAGCATGCTACTTGCAGTCTCTAAGGCTCTCTGACATATTGTCATGGCTATAAAGTGCTTTATTAATGCAACTACACTGCAAGACAACGTATTACACTAGCCTCTGGCATGTTGGGACAATGTAGGTAAGGGAAGTTGGCAAGTTAGATCCGTAACCTCAGGATAAGGATGGCTCTAAGGTCTGGGTTGATTGGGCTGGGGCACGAAGCAAGCTCAGTGCTTGCTGTGGCTAGATAAGGCATCGCCCTCCAAAGCAGCGGCGATTCTGGGCACAAGCCAGGCCCTTTTTGTGGATCATCCCATTGCAGTAGTCACCTCTCCCCATGTCCCTCGCTGGGTCACGGGCCAGCATTCTGCCTCGGCCGGTGCCTAGCAGCAGACTTAGAACTGGTGCGGACGAGGGAAATCCAACTAATTATTACAAAGCATTGGAAGGCCTGAGGTTGGTGTTGATGTGATTTCTGCCCAGTTCTCTATTACTGCTGCTTTTTTAGGTTGCAGCCTATAAGGCAGCATAGGTGTCTGGTTTGCTAAAGAAATCTTGGGGACTTTGAGAAAGTTGACCTAGCAATGCATTCTGCCTGTTCCTGGCCATTGGCTTTGTGGTTTGTAACTCACACTTTCTGGTTTTACATTTGCTGGCTTTATTTGCTTTCGGCTCTCCAGGTTCAGTTTGTCCCACTTGTTGCCTAAATCGTGTTTTCTGTACCCTTCCACAATCTCACTTCCTGTTAAAAGGCCTTTAAATCTTGTACTTATCTAATCACATTTGCTGTGCATTCAAAGATCGAGGTCAAATGTCAGGCGCTGTTTTCCAAGGGTGCTTGTTTACTTTTCTTTCTCTGACTTCAAAGTGAGAGGATTTATGTGACAATCTTGCTGGATTCTGGGGGTAGGAAAGAGTTTTTGTCTTGCACAGGACAATATTTGAGTGAAAATTTCAGAATTATGAACGAACATAAGAAGCAAGTTTTTGCTACTTTAATATGATCAAAAAAATCAGTAAACTAGGCGATGCAATTTTCACACATTTTCATCTGTGCATTGCGTAGTTTTATTAGTAAAACTGTGCGTCTGTGCAAATGTAACGGTCATTTCAATTGAAAGTGTGTTGACATTAATGGCAAAGTGCTACCACACCATGAATACTCCACTCTAAGCCACTCCACTCTACTCTTCACCACTCCACACCACTGCACTCTACTCTGCACCACTTGACTTTACACCAGTCCACGCCACTGCACTCTGCATCACTCCACTCTACACCAGTGCACTCTATGCCACTTCACACTATGCCTCTCTACTTTACCCTGTACCACTCTACTCTATGCAAATACACTGCTCTCAATACCACTGGACTCTACACCACTATACTCTGCAACACTCTACACCAATGCATTCTTCACCAGTCCACTCTACTCTATGCCACGCCACACTATGCCACTCCAGTACACGACACTCTCTGTCACTCCACTCTACAATACTCTAATCCACTCTTCGCCATTCCACTTTACGACACTCCACACGACTCTCCTATATGCCACTAAATTTTAGCCATGCTGAACAGCAGTCACACTGGTGAACAACACGGCTTAAACACATTGGCAAAGCTAATAGCTCTTGCATAGGCGGAACCTATTGGCTTTACAAATGGCTGTCTTTTCAGTTAGCCAAGTAAAGAGTGAGTGTTTTAAAAACGCCAGTTAAATTACATTGCATGAATACAGGGCAGTGGTATACAACAAGCTTTACAAGGAATATACAGGGAGTGCAGAATTATTAGGCAAGTTGTATTTTTGAGGATTAATTTTATTATTGAACAACAACCATGTTCTCAATGAACCCAAAAAACTCATTAATATCAAAGCTGAATATTTTTGGAAGTAGTTTTTAGTTTGTTTTTAGTTTTAGCTATGTTAGGGGGATATCTGTGTGTGCAGGTGACTATTACTGTGCATAATTATTAGGCAACTTAACAAAAAAATATATATACCCATTTCAATTATTTATTATTACCAGTGAAACCAATATAACATCTCAACATTCACAAATATACATTTCTGACATTCAAAAACAAAACAAAAACAAATCAGTGACCAATATAGCCACCTTTCTTTGCAAGGACACTCAAAAGCCTGCCATCCATGGATTCTGTCAGTGTTTTGATCTGTTCACCATCAACATTGCGTGCAGCAGCAACCACAGCCTCCCAGACACTGTTCAGAGAGGTGTACTGTTTTCCCTCCTTGAAAATCTCACATTTGATGATGGACTACAGGTTCTCAATGGGGTTCAGATCAGGTGAACAAGGAGGCCATGTCATTAGATTTCCTTCTTTTATACCCTTTCTTGCCAGCCACGCTGTGGAGTACTTGGACGCGTGTGATGGAGCATTGTCCTGCATGAAAATCATGTTTTTCTTGAAGGATGCAGACTTCTTCCTGTACCACTTCTTGAAGAAGGTGTCTTCCAGGAACTGGCAGTAGGACTGGGAGTTGAGCTTGACTCCATCCTCAACCCGAAAAGGCCCCACAAGCTCATCTTTGATGATACCAGCCCAAACCAGTACTCCACCTCCACCTTGCTGGCGTCTGAGTCGGACTGGAGCTCTCTGCCCTTTACCAATCCAGCCACGGGCCCATCCATCTGGCCCATCAAGACTCACTCTCATTTCATCAGTCCATAAAACCTTAGAAAAATCAGTCTTGAGATATTTCTTGGCCCAGTCTTGACGTTTCAGCTTGTGTGTCTTGTTCAGTGGTGGTCGTCTTTCAGCCTTTCTTACCTTGGCCATGTCTCTGAGTATTGCACACCTTGTGCTTTTGGGCACTCCAGTGATGTTGCAGCTCTGAAATATGGCCAAACTGGTGGCAAGTGGCATCGTGGCAGCTGCACGCTTGACTTTTCTCAGTTCATGGGCAGTTATTTTGCGCCTTGGTTTTTCCACACGCTTCTTGCGACCCTGTTGACTATTTTGAATGAAACGCTTGATTGTTCGATGATCACGCTTCAGACGCTTTGCAATTTTAAGAGTGCTGCATCCCTCTGCAAGATATCTCACTATTTTTGACTTTTCTGAGCCTGTCAAGTCCTTCTTTTGACCCATTTTGCCAAAGGAAAGGAAGTTGCCTAATAATTATGCACACCTGATATAGGGTGTTGATGTCATTAGACCACACCCCTTCTCATTACAGAGATGCACATCACCTAATATGCTTAATTGGTAGTAGGCTTTCGAGCCTATACAGCTTGGAGTAAGACAACATGCATAAAGAGGATGATGTGGTCAAAATACTCATTTGCCTAATAATTCTGCACTCCCTGTATTTTGGGGATCAATCTTAATAGAGCAGTAGCCTCAGTCCAAATAATGTAAAGGTGAATATTTAATTTAGTAGGTCACATATTCCTGGCATATAACAGCCGTTCCCGACAGTGTCTCAATCCAGAGAGCACTGAAGTCAACAGCACCACCTACTGGGCAAATGGAAACATGATTCTTCATTTGTCATGGATTCAGGTCGATTCGCTTTTAGAAAAGGCAACATGTGACGTGGCCATCAAACAAATGATCCTGAAAATGCCATTGTATTTATAAAGCAATGCAGAACATATGGGTTAAGCAGCGGGGCAAAAACCCCTGCCGCACCACGTTCTTATTTTAAAGCAAGCCTTTCATTGAATATACCGCTTCCCCCTCCTCTTCAGTTCAGTTTTATTAATCTTACTTTCTGCCTAAAGATATTCTTTTGTTATCAAAATATGACTTTCATCTGTGCTTTATTGAGCAAAACGGCAGAGTTAAAAGAGGAGCTGATTAACTCAAGTATAGCTCGTTGCAAAGCTGCCCCTGGGTTAATTCTGATGGGATTCTGCGAGCCGTGTTAAATTGAATTCTTTTCAGATTTAACAGGGGTGGCAAAAACTCTGACCGAGTCCACGTGCGCGGCTCCACTAAGAAATCCAACTGATGTATTTTGTCACGGTGCAGCGTCATCATGCTTCGTGTTTTAAAACAATGTGTAATATTAGTAGGTAGAAATAAAACGAAGACGACATTCCCTTGGGTCAGTCACACAACTGCGTCCACAAGGGCAGCCACCATATCAATGGCTCTCCATCCCAATCTCAGACAGGAACAACTATCACAGACATGTTTTTGCATTCCTTTTTCCCACATGCCTCTTTAAAGTCATGAGTAGTGAACTGGTATATGGGTAGGTGTTGTGTTACAAAGACAACTCATTTATAAAAGAAACAAAAAAATACTCAAATAAGGCTATGTGTTACAAATATTTATTTTAAAAAAACTCAAACAAGGCTATGTGTTACAAATATTTATTTAAAAAAATCGACGTGACAGAAAAGGTAGGTAAATAGTACTCAAAAGACAAAGCCTGGTTATCTTTAAGAATTGAGGACTACGATCCAGATACCCGATAAAAAGATATAGTTGACTTTAAACGTAGAAAGAGGCAGCAAAATCATTGGAGGGGCAAACGAGTGAATGGTGATATCACTGAAGATAATGTGACGAAAGCAACAGACCATAGCTCCTTCGTGGGTGCAGGCCACTATTCCAGGGGCTGTCCGTATATGAATGTTGTCCCGTTTGAACTTCGCTGTTAGAGTTGGACACAAAGAGTTGTTCAGGCCCTACCAGTGAACATCACGCGCTACAACTATAAGTGCTGCAAAAATGTATTAGGCGCTTGGTGTAATGGGCAACATTTGGGAGCACCACATATTTTGGGAGTTAAAAACGGCCTATAGTGATTGTTAAAACCTGCACACCACATTGCCAAAGAGTAATGCATGTACAATTGCTACCCAGTACTGCTGCTGATAGCAGCTTAACCTGCTACTGCCACTGCTATGGTCACTGCTGTCTCCTTCACTGCTACACATTACAACAAAGAACCACTTGTAGCACTATGGTAGAGTACCAAACATACAGTTGCTACTCGCGGTAGCGTGGTAAAATATAGGTTTAGCATGCTAATAGAAGCACTGCTAATACTGGCACAATGGTTCTGTGACTGAAATGATCATTGTGGACATTTGTGTGTGACTAGCAGTTCAGAACTTCCAATCTCAGCAGGGCCAACTCAGCAGTTCAGCCTTCAGATGTTGGTAAATTGAGTCCATTAAATTGGATAATAGTTATGCATGTTACTTACAGTGGTTAAACAGAGCAAAGCTGTAGTATGCATTGCTATACAGATAACCTCATCCTACAATGCTGCTAAACACGATTGTATGACACACAACTAATGCCTGCAATCAGCGATGCATTTCCTACTACTGCTGTTTCCACACCCAGAAGCGTTACTGAGATGACAGCTTCCTCGGCCGCGGGTAGTGCTACTCGCTCTCTCACTATTACAGACACTACGAGTTACACAATTACACAGGTCACTACGACCGACAATTGCTAGTCAGGGCAGGGGGAATCAGCACTGTAATGCTACTGCAAGACTACTGTGCTAGTGATTTGGAAGGCCCCCTATGCCATGTCCCTGCATTTCTCTCTACATTACACTGTACCACTATTGTGTTTTTTATAATGGCACTACATAGCACAGGCAAGTGGCCTTGTTCAGAAAGTGCAGTCACAACCTTAAGCTTTCCCGCTGCCAAGACTACCATCCCTATGATAGTCGGAAGAACTACTGCAGCCTTAAGAATCACAGCACTGCCACCATGAGTACTACCCCTACAGCCTAGTCCACTACTATTGGTACTGATGTGGTGAGTTCAAGAGTGCTCTAACTTACTGCCATCAGCACAGAGATTGCTGCCATCGAATACCACCAGTCGTCATGCTGCAAGCCAGCGGCCCGAGCCACCTCTTCCGGTCACTGCTCTGTGAGCCACCCCAGTCCAATCAGGGCATTCGTCCCAGCTAGGGAAAACAGCTGGAGTCTTTGAATGATTTACTCAGGGCAGTCAGTAAGGACGCTCACAAACAAGTGTCTAAAATGACATGAAGGCCAGAAATCAGGAACAGACCAAGGATTTTCAGTGCTCCAGACCAAGAAGCATTTTGCCTCCTACAGAGTTCTCACTGCCCTGACAAAAGGCTGTTTTTTGGCCCTTTGACACCACTATTAGGTGGTGCAAATTGCTGCTATATTACTTTTTGTACATGCTAGCCCTACTAGAAGTTGATTAGGACATACTCAGCCGAAAAGACAAACTTGAGTAAAGCAACGGGAGACACAAATTGTAAATATTTAAAAACTCTAAGAAATGTAGAATGTGAACGCCTATCATTACCAGAAGGAGACTTCCTGGATGCATTTATCACCACAAATGTGAAGGATATTGTACTGCAGACCACTGACAGCTGTCTGTCATTATCCCTCTGATCCAAGAAATGACAGGTCAATCCCATAAACCTGGATTACCAGGTTAAATCTTGCAAAGTGAAAGTAATATTTAATGTTGATCACTCTAGCAAATTAAAGTGAGCGTTAGGGCTGCAAATGCAGACAGAAGAGAAAAATGGACACATAACTCAAAAACCTCATGTAAGAAAATTTCCTTTTTGTGTGGTCACCACCCACCTTTTCTGTCTTTTACTGCTGGTGTATGGACTCTAAACACTGGAATGTGCTTGGATCCCTAAAAACATTTAAAATTGGCTAATCCTTGATTGGTATATTTAACTTACCTATAAATCCCTGGTATAAGGTACTCTATGTTCCCACGGCCTGCAAGTTAAATGTCACTAGTGAACTGCCGCACCCATTGTGACACCACTAAAGTGACAAAGTAATGCATGTCTTCAGGCCTGCCCCTGCAGTTAAAATGTGCAGTTTCTAAATTGCAAATTCGACCTGGCAAAATAAACCCTTTGCCAGGCCAAAACCTTTTTTTTTAATATCCATATGTCACCCCTAAGGTAGGGCCTAAGTGCCTACAGAGGAGGGCACATGGTATTTAAAAAGTAGGACATGTGTACTTAAATTGTACATGTCTTAGAAGTTAAACACTTCCAAAGTTGTGTTTTACTGTAGCAAGGCTGGCCCTCCAATACAAAAGCACTGAGTTATATTATAACACCTCATAATGTATAACTTCAGTTTGGGAATAGCTAGAACCATAATTTAAGGACTCAAATTATTAGGAAATGAAAATGTAATCTGATGGTAAAGTTCGATTTTAAATTGTTATTTTGAAAATGGTACTTTCAGAAAATTGCCATTCTCCTGCCTAAAGCCTCCAGAAGCCCTTTCAGCAGTGTTCAATTTAAGCTAGTGGTTGCCGATGAGGCCACCGAGAATCACTGCTGGGGAAGAGCAAATCATTTTCCGCAACAGGCATTTGCGGAGTGCAAAAGAGGGAAAAACAAAAAACACAGAAAGACAGAGGAAGAGAAAGATGGAAACTCACTAAGGAAGAAAGCAGGGACATACAAGAGTGAAATAAAAGGGCAGAGTGTGTCTGGTAGTGGCAAGAGGAGGATTTAAGACTATGCAGCCTTGGTACTCACACACCAACATTTAACTGGTTTCTTTCCACCTGATCAAAACTGGTCCCTGTATATGACCCACGCTCTATCCTGGGTGACCTTAACTTTTGACTTTCACTCAATCTGGCGTGACCGGATACCTGTGGCTGGCACTATACACTTTTTGGCCCTTTAAAAAAAAAAAAAAAGCTTTGAAAAAATCATATTTACGATTCACTACATCCAATTTTTTTGTTGATTTGGTGTCCATTTCCTCAAATTATTATTTTATATTTTTATAAATTGAAGTGAGATTTTTATTGTGTTGTGTTTTCTACATTTTAATTGTTTTGGTACTGATAACTGCTTTAACCAGGTTTCCTAAGTTAAACCTATCTTCTCTGTGCTACAACTGCCAAGGATTAAGCTCAGGTTTAAATGATTGAGTCCTAATTGGATTTAGTAAGGAACAGTGCCATTATTACTTCAAGAATACCACTATGTACTAAAACTAATGATCTACTTTCTCACATTATAAGTCATGGTTCAAATGAAAACATAGGAAGGCATCAATTCATGACACTATAAGTATAGATATAAAAAGCTGAATGTTACCAATATACGTCATTATTTGATTTCTACCCAAGCATGCTTCATCAAATTGTTTCATGTTTTAATGTAGATGACAAAAACAATGAAAAAAGCAAAGTAATGTAAAACGAGTCTTTTTAGTAAAATACATCCCTTCTCTCTTCAATGAAGGAACACATTTTTTCTTTTTTTTTCGTTTTGAATAGAAATTGAAACCATTCTAAGTATTCTCAATGCTTTTCTATTCTGCGCCTTCTGGATATGCTAAATTGACTGAGATCATGGTTCAAAAACAATGCTTTAAATGGTCCGGTACTGTCCGGTACTGAGTACCGGCACTTTCTTATTTTGAGGGGGAGAGTACCGGCACTTCTTAAGGAAAACATAATACTTTTAACTGGAGCGTACCGGCACTTCTCGGAAACAAGTAGGGACTCTGGTACGGAGTAGCAGCACTTCCATTTTTCCATTTCAAGCACCGTAAAGAAGCTTTAACACGCTTGTCCGTGAATATCAACTTGATGTTAGACACGCGAAAGGCCTGTTTTTGTCAAGAACTTTCCAACAATGCACATGTGCAGAATTCTGAAACGTGCAGCTCGACATTTTTTCGCCCTGCTAGTAGTTTTTAAACAGCTAGCGCATGGTTTTTATTTATTCCAAAAGATTAGTTCTGAGCCTGTTGAGAAACAATGTAACTACACGATCCTAAACCAGTGTGATTAGCTGTGCTTCTTTCACCACGAAGTTTAATTTCCATAAATGTCCGATATATAGATATCAACCTGTCCGTTGTCATCACAGCGCTCACCGTTCTGCAGGGCTCACTACCAGCAGACTGGTACCGAGCCTGATAAGAATGCCATCTAATCGCACCTTTGTACCGTGAAAGATTAGTACACACCCTTTTTATGTCAGATTAAGTGTCTTTTCCGCCTTTCGCATTACAGATTTTACAAACGTCTTTAACCTTTCTTAGTAATAACCTTGTGCTTTGTATTTGATAGTATCTACTGATTACATCAATGGAGGAACGTTTTGCATAGACTTGTCACTCCTTTTGCGGATAATCATAACTTTCTTATTTCGATTAGTCGCTTATTAAAAGTTAAAAAAACACATTAAACTGTTATCAGGTTGAAGTCTTAAAAATGCATCACGTGAATAAGAAGATTTTTTCAAATTAGTGAGATGTGGCCCAAAGCATTAATTGCCACTGACCACATTTAGGTTTTATTAAAGTACTAGGCCCACTTGTTTTTTGGTAATTTCGTAACAGTGGTTGTTGCAAGCTGCCCAAGGTGATTATCTTGAACAAGGTGTGTATTTCTTTCATTGAGGGTGCTCTATCGTGGTGATGTTGGTTCTGTTTTCGCCACGTAAGGAGTGCAGTGAATTCCCACAGTGGCACTCACGTTAAGTTGTGTGTTTGCGGTTGTAGTTCAAAGTCATTTGTATTCTAATTTTTGGTAGAAGTAATCATGTCTGCTCCTGGATGGCAATATATAGTGTGAGGTACGTGTGGTGGATGTGCTGCTTGGTAATGTCTACAAAAAGGCAAATTAAGGGTGTGCCACTGGTCTGAAAGCACTCTGGTTTTGTTGTGGTTTTAATATCCTGGAAAACATTTTACTTGGACTTTTCCATAACAACCTTTGCTTCAATCAATCAATCAACCACCCAGACATTTGTAGAGCGTGACTTATCACCCACGGGGTGTCAAGATGCTGAAGGGGGATGTGGGTCAGTTGAAGAGCCAGGTCTTGAGGTCCTTCCTGAACTGAGCCAGCGAGGGTGACTGCCTGAGGTGAAGCGGCAGTGTGCTCCAGATCTGCACAGTGAGGTAGGAGAAGGATCTTCCTCCAGTTCTGTTCTTCCAGATCCTAGGAATGCTGGTGAGGGCCAGTTGAGCAGATTAGAGTTGCCTGGGGAGTGTGTAGAAGGAGAGGGGTGGTTGGGGTAGGCAGGTCTGATGATGTGAAGGGCCTTGCAAGCATGTGTCAGGAGTTTGAAAGTGATGCATTTGCTGATGGGGAGCCAGTGTAGGTCTCTCAGGTGGGCGGAGATGTGGCTGTGGCGGGGGATGTCCAGGATGTGTCTAGCCACGGTGTTCTGTATTCTCTGGAGTCTTGTTTGGAGTTTCTTGTTGATGCTGGCAGAGAGTGCGTTGCTGTAGTCAAGTTTACTTCTAACAAGTGCATGGGTGACTGTTCTTCTCGCATCAATGGGGATCCACTTGAAAATCTTCCAGAGCAGGCAGAGTGTGTGGAAGCACGAGGATGAGACGGAGTTGACTTGGCGGGCCATGGATAGCGAGGAGTCGAGAATGATGCCGAGGTTGCGTGCATGGTCGGTGGGAGATGGGGCAGTTCCAAGGGCAGTGGGCCACCAGCAGTCAACCCAAGCAGTGGGGCTCAGGATGAGGATCTCCGTCTTATCCGAGTTGAGCTTGAGGTAGCTGTCTTTCATCCAGTCAGTGACTGCCTTCCTTCCATTGTGAACGTTGCTATTGGCAGTCACTGCTTCATCAGTAAGGAAGAAAATTAGCTGCGTGTAGTCGGTGTATGAGACAATTTTGAGCCCATGATGTCTGACGATTTTGGTGAGGGGGTCATGTAGACAGTGAAGAGGATAGGACTCAGAGAGGAGCCCTGGGGTACTCTGCAGCTGGTTTCCATTGGTTTTGAGGTGAAAGTTGAGAGCCTGACTTTCTGGGTTCGGCCGATGAGGAAGAACCGGATCCACTCCAGGGTTTTGCCACAGATGCCAGCGTCGTGTAGTCTGGTATACAAGGTGGTGTGGGAGACAGTGTCGAAAGTGGCGGAGAGGTCGAGGACAATGAGGGCAGCTGTTTCACTGTGGTCCAGTAGGGTGTGGAAGTCATCCGTGGCTGGTAGGAGTGCAGTTTCAGTGTTGTGGTTGCTCCTAAATCCGGAACTGGAAGGATCTAGGATGTGGTTTGCCTCGATGAACTCTGTGAGCTGTGTGTTGATCACTTTTCCAATCATCTTGGCTGGAAATAGAAGCAGTGACATTGGTCTGTAGTTCTTAGGCTACATTGGGTCTGCAGAAGGCTTCTTTAGTAGTGGGTTTATCTCTGTGTGTTTCCATTCATCTGGGAAGGTGGCAGTTTTGATGGATTGGTTGATGGTAAGGCATAGTTCAGGTGTGATGGTGGCACCTGCTCGATTGAACATGTGGTGGGGGCATGGGTCAGTGGGTGCCCCAGAGTGGATGGTATGCATGAGCTTCTGGGTGACTTCTGGGGTGAGGAGGGTCATGTAGTCCAGGGTCGGCAGGGGGTTGGGGTGTGCGTGGTGGTGATGGTGTGCAAAGGGGGCAGGTCTTTGCTTGCAAATACTTCATAGATGTCCTGTAATTTTCAGTGGAAGAAGGTGGTGAGGTTGTCACAGAAGTCTTGGGAGGGGGGATGTCTGTGGTGTCCGTGCAGCGTTTTGCAAGTTCTTTGACTATGGTGAAGAATTCCTTGCTTTTGTGTGCACTGGTGTTGATGGACTCATGAATGGCTGATATTTGGCTGATATGATGAGATGGTGGTGCAATGTGTTGGCGTCTTTGAAGGTTTTGTAGTCTGTCTTGCTCGTACTGCTTCTCTACATTCTCTCGAGTAGTCTGCAGGGGCTCTTGGATTCTAGGAGATCGGGGGAGAACCATCTGGGTCTCCGGTGGTGTTGATTGCCAGCGGGTTTCCTTAGGGGGTAAAGTGTTGGTGCAGTTAGAGATCCATTGGTGGAGGTTGTGGGGTGAGGAGTTGGTGTCCGTGAAGTCTGGTGTTGCGGAGCGGTGGAAAGTGGTGGTGAGCTGGGCTTGGTCCAGTTTCTGGGGGGGTAGTGGGCATGGTGCCATTCGGTGGTCTTGGTGAAGGAGAAATGGACGCAGTGGTGGTCGGTCCAGTGGAGTCCAGAAGTGTGGGAGAAGAAGATGTGGTTTCCAGTGGAGAACATAGGGTCGAGGGGGACTCCTGCTGAGTGTGTGAGGAGGTTGACCAGTTGTTTGAGGCAGGGTCTGGGGGTCTGCAGATGAGGGTGCCACAGAGGGTGGTGTTTGGATTGATCTGAATTTGAAAGTGCAGGTGTATGGCGCTGGGGGATTGGACATCAATGCTGGTCATTAGGCGGAGTGAGTTTTTGTGGACGATGGTGATGCCTCATGGTCAGGTTGGCGGAATCTTTATGTATGGTCTTGTATCCATCAGGGATGGCAGTGGCGGTGTCCTGTGCTGAGGTAGTGGTAATCTGGGTCTCCATGAAGAAGACGACATTGGGGACGATGGAGTCGAGTAGAACCCATACTTATATCTTGTGTTTGACGAGGGAGCGAGTGTTGAGAAGTTTGCATCTGAGGTGTCTGGGTGTTCTAGAGGAGGGGGGGTTTGGTGTGCGATGGCAGGTGAAGGTGAAGTTGCATCAGCAGAACGGACTGTGAGTGTCCTTTGGCAAGGCATGGTGGCATGCGTGGAGCCCTGGTGTTGAGGGTGTGCAGGGTGCTGGCATCGTATTGATGGATGGTGTGGGAACCAGGGCCCGTGGAGCTAGGCACGGTCTGGGCGTGTGCTGGTGCAGCTGGGCTTGCTTTTGGTACGCCAGAGGTCAGTGAAGTCGATGCAGGTGTACTGTTATCCTCATGTTAATGTTCAGTATCAAGGACCCTGCCTCATGGTTTTACTTGGTTGCAACCGGTGGTGCTTGGATATTCTTTTGGTTGGGGAGTCAGTGATCTGTACACGTTACACATCTAGTGCCTTGCTTTGAAGTAGGTTTTACAAATTTGGAAGGATATTTTGGGAGAAACCACTGAGCTGTTTTTGTTTGCATCGTCTTCAAGCTCAATAACGGGCATATTTGTTATTCTTTCTGGACCATATATTCAAATGAATGATTTTTTAAATTGCTTTGCCAAAGTTTTGTGTAACATGTTGCCTTGATTAGTGATGTTAAATTAAAAAGGCCATACTCAAATTTTAGAGTAAATGTACATTTCTCTAGTTTTCTTGCTCATGCTAACTTTTCCTTTCCTATGTGCATTTCTGTTTTGAGCCTTTCCAATAGGTACTTTTTTGTTGCTTAAACGTTGTCTGGACAGGTGACAATAGTATCAAATGGTCTGGTAAGAATGGGGATGCCTGGGAACTGGAAGATAAATGCCTTAGTGAAAATCCTTTGCACTAGTGCATGAAGCTCCGGAGAAATGGTATTGTTGCACAGGACGTCAATGTAGATCTAACTGGCTGAATGTGTTAAAAGGGGTACACTGTTTCCACTGCCATGATCTTCTGGGAGCGTCAACAGGCTGTGACCAGTGGTGCTATTATTGCAAAGGGGCCAGTGGAGAACAAGAATATATTAAGCTGTCAGACCCTTCTTTTCCCAAATACTCTTTAATTCCCTACCCCAAAACAGGGATGGGCTGCAGCAGGAGAGGGTGGGCTACTTAAACGTTTTAGCTGGGTGTGAGTGAGGGTATAGTAAGGAAAATTGGTGCAAAAGAATGAAAACAGACTAAGGCCACACCTAGAGGGCCTTCCATCAATTTCATGTACAGCTCGAATTTTATCAAAAAGTACATTTATAGAGAAATGAGTCAACTGCATCCATGATGCTAAAAATAAGCAATTTACTGGAGAAGGCACATTTTCCATTGACCCTAAATAATCTTGAAGAAGACAAAAGGGCTCTTTAAAAACTGCCCCTGCCCCAAAACAATTGTTTTCCTCTCTGAATTGACACCAGAAAGCCATGAAAGCCTGGCAACAATCTGAGGTGAGGGGTCTTTACAAAATCCAAGAAAACCTGAGATACCCAATTAGCCTTCGAACCTCTGACCCCACTGCACAGATTCTTCAATTATCCTTTTGCCCAAAAGACTAGCAATATTCAGGAGGAGACAGAGTAAAAAGAGGAGGATCTATTAAGTATTCTGTGTTTCCCAATTTCAGTTGGGACTTCTGGTCAGTGCTTAATTTGTAAATAGAAAGGTGCCGGTGCTCAAAGCTCTACTCTTAAACACGCGGCTGCTGCAATTAAAAGTGTGATCACATAATACTGAGGCAGCGTAATCCTGAAGCCATCTCGGGCTTCTTCAATCCATTTACAGCCACTCCCCACCCCTTCAGCTCACCCTTGCAGCTTCCTGCTTTTCCCCTTTCGGACGCTTTTTCATTTTTCTCTTCCTCCGTCTTTTCCACGTGTCTTTTGCTCGCAGTAAATTCTTGAGACATAAAACTAAGCGCCGGCCCTCAGAAACAAGTGGCGGTGCTCCACACCAGAAACAACAAGCACAAATTAAGCACTGCTTCTGGTGTACATCAGTAGTTGCATCAGGGATCGGTTCAGCCCCAGACAATGGGTGGGCTGCAAGCCAGGGTGGCACAAATAGGGGGACTATAAGTGAGTGCAGCACGTGCAGCAATTGGCAAAACAAGAATTTGTCTGAATAGGCTTCTGAAACAAATCACCATAAAAATTATTTATTTAACTTAAATTGCCATAAAACATGCATACCTGTATTAAAACATCATTGCAGATACAACCATTAATAAAATAAAATTTCGTACATCGGTTAAAACCAGTTTTTGTTACAATGAATCTAAATACAGTACATCACAGAATTATGCAATGCAAACAGTTGAGGAGCAAAGGTAGAAAACCACCCTCACCATTTTTGTAGCCTCACTGCAACATGTGGATAATTACTATAGTAAAACAAACAAGTGTTGTTGGAATCTGCTGTAAGGAGAGAGGGCCTGTCTACACTGCCCAAAATGTAAGGACTTAAGTAAGAAATTAAATTATAAATCGTCTCCCAGGTATTTCATAAATCTGCAGAAAAAGATCGAGTGTAAAGTAAATTGAGTAGAACATGATCGCATGGGCAGGGCAAAAGCTCTTCTGCCCTATGTGCACCTTTCGGAAACCCAACTAGATAATGAGCAACAATGAGCCTAAAGAGAGTTAGGGAAAATCTATCTGAATCAACGCACTGTGTAGCTCTACAATACTTTGAAAGGGAATGACAAATAAATGCAGGGTGAACAAGACAGCAGAAGGTTTCAGAGGGACCAGGGGGGGAAGGGGAGAGTGTGTTTTCTCTGTTATCTCGTCTTATTTCAATTGTGCTTAGTTGGTGGATTGGAAGCAAATCTACCCAAATCTAACCAAGGGACCGTATACAGCTCAAGGAACTTGATTTCCCTTCTCATCCCCAGACTAGATACCAAAGTTTTTTAGACAGTCTGAGTCATGTGGCATGCTATCAACTGAAAGCTTACCTAATGCTTTATCAAGTCTTGTGGTGGTCGATCTACTCTAAAAATCTCGAGTCTCCTTCTCTTTTTCTTGGACAAAATGATTGATGGAGATGATGTAACTGGCATTTTAAAGCACAACCTAACCAAGACAGAATACTTGCTGTTTGTTAAGAATGACAAACCAGAAACAGTATAAACCTGGCTCCATCAAATTAACTTTGACAGCTTCAAACCCCTACTTTAGCTGAAAGTCGAGTCACCTGTTTTCTCCATAGACACCAACCTCACTCTAAAGGAACACATTGCCAAAAAACAGAGACAGCCCGGTATGGGCCCCCATTTCTAAAGAAAGTGAAACTGTTTCTTTCAGAAAGCGACTTCAGAATTGTTGTTAAGCCCTCGTACTCTAGATTTAGATGGTGGAAATACCCTGTCCGTGGCCTCCCAGTTTTCACACCAGCATCCCTTTAAGGCATCCAACACGCCACAGCACCTTTCATCCAGAACCTGCAGTGATAGGATCTCATCATCCCCATTCTGATGGTGCTCTGTTAGAAAACCTTTCTGCCTGCAACATCTTCAAAACCGTTTGCATCATTTAGAAACCATCACAACTAGCATCCCCACTTATCTTGCAGAGAAGCTGAACATCCATGCTAGTCTTGGCTCACCCAAAGCTAGATGACCACCAGACTGCAGACTAAAAAGTACAAAAAGAGAAAGCAAAGCAGCAGGTCTTATCCATCTATGCACCCAGGGTCTAGAACAACTTCTGTGCATCCATCAGGATTGTCCCAACGCTACTCCAATTTTCAAAGAGTTGAAGGCGCATCTCTTTAAAGAACACTATACGACAATGTATTAATTGTCAGACAGCTACCACTGTTATCACTCATTGACATGTCATTGACTCTGAACTGCACTCCAATGCCTTTTGGCCAGGTTCACCCTATAGAAACACCACATTCATACATAAATACATTCATAAACATTCCTCACCTTGTTACTAATCCCAAGTCTATTTCTTTGGGTCTGATTGTACACCAACATGCCTTTCGTGTGAGTCCCACATCTCCGATGAACCTGCTAGAGATGGATCTGTTGTGTAAGCTTTACTTGTGTGAATATTGTACTATTAATGGTGTTCAAAATGAGAATGAAAATATCCCTTTGTGTGTGTTAAGTGAACGTGAATGTTCTTAATGATGATGAGGAGTCACCCGAGAATGTTTCACATTCAACACAAGCCCCTTCATCTTTTTGGTCACAACACGTAGTGACTTAGGCTGTATTTTGACTGCAGACCCTTGTCGAATCCAATGAAGAAACCTCTCCATATACCACAATAACCTTATGCCCTGAGGGGGAAGCAGGAATCTTGCCCAGGTGTTACTGCTCTGTTAAAAACAGGTTTTGATCCCCATAGTTAGAAACCTTAATACCCCTATTTTACCCTTTGAGAAGCCTTGTGAACAAACATATCATTTGTACGAAATGTCTGCACTATTATTACTGTTGTATTACCAAGTTTTACCTGACAAACCCAGCTAGTAATCTGTCACGTATCCTGTCTGATGGGTTACTGTTGTCTATTTGTGCTCTACTTTCTTCTTCATTCTTATAGACACAAAACATCTTTGCCTTTTCAAGTTCTCCTTTAGCAGCTATTAAATGATTTGGATTTATCACCCACATGGTTATACAAAGTAACTCAGCATCAGGTCTCAAGCTCTTAAGAAATATTTAGACACCCTGGTTATCCAATGTGGTTCTACCCTGCTTCAATATGCCACTGAATTGTTGGTTGTTTCTGTTTCCCTAAATCAGTACAAACACGACACCCTATATCTGCTCAGTGAATTGCTAATCAAGGGCACAAAGCCTCTAGAAAGACACTGATGTTGTGTTTAACCCATGTTTGATATATAGGTCAGAAAACATCTCTCACAGAACAAGACACCTGTTTGCCCATCACTTCAAACCTACCCCTAAGCAACCCCAGCCTGTCACAGTCTAGCAGATACACACTCTTATGGGAAAGACTGGTTATTGTCAGCAATGGATTTTAGACTATGCTAATTTTGGTAAACTGCCCAAACCTTTGCCCTGGTCCATGGATGCTGAGCAAGCCTTTGTGACAAAAAGAAACTGACAGCTATTATTTCTCTGCTATTGTGAAGGTACGGCTGACTCTATGTTCGTGTTCTATATATACAGCGGCGTACCCTGATGAAGTCTATGTAAGTATTGTTCTTAGGTCACCTCTCATTTTCACTGTTCTCATGTGCTGGCAGAACCATTTTACACCCCTAAAACACAGCACTTTTCAATGTCATGATTGTCTTTGCATGAAACATTGTTGCTCTTTGTCTCTCAAATGACCTTAGTAAGATGCTCTATGCTGAATTTAGTGTTATTGCTTCCCACTTCTATTGAAGGGGACCCCAATGATTACCTCCTTACTAATGCCCATCTCATGAAGACCTGCACTGATCTTACTGACGTACGTCCGACTAACTGTGAGACCTTATGGCATGTTGATAGCACTCGTCTCAAAAACGAAGAAGGAAATGTGGTTGCTGGATATGCTGCCTGCTCAGTTTATGAAATGTAGATGTTTACTGCAAGTGCATTATTCCCAGTTAACTGAACTGATTGTTTTTATCTGCACTTGTATTTTGGTCACTCGTACAAAAAAGCAGAAAAGCACAACTACCTTAAATGATTTAATGTATGCCCACAAGTTTGGCATTTTTTGAATGCAGTAGGGTTCTGCACTTATGCAGGTATTCCCATTAAAATGGAACCTAAGTAAAAGAGTTGCATGATGCTCCTCAATTACCAAAGAAAGTGGTGATTCTTAAGTGTATTACCCACCAATTTACTTAAGGTGAAGTGTCTGAGAGTTATGCTTTAGCTGACAGCACTGCTAAAAATGCAGCTTTGTCACCCACGATGTGCGCTGTATGGGTCCGAGACTGTTGTTCTCCTCATGCCCAACCTACGTTACCTTGCAGGCTTACAGAAGCAGGCACACAAAAGGGAAGAGATGGCTTGGGCAAGGTATGGATGTCAAAGACATCCATATGGGTTTTGGTGAGACAATGATACTAAAATGGTTGCTTCTGTTACCTTATTTGGCCCGTTAATATCTATTGAGATGATATAGGTGCTGTAGGCACCCACTGGTTTGAAACTAACTTTTCCTCCACAGCTCAACAGGACTGCCTCATGTGTGCTGCTCTTCAAGCTTACAGTGTTAGAAAGGTTACTAAAACTAAGCTAGCTGAACATCCAGCCACCTGAGACCTATATATATATATATATAAAAAAATATATATATAGTGATTGCATTCAAATGCCCGATGCTGCTCTTTTGTCTTTTCGTCTTTGTCTTAGCATGGTCTATATGTGTTTTGGTCAATAGAAAGTAGAAACATTTATTGGGACATTAAAAAATAAAATATCTATATTAGGGGAAGAGACATCACTTAAATGGCCTGTTGCTCTACCCTTATCCCCATTGTTGATGAGAGACATTCCTAATCAAAAGACTAAGTTGAGGCCATATGAAATAATCCTAGATAGAGCAATAACTTTCCTTTTTTTCCAGTATGACTTGATTTGCACCTGTCTGATGGTGTGACATTAGAATACTGCAAACGACTAATTCCCTGCATTAACAGATTCTGCTCTTAGGCTTCAGCTTCACTGCCCATCATGGGACAGAAGATTCTGTCTATCATGATCAGCGGCCCAGTGACTGGATCTATGTCAAGATTAACCAGCAAAATATATCACTTCAAGTACCGCTGTAAAGACTGTCCCAATCACTGCTCAACATCAACACTGCAGTCAAGTGCCGAGTTTTGCCCCCACTGAATCCACACATCATACTGCAAGTAAATCACAGAGCCAAAACTTTTTGGACAAAATTGAACTCTTGTCCTCACAGATGCACCATAAGAATGCCAAAAAAGGCGCAGTCCCTTCTCCTGTTCACTGCTGTGCCTCCGAATCCAGTAGTGGGGAGCCTCCCAGCTACCAAAATCATCAGTAGGTCTGATTAGCCCCCTTTGTAGCAATGTATTTAGTAGGTACATCATTTGACTGTGTCAGAAGGGGACACCAATAGACTGGAAGACGACAACCGCATGCAACCACTTCCCTCTGCAGAAACCAAATTTCAACACAAAAAGAAAATACTTTCCTGCAGATCCTGAATCAATATAAACAGGACCTAAATCTTTCTTCACACTGACTGTGCACCCAAATGCTTACTGACTCCAATGGGGGTGTGTCTATGCTTCTGATTCCTTTCGATTTGAAGGAGTGATGGTCTGATCTACATTTGTATGGGCACTTTATTCCTAAATGAGATAATTAAACCTCAGACAACATATACCAGAAGCATATTTGGTCCTATAGGGTACGAGACAGGGATGTCCTCTGTCTCTAATTCTCTTTGGCCTTGCTCTTGAGCCCTTTGCTTGTAAGATAAGAAACCTGGGACAAGGATTTGGTCTACGACTCAGTGGTCATAAACACGTCATATCCCTGCATGCAGGCGATATTCTCACATGTGTGTGAGATTTACCAGTGAACATAACTCCCATTGCTGAGGTGCTGTGGGAGTTTGGTGCTATTTTGGGATTAAGGGTCAATTATAGCAAATCCTTGATCTTCCCCCTTAGAAAGAACGATAATGCCAGAGTTGTACATCCGCCTGAACAAGGACAGTTTGGCCTGGGCACCTACTTCTTTTAAACACCTTGCTATTCACTTATGCCATGAGCCCACAGATATTTTGGAAGAGGACTTGGGCATGATGATGATACCCTTGCACTCGCAGTGCCAGTTTTGAACTACCCTTCCTAAGCCTATGGCTGAGAGAATCACCCCATACCATGTTTTTTCAAAAACGTGACCCCTATTTGATGGGACTTGTGTTATATGGTTCTTACAAGGTTAGTAGGACTGTGTATATAACAACAAGAACTTCAGAATATATAGACTTAGTCTACCTATATGATCGGTATTTGTTGATTTGTTTCAGTTAGCTCACAGTGCCACATCCAGACCACAAAACTAACCAGGGAAATAGATGTTATCAGCAACCTCGAACATGACACTCTGATTCCCAAGGAAACTGTGGAAACAGATTTACGCTTTTGTCTGGTCACTCTTGCATGCCAAAGGTACACACAAGAAAGATACAAAAATGCATTTTCAAAGCATTTATTGAAATGATCATATTCTTGCATAAAAAACATGAGCTGCGGTTATTGGAAACATGAGACATATTACTGTAGTCAACACTCCTAGAATGGTAAACAATATGAATGATTCAACCATGTTAATTGTTAGTAATGTTGGCTTACTCCTAGCTGTATATATTATTATACTAAAGGGAGCATAGTGAGAGTACCATTCTGCCAGATGAGTTGGAATAGTCCAACCCAATACCTTGGTCTTAAATGTCGGGAAGCCTGTCTCAGTGTACAGGTTATCTTCCTTAGCAGGATGGTTCTATGGTCAGCTGGTGTGACATGCCCCTCTCAACAAGTGTAAAAAGAAAAGATGATGGACAGAAAGCTGAACAAATCAAACATTCACCCCTGTCACAAATCTGGGTTTTAATTCACCGTTTTTTGCTCACCACACCACCCCAGTTTGGACCCAGCCATATGCAAATCAGACTTGACCCTGCTCCCCATGGGAACAGTCTAGCCCAGACTAGCTAGGCCAGGTCCTCCCTGGACAGGAAACAAGCATACTGGGAGCTGTTTCAGGGTATCACCCCTCATCAGCCATGCTAGCTTGAATCCAGTGGCATAGTGAGCACAGGACCCACGTCTGGGAAGACCCTTCCCACTTATGGCGACAAAAGCAAAAAGAACAGGTGATGGACTGAATGCTGAATAACTCAAACAATCACCCTGTCACATATCAGGGTTTAATCCATAGTATTACCCACCCCAGTTTGGACCCAGCCATATGCAAATCAAACTTGACCCTGCTCCCCAGAGGTCCCAGGATGCTTGTTTCCGGTCCAGGGAGGACCTGGCCTGGCAATTTGGACTGGATAGTCCCATGAGTAGCAGGGTCAAGACTGATTTGCATATGGGGTGGGGTTTTCAGACTGGGGTGGTGAGCAAAATAAATGATGGATTAAACCCAAATCTGTGACTAGAGGTGAAAGTTTGATTTGGTCAGCATTCGACCCCTCATCTCGTCTCCTTGCTCCCCTCAACACGTGTGCAGAACAGCCACTTTGGTTTCTCTAAAAAAATGTGGTTTGTCTCCTAACAAGCACAGAAAAGAAAAACAAAGCCATTGTGTACTGATGGTATGTCCCTTGAGCGGATGTGCAGACTACAGCGCAACAATGCCTACTAAGAATAAAATGTGCAAGCAGCATATTCTTGTGTTAGTGGAAACTATGTGAAAATTCACCATTAGAAAAAGATGTCAAGCTAAAATCATGAATCTACAATGGAGACCTACCCGAGTCATGGAACACTGGTGTAGGGCGGGGGAAAGGTACAGGTGCACTACATAAGATGAATTTGCCACTCTCGGGTGGGGGCATGGTAGCCCCTGACTTTTTACATTACTACCTTGCGGCACAACTCCAGTGGGTGGCATACAATCTTACAGGGTAACATGATGAGGTGACAGAAATATTCCCAGCTCAAATATGCAGGGGTGATCTACATAGCACTCTATTTTCCAGAGTTTGCTTGTACTGGACGATGCTTGCTTCTGTTATCTTCTCTTATGTTGTCCGATCATGCCCCCAATCTCCACTTCTCCAGCTTCTGGGTATCCCTCTAGGACAGGGTACCTTAACATATAGAATGGTGATACTGTGGCACTCTGCAGGTATCACCATCCTGGGTGATTGATTCTCTAACAGGAAAGTTGTTGTTCTTTCAGGAACTATGTGCCAGGTATGAGCTTCATGGTGGCTCCTTTTTGCTTTATGGCACAGTTCATCGAGCGCATACCCAAACCTGGAATATAGTAGACAGAGAACCAGATACGCACCCACAATTCCATACACTACATAACATTGGGCATGGCTGATGCCTTGTCACATTGCTTTATAAAACATTCCAATGGGACCCCTCCACTATGTTAGCTCTCCAAAGGCGTTGATGGGAAGCATCTCTGGGACTGGGGCTTAGCAACTCAGAATGGTCGAGATAGCTCGATTACCACCACAAATCCCGCTGGAATGCTTGATTTCAGTGCATAAAGTTTCACATCCTCAATAGAGCCTACTGGAGCCATTCCAGATTGCACTCAGTCTATCCTGCAGTGGCAGATGTCTGTCTGTGATGCAGAGCATCTCCAGCAGGCTTCCTGCACAAGACGTGGTTGTTCTCAGTGGTGCAAACATACTGCCAAAAGGTACTACAGAGCATCTCGCAGGCCACTGAGAGAACCAAACGCTCATTGCTAGGTACGTTTCTTAGATCCAAAAATAAGAAGGCCACCATGGGATTTACAGATTTAGATATCCTTATAGCTAAACAAACTGGTACAATGAAGTGGAAGTCCATGTACCCTCTTGAGCTGTTACAGCGGAGAAAGGAAGATACAGTGGGCAAACATGGAGCTTACAGTGTTAGAAAGGGTACTAAGTGGGCAAACATGGAGAGTGCTACCATCCACAGGAAAGATAAGAGAGCTCTACACAACTATCCATTGGTAGAGTTTCAGGACACAATCGTACATGATTTTACAGTGCACACCAAAAAGTATACTAGACCATGGTGTGGTCTCGGGCCCACCAGCTTATGATACTGCATCATGCCCAAAAGACTTTTCATCCTAGCTCTGGGGTAGGGATGTCCTTCTCCCACCTTTTATGGCACTGCTTGTTGCATCTTCCTCAGCTTGATCTGGTAACTCCCTATAGATACATTGTTTCCTGAAGGTCTGATTAACAGCACAATTAAAAGAGGACAGGGTAATGACCTCCTACTATACCCCGTAGTGATAATGTATGGTGCGTTTAGATGGTTTATTAAGGTTTGTTTTGCACTTTTCTACGTCTGTCCAATTATCAGGGCTCATAGTGAAATAATTATCGTGCAACTAGCTATCACAACTTGGTACATCCCAGTTAATAGAGTGTGATAGATATGTCGACTAACGAAGTATGTACACCATCACTTTTGTGTCTTGTTCCCTTTGTAAAATAAATACAAATATATTGTAGCAACAAATGTGATAATTACACTTCACACGTTACCCTTGAAGGCTTCACTGAGACTTTTCCAAATCAAAACCATTTAATGTAAGGGTGCCACGGACTAGTTTCCGAAAAGGAAATGGCAGCTTTTTCCTGGGTACAGTAAGTGTAATGTGATCATTCCTAAATAAACTACCTTAGCCACTTTCCCAATATTTACACCAGTTGAGATACTGAGACTATATTCCCATCTGTTATACTGCACAGTCAGAGTGATGTCTGATCAAACTGGAAAGTGCAAGGTTTGTGGCAACCAAGCCTATCTGTGGCTACCTAAAGACTGGCCCTGATCTTGCTAACTTGGATATGCAGTGCAGTCATTAGACATTTTGTCATGATTGTTTTTTAACATCTATGTATTACATTATGGAATGGGTTTATTAATGCAGGGGGCTTGAAGGCTTGCTGGGGTGCTAGAGAATGCGGTTAATGGTCATGAGTTAATAAATAATCAATTAATAGCACAAAGAACTGTGATTTTGCAGAACTCTATGACTCTTGATTTTGTCCTGGCTTCTAAGGGTGACCTTTCTGCTATTACTGGTTTTGAATGTAGCACTTGTATACGCGATGCTTCTGTGGAACTAACAAAGTGAAAGTGTTTAGAACGTACAGACACTTGATAATGGATCTGAATGGACCTCTGGTCCTGCGAAAAAAGTATCTTTGGAGGGTGGGAAATAATAACTTAATATTGTACTGATCATTTTTATTGTTCTTCTGATGATTTACATTCTGATCTAATAACTTTGACTTTTCGCAACAGTTTGTGTTGTCACAGTGGGCATACAATACAGTTAAAATATTCCCTTTTTTTGGTATCCTAGAATTTCAATCAAATGCTACCTCTCAAGAACGAGAAGCATATTTCTAATGCGACCTTCCAATACTTCGTATGTACATAATTCTGTGACTGCCAACAGTAACAAATAACCAGAGTAAAATGAAAAATGTAATTATGGAGCAAAATAGTCGTCTGACAAGAATGCATATTTGATTCACTTTTTTGGAAAAATACATACACACTTTTTTCAGTCATTCGAGTTCAGTACAGCAAGCAAATTATAGCAGTGACTAACCAAGATATGATCCTTGTGCTCACAAACACACACACTTCTTTAACCTACAGGCAGTTAAAAACAGGGGATGCCATTATAGGATTGTGAAATAGTACATATGACGCATGAGGTTTACATTTGAGAAACATAACATAAAGAATAGTTTTTAGAACTGCATACCAAACCCCTCATTCATTTTTGTATGGATTACAGTAGATTTATCACATTTCCTGAGATATTGCAGTTCTGGGCCGACTAAAGAATAATATTAAAACTTTAAGTATTTATTTATGTAGATTCTCTTCATGATGGCCAACAGTGTATCTTCTCAGGGTGAACAAACCTGGAATACTGGTAGCTAAAATTTTGACAAGACCTTTAGAAAGTACCTGTTTTTGTTAACGGGCTGGAGAACAGCTGCTGAAGAAGTTTGTTCTCTGATGTTCTCAGAACCACAACAATATCAGCAGGAAGTGTATCTCTGTTCTTCTCAAGGAATCCATAGGCATCATACAAAACCTAATATCAAAACATCATATGTTAAGAACATGAATTCAGTACATTTTGAGAGTGCAGACATAGTTCTGTAAATCTAAGTAAATAGGTGCCTTTATGTGATTAAACAGGGAAATTATACTTACTGTAATAAGTCTTTCCAGTATACCTCCCTAAAAACAGTTCCAGAGTTTCTCACTAATGGTGCATCAGTGTGCCACTTTGTTTAAATCTTTTTAAACCCACACTTCACTGCTTCATTTGTCTCCAACAAATCAATCAGTGAGTGTCCCACTCCAGGTACAGCAGTGCCACAAGCAGTGGAACTATAGCGGCTGTTCCACCTGGGAGTAGGAATAAAGGGCTCAAAAGGGGAGGCTGCAAACCAGTTAGTGCTTTATGTACCTTTGAGGGAGCCGACTCATAAAACAATTTATAAGCACAGGAAGTAGTAATACAGAAATACTCTCTTAGGCACTATGGCATACCTTTGTGAATCAGTCCAGGAACATCCAACTCCCATATAGTAAAAGTGCAAAAAGGACCAATTCCTTCTTAAACGTTTAGAGACCAATTCACAACGTCATGTACGAGTACAGAGAAGAGTACTACCGAAGTTCTTCTGTACGTACTCCAAAATGCCCTTGGGTATAGGCCCCTGAATGCTTTGCGACCAGCTCTTCATTTTGTAATGATCCTGATTTACTTATCAACCGCATTAAAAAATGCACTTTTGCAGGAGAGTTCGAAACCTAATGCCTCATTAATTTGAACAAGACAATCCCCTGTGGTTGCCTGCAAGTGCATCAGTGGACGCTTCGAGGGACGGAGATCCTTCAAAAATTAGTCAATTGAGGCCAAAGGTATTTTTTTTAAAGATGTTTTTTATTGAGTCAAATACAAGAACATTAACTTAACATTGCAAGGACAGAGATATGCAGTTGTGAATATATATGTATAAGGAATATTGTACTTGTAAATGCATATTTAAACATGTACATGAATTAGGCATATACAGCAATATAGTATCAAAGACTCCAAGTTTGAATAAAGAAAGAAGAAAGAAAGAGGGAGAGGGAGAAGAGCTTTAGGAATAGAAAAGGGAATCAAGTGATAGCCATGTGGAGAGAGAGGCAACAGGCATTAGTTACAGCGAATGTAAGATGAAATAAGTATATATAAGAAGAAAAACAGGAAATATATTGACATTTTTTAAAAAGGAGGAGAAAAATCCATTTCCTTCGCAGTGCGTGAGAGATAGTTACTTAATGGCAACCATAGCTGATGACGTTTGAAGAAAGTTCCTGTTGAATCAAGCTTGTAGCTTTCAAGTCTATGATGATAACATACAGAATTCCACCACTGTCTGAGAGTAATGTTCTCCGAAGATTTCCAGTTAGAAGTAATAATAGAGATTGCAATAGAAGGCAAAAGGTCCACCAATTTTCCAAGAGGCCTGAATGAACTCCAGATATCGTGTACGCCTCCCAAAAACAGTAATTCATATGACATTGGTAAGGAGATCTGAGCTATTGCTGAAATGCTAGACCATATTGAGGACCAAAAAGTAGATAGGGATGGACAGGAAAAAAACATGTGAAAGTCAGTACCCTGATGAGTGTGGCAGCGCCAACAATTGTCATTTTGTGCAAGTTTGAATTTGTAAAGGCGTACAGGAGTGTAGAAAAGTCTATTATTAAAAAAATATAGGGTCTGTGTGAGGCTTGCAGTGCGTGCAGTGGAAAGTATCTTATACCATATTCTATCCCATAAAGAAGTTGGCCAAACAACACCAAGATCTGATTCCCACAATGTCTCAATAGGTGATTTGAGTCTAGGTGAAACAGACGTTCTTAAAAGTTTATAAATTCCAGCTGCCATAGGATAATTAGAAGTTACAATCGGGTGTGGAGATGATGCAAGAGAAGAATGATTATGATGTATAAGTTTATTGAGGGCCTCTTGGACTAGAGTAGAAAGAATGATATATTGGGATTTCATGCGAATAGGGAGATTATAAATTGCTGAGAGAGTAGTAAAAGGGATGATAGAGTCTTTATGATATAATTGGGAAATGAGAAGAATACCTTTAGTCATCCAAGCCTTCTTGTTTCCTAAGCGAACTATTGTGCCAAATAGGACTGTTAAAGGATTGATTAATGGGGGTAAGATGCGAAATAAAAAAAGGTTTCAGTAAGTTGACTGAATGGGAGATAGTGCTGGGCAACCAGAATTTTGGGGGGTTAGACATAAATATAATGTGTTTATGGGAAAAGGGAGAAATAAATGTTTCTTCCAAAGAGAACCATAGCTTTTTAGGGGCATCATTGAGTGTAGATAAATAGGGATGTATTTGCTTAATGCCAAAAGATTTGTGATAAGTTATAAAGTCAGGGAAATTAACTCCACCTTGTACTTTAGGAAGTTTTAATTTCGAGAGAGAGATTCGGGATTGTTTACCGTTCCACAGGAACTTGGATAGAATTTTATCAATTGAACTAAAAAATAGTTTAGGTATCTTAATAGGAAGCATCATAAGGAAGAAGTTAATGATAGGGAGAAGCATCATCTTAATGGTGTCCAAGTGGCCCCACCACGTGAGATATAACGGAGACCATTTCTGTGTGAGATCTACAAGCTTTGCCGATAGGATTTCTAAATTAGTCCTTAATGTATCCTTGAGAATAGTGCAGTACCATACCCCCAGGCATTTAATCTTAGAAGAATTCCAAGATAATCCTGCATCAAGGAATACAGAGCCAGTGCAATGAGCATTAAGTGGTAAGACCACTGTTTTGTCTATATTAAGTTTATAGCCAGATACATCAGAATGTAAATTGAGCTCATGCAGAAATGCAGGAAGAGAAGTGTCAGGGTGAGACATGAACAAAAGAATATCATCAGCAAATGCCATAAATTTGATGTGTGCATTATTAATTAGAAACCCCGTAAATTGTTCAGACGTTTTTAATTGGTATAGAAAAGGTTCGAGAGCCAAAATAAATAGTAAAGAGATAATGGGCATCCCTGACGAGTACCCCTTTTAACAGGGAAAAAAGGAGATCGGATACCGTTTGTTATAACCGAGGAACATGGTGAGGAATAAAGAATGGATATAAAATGTCGGAATTTAGTACCTAGTCCATGCCATTCCAATGCTTTCGACAAGAAACCCCAGTAGACCCTATCAAAGGCCTTTTCTGCATCCAATGATAAAGCTGCCAGAGGAATCTTAAGTTTAGATTCCTTTTTAATAATATTTTAAAAAGTACGGGAATTATCTGCTACATTTCTATTAGGGATAAAACCAGATTGATGAGAATCAATAAGGTCAGGTATATATGGGAGAAAACGGAGAGCTAAAACTTTGGCATAGAGTTTACAATCAGTATTAATTAAAGATATGGGTCTATAATTTTTACAGTCAGTCGCATCCCGATCTTTTTTGGGAATAAGACAAATCATGGCCTCCGTAAATGAGCCAGATGCAGAACCTGACATTATAATATGATTAAGTAATGGAAAGAGTTTGGGGAAAAGAGACTTAGCAAACTGAATAAAGAATTCTACTGTGAAGCCATCTGGGCCTGGAGCCTTACCCTTGGGGAGAGATTGTAAAGCTGTATATAGTTCGGTAAGTTGTAGGGGTTGGTCTAAAGATGAGAGGTCAATCTGCAATGGGTCCCTTGGTTTGAGATTAGAGAAATATTGGTTGAGAGATTCAACTGTTGGTATGTGTTCTGAAGTGTACAGGTCCTTATAGTAAGAAGCGAAACACAATGCTATATCTTTATCTCTAAAGTGTTTAACACCATTGTTATCTGTGATAGATTTAATAGTTGTTTTTTCTTTTCTTTGTTTCAAATATCGAGCTAGAAGAGAATCAGCTTTATTGTTACCACCATAATATCTGACATTTATTTTCAGGAGGGTGCCGCATGCTTGTTCATTGGTATATTGGTTAAACTCCATTTTAGCTGAGACTAGTGCTTCAAGATGTGATTTACTAGTTTTGTGAGTATAGTATTCATGTTCTAGGGACTTTATATTTTCAAGGATGGAAGTCGATTTTTGTTGAGCAGACTTTTTTTTTTGAGTGAGCGTAACTTATGATGAAACCCCTAGAGGCTGTTTTGAATGCATCCCACACAAAATGAAATGATAGTTGATCACTATCGTTGATGTGAAAGTATTCTTCTATAAACTTACTGTAGGAAGCGATAAAAGTAGCATCTGAAAGTAGAGAGTTATTAAACCTCCATGAAGATGTTTTAGAACCATTAAGAAAAAGATCAAGGTCATTAATCACAGGTGCGTGATCTGAGATCAAAATAGCACTGATTTCAGAGTTGACCATATGTTGCAATAAACCTTTACTCAGAAAGATATAATCAAGCCTGGAATGGGAATGGTGGGTAGGAGAATAAAAAGAGTATTCCAAGAGGTCGGGATTGCATAGTCTCCAGGAATCAGAGAGAGAATGGTGTAAAATAAAGTTTTTAAAAGCTTTGTGGGAGGCATGTGGAATGAAACGTGACGTGGAACGTCTGTCCGAAAATGGATCGAGAATTTGGTTGCAGTCACCACCTATTAGTAAATTGTTTGAGGAATGTTCAGAGACAATATGTGAAAGATTCTTCCAAAAAGTTGGATCTGGATGTGTGGGGCCGTATATATTAAGGATAGTAAGAGAAATATTGTCAATTGTAAATGTAACAAGTACCCAGCGACCTTCTGAATCTTGATGCTGTGAAATTATGGTAGGTTTGAGAGATTTATGACAGAGTATAATTACCCCATTTTTGTTTGTGATGGAAGGGGAGTAGAAAATGTCCCCCACCCATTGTTTTTTAAGCTTAATTGCCTCAGAGTCGTTGAGGTGAGTCTCTTGCAACAAAGCAATGTGGCATTTCAAACGAGCTAGGTGAGATAAGACACACTGACGTTTAATGGGGTGTTTAAGCCCCTTAACATTCCAAGTAACAGTTCTAAGTTGCATAACAAGTAGTATTAATAAACAACTGCTGTAACAATGAAAAAACTAGGCATATCAATTTTGCAAAAGCAAAGAAATGAGGAAGAAACAAGATAGTAAAGAAAAAGAAAAGGAGGAAGATGACCTCCAGAAGTTGTATATACATGGATGTGGCAATACAGGGACTAAAGTCCACAAAAGCTACAAAAAAACAAGATAGAAAGTGAATACCCCGAAAGGTAGAGGGACAGCGGAAAACCTGAAAAGACAGGCAAGAGTGGCTTAAGCACAAGAAAAGTGATATTAGATATTAAAACATATAAAGGCGAGTTTCATGGAAGAAAAAAAAAACATACAAACGAAAAATGCACCATTCAGGAGACCAAATAACGTAATAACTACAGTAAAGGACTGTGACATGAAAAACAATAAAAATCAAAGCTTAACAGTGGAACGTGTAGGAGAACAGTTTGGATGGTGAGAAAGAGATACGGTTGGGAAAGGAACATGAGGATTGCACAAAGAACACTATCTAAAAAAAATAAAATATATATATATATATATATATATATATATATATACATATATATATATATATATATATATATATATATATATATATATATATATAAGAAAATAAGAAGATGCAGAGATGGAAAACCATGGATATAAATATTAAACATAACCATTACTATAAAACTGTCCAGAAATTAAAAAAAAGAAGGACATTAAAGACAAATTCAATTATATCTTCAAGTAATTGCAGATGTTCCTAGTTCCATTGCTTCTGTTTTGTGTTGGTTAATAAACGTTTGTAGTGCTGAAGGTTCCTCAAACGAGTAAGATTTGTCCTTGAATGTAATTTTGAAAAGGCATGGGTGAAGAAGACCATATCGAATATTCAAGGATTTGAGTTGTGGACGTAAGTCCAAAAACTGTTTGCGACGTGCAGCTGTAGCAAGAGAGAAGTCTTGTGTGAAAAATACTTTATGACCTGACCACAGCAAAGAGCCCATCTTTTTGGCTTCCGAGAGTATTTGCATCAAGTCAGTAAATTGGAGAAAGAGAATAATAATTCCTCTAGGATGTGCACGAGGGCCAGTTGACGTCTGTGGACCTAAACGATGTGCCCGTTGGATAGAGAGGGGAGAAGTAGGAGGCAAGCGAAGAATTGAAGGTATTGCTTTTTCAAGGAATGCAATCATGTTAGAGCCTTCAGAACCTTCTGGAATCCCAAAAAGGCGAAGATTATTTCTCCTATTTCTGTTTTCTAAGCTTTCAGTAACCCTTTTAAGTTGAGCTATGTCTTTAGAGATCTGAGGATTGACAGTGTTACAATCTTCAAGGCTACTGACTCTCTGTTCCAAAGTACAAATTCGTTGTTCGTGTTGGGACCATTGCTCCTCAATACGTTGCAAAGAGGCATTAGTGTCCATCATAAAGGGCTTTAGTGCACACAATTCCTCCATGACATCATCTAGAGTAAGATGTGTAGGTGATTTTGAGGGAGAATATAGGTCTTTTTTTGGGCGCTTGACAGAGGAGGTGTTAGATGTTTTTTTCGCAACTGCACCAGCAGCATGAGATGAAGAGGTGCCATCCTTTAAAAAGACTGCAGCACTATCCATTGTTAAAGTTGATGGTAGAGAAGATTTAGTTATATGTGTGCGCACCACTCGAAGAGGATTATTAGACTTGGAGAAAGATGATGACTGGCAACTCTGATAATTATGTGGTCTCCCCATAAAAGCCAGCAGCAATTTGGTAATAGGAAGCCAGCAATGTGAGGTGTTGATGAAATTATATTACAATGAGAAGCTGCTGCCAGAAGTTTCCAACAACATAGCAAAATATAATAAAAAATATATAAATAGAAAATCCTAAATTATTCTCTCATAACAGGCATGACAGAATACCACAAGAGCAAAGCACTTTATTGCACATAGTCAAACAATTGGTGACTAGTTTTAAGGGAACCTTCTGAAAAGGAAAAAAATCCCCTCTGTCAAAGGAAAGCATTTACAATGTTATGAAGAGCAATTTGAAAGAGCTCCTTGACAAGAGCTGCCAGTGAATACTGAAAGTTGAAAAACTCAGCTAAATGTGTTTGAAGAGAGAGGTCAAAAGTTCAGCTGGCTGTCAGATGGTAATAAATATTCCATTGCAGAGGAAACTAGATTTGTAGAATCACATCCAGGCAAGCAGTTAAAAGTCAAATAGAAACATTTCTGTGAAAGTTTAGGTTTGTGTAGAGGCTTACGAGTGAATGCAAATGACGCAGATAAATAATTACCTCAGGCACTCACATGAAGTCTCTGAAATGACTTCAAAACTCGATGTCTCTGTAAGATAAAGGCATATTTATGCAGCTGCAGTGCTCCAGTGCTCAAAAATGCTGAAGAAATTAATAATTTTGATGTGAAAACATCTCCTTCTTTCCAGGAAGTGCTGAAGCCTCACGGAGCTCTAAAGAGCAGCGGACATCTTGCGTGACCTCCAACGCCCCCCAAAGGTCTTTTGAAATACGAGAGAAACTGCTTGTAATTCAGAATTTTAACTTACATCATAGGAAACAGGTGAGAGAAGAAAAGAGCTGATATCCTATTAAACTCTGAAACGTCTTAGACCGCCACATCATCACAGCCCCTTGCTGAGGGCTATGACACTTTTTAAAGGCCTTTTTCCTGAGCTATTGGCCAGATATTCAGTGAGGACCTACAGTGAGGGAGACTGTCTTTATAGTCCGCGGTGGAAGCATGATGCTATTAGAAAACTCCACCCACTGAGAGGGAGAATGATCTAAAATAAACAGGGAGAAACAGAAAGCTAATGCTGGAGCAGAAGGTCTATACCAGCCATGCTTGGCGATGCGCCACACGGTAGGCAGTTATAGCTGGTGAACCCCTAAAGTGGCAGGGTGTAAATACTGCCTTACTGTCCCCAATAAGTCTTTGAAAAACAGTACGGTTAAACAGTGGAGCTTTCAGCATACTTTCCATGTGAATTAGTTAAAACCTGTACGTCTTTAGGACAGTTTAAAATGTCTGATTATGGAAATTTGCAGGCCTATCATTTATCAAAGTGGTTAAATAATCTTTTCTCATTTAATTTTCCACCCTATCACTTCCAAGTGGAGCCCTAGAATCTGCTTGAAAGGGACAGGATGGAAAATATAAAGATCGCACAAATATCACAACTATATCTCATAGATTGCATGGAAACACAAATCCTCCAGTCTATATAGCAATAGTACTATTTCATTAAATACCATTTAAAGGATCAGAAAGTCATTATGATACACTAATCTTACATGCTAGAGCCTTCATTAAATACCATTTACAGAATCAGAGAGTCAATACGATACACTAATATTACATAATAGAGCCTTCATTATATACCATTTACAAGGATCAGAGAGTCAATATGATACACTAATATTACATACTAGGGCCTCGAAACAGTACCGATGTCTTACAATATTGCTCCAATATAAATGATTAAATACTTTCACACAAGTCAAGGAAAATGTGCCATTGCACTAAGTATACCTCCTGAACCTTAAATAAAGTATCTCAAATATCAGCTTTAAATATAATCATGAAACATAACTCTGAAACGTTTGAAACATCCGCTCTCATACATGACATGGCGTAAGCTGTGATCTCCTTAGAGTACAAGTTAAATCATCAGGAAATGGCTTTGTTTGAAACATTTATTCATTGATGAGCAAAATGGGTGTGTAAGATGCAAAGAACAATGTGCGCTGGGGCCTGCCTTAAAGACTGCAAGAGGTTTGTTCAGGTATCACATATCAGGTGTGCATAGCTCATCCAGTCATTTCGTTCTCAATTCCCATCAGGCACTAGTAGTTATGATGTTTCCATTACACAAAAAACTACTGAATGTAACCTTTGCATTACACGACACTTCTGCAGGTGGTACAGTGTCACTCAAAGTGCCATTCATGAGGCAACCAAAACTTTGCAAGTTAACCCATTGCCAATAGATAAATATCATATACATGCATGGAGAAAACATGGCAGCTTGGAGGAGGAAGTGACATCAACTGACAACGGCTGGAATTCCCATCTCTCAGAATAAGTAGTTGCCTCAACTGCTTCTTACACTGTTTTCCAGGCAGGAGGACTAGCCAGCCTTGCTTGGGTGCAAGGTCAGCTGTTGCATCATATGCACTGCCACCACCACAGACCATGCAACTAGCAACTTGAACAGATGTATTCCATCCTCTGTGACACAATTTTCTCAATAAGGATGTGGTGAGATGCCACTTCTTATGTGGGGACCTCCCCAGACTAGTGCATTTATGCTAATGATTGTCCTCTTCATTGCAGACATTGCCACACCCAGCCATGGTATAATATGGGGCTCTCTCTCCTACCTGGAGTGGATGGTGACTGACACCGTCATGATGGTGCATGTCTTGTGACCGTTCTGGTCGTCCATGGGTGATAAAATTTTATCCTTAAACTGTGTTGCTGTGGGAGTTGCAGACTCACAGCATGCATGTCCCTTCATGTGCAAGCACAAAAAAGTTCTAATGGCAACCACCAGTACAAATTAAGCATTGGCCTTCAGACATGCTATGGATACAGACAAAGTGGAATTTTACGAACATTGCCCCGGGGGAAACAAAAGGCATGTATTCCCGCTTCATGCACACCTGAAGCAATTTGGTGTTATAAAAGGGGCCACAGATAATTGTGTGGACCGTTCAATAATACTGATTGCGCCGGTATAGAATTTGTGCATGCACCATCTCATTGGAGGGCATCCCATATTTACTTGGAGGAGGGACTCATGCAAGTAAACACTCTGCCTTTGCTCCCACACAAGATTACAGACACGGGCATCAAGATGTGCACTGATTGTGAGTCTTGAAGGAAGCCCTTTCTTGGGGTGACGAGGGTCTCAGTGACCCCATATACATCCATCTCTAGAAGGGCATAGCTACTCAGTGCTCCTACCTGCAAAGAGATTTCTTCCCCTCTTTGAACAGAGACCCAGGTTGCCGCCTAATGTGTTGTTCACAGTGCAGGTGTGTTTTTGCACCCGCACAGTGAACAGCGCATTAACTGTAATAGGGCGTAATGTCCCAGTTTACACCTGGCACACCCAATTAAGGTTGTACCATGGCACACAGTAGAAAAATGTGTCCTGTACTAAATACAACGCAAGGTTTTTATATTTCAAAATCTAATGGCTTGTGATAGGGAAGTTTTGTATTGCCATACTGTAGATTGGCGATCTGATGCGCACAGCAACATTTCCAGCAACGTGAATACATTAGAAATGTTCTTAGTTTTACTTAAATAGACATTGAACTGGTGAACACTGGGATGTTTCTCTGTTTCTTGTGTAAAAGAAAGAGAAGAAGAATGAAAGTGGAAAGAGGGAGACAGAAAGAACAAAACCTGAAAAAAGAGTAAGATAAAGGAGAAGAAAAAGGCAGATAATGACCGAGAAAAAAATGGCAATTAAAAAGGAAGGTCTGAAGGAAAAGAAGGAACACAGAAATAATGAATCAAAACGAGGGCGTAAAGGAAAGAAAAAAGTAGGCAGATAGACAAGAGGATAGTGAAGCGGATAGGAACATTTAAATATACACAATAAAACGAGCCTTCCATATCAGAAGCACAGATGTAAATCGTGAAAGAATTCACAATGAATTGTGAGCAAAACACGGGTCTAAGGAACCAAAGTAAGCAAATGCTTTCAAGAGTCACTGAAGGGATTTTAGATTTCAACTTACTTCCTTCATGCATAATATTTGTGATATGATATAGTGGAGAAAGTTGATTAAGAGCTGAATAATTATCTTCTTTTGTGAGGCAATGGACCAGTGAAGTAATGGGCAGAACTGGTGCTCCAGCCGTAAGGTACTGTGTTTTCTTTGGTACCAATGTGCACTACCTATGCAAAGAGAAGCTACTTTCTTCCATTTGCATCAAGTGATCTGTGTCAGTTCCCCGTTGTTTGGCTCACCTGATACCACCTTCCTGCTCCTAGAAGGGGGATTTTCACTTAGTGCAGCTGAATTTCCTCCAATCAAGTGCGCCTACAAGTTAAATCAGGGCACACGTGGAAAAATAAAAATAAAAAAAGTGCTTGTTTCACTAAAGCCCCCGGGTTGGCCAGGCCCCAGGGGCATTTACATACAGGCTGAAGCTGAGTCCCATCATGGCTGCCAACACTTCCTTGTTGAAGTGTTGGCAGCCAATTAGATCTCAGCACGCGATCTGGAGGGTTTGCGGAGCCTTCACGTCCCTATATATATATATATATATATATTATTATTTATATATATATATATATATATGTTGGAAAATGGGTTATTGGTAGGGCAGGTAGGTACCTACACCTAGCAACAAGCCACAAACCTCCACAAAAGTACAGTTAGGTCTCAGTAAATTAATCCCAGCTCTACCCTTGGTAGCTTGGCATCGAGCGTCAAGGCTTAACTTAGGAGACAAAGTGTAAAGCATTCAAATATCACAAAACAGTAATTAAATAAAACACAGGAAACAGTTTAAAAATCCAAAACCAATTTATAAAAATAGCTTATATTTGTATCTTTAAAATGACACAAAAACGATTAAAATCGGTTCAGGGGAACCGGAGATATGAATTTTTAAAGTATTATTATTTTCTAGCGCATAGAAACAAAAAGCGCCAATCGGGTCATCTGGTTGCACCAGGACCGGGACAAAGTCAAACTTTCAGGCCGACCGCGATGGAGCCCTGCTCGGATACAGGTCGCGGGAAGCCTCGGGTTAAAAAGTTACCTTCTGACTTAGTCTTTATTTTGAAGTTTTTCTTCACCGGGACGAACCTGCCAGTTGGATCCGACCTCCTGGAGCCCTTGTCCGGATACGCGAAGTCGGTTTCCTCGGTGGTGATTTCTACCTTCGGACTTAGTCGTTTTTTCGAGATGAAAATCCTTCGACCGGGGTAAACCTGGATCTTGATCCGACGTCCGTGGAGCCCTTCTCGGATACGATGGCTGGAAGGTCCCGGTCAACTTTTTACGTTCGGACTTAGTCTCTTTTTCGGATGTTTTTCTTGACCGGGACGAACCACGAAGTCAGGCCGGGTCGCGGTTGAGGCAAGCCGGCTAGAATTTCCGCGTCGAGTCGGTCACTTTATGGAGCTTTTTTCTAAAATTTCTCCAATCTTTTCCAAACTTCTGGGGCTTCACCCAGATGTTCTTTTAAGGTTCTTTTGGGGTCCACAGCTCACCCCAAGGGTCCAGAAGTTCTGTGATGGTCCTTGGGAAGTGCGGACTTCAACTCCCAGAGTGCACCTGGCGCAAACTCCTTTTTGGCCACTGGGCAGTGGTCAGCTGGTCACTTTTTCAGGAGTTGGTGCAGGGGACTCTGGTTAGCAATTTTTCACCTGTAGCAAACAGGGAGTCCCTCCTTGAACCAGTGGAAGCCAGGCAAAGTCCTTCTTGTGGTGAAGCCCAAGTGTGCAGCTGGTGCAGTCTTTCTGAGTGCAGGGTCCAGGTGCAGGCCAGGGGTCCAGCAGGGCAGTCCTTCTTCTCCTTGTAGTTCTTTCTTCTTGAAATTTGGTGGGGATCTCAGGCGTGGGTGCAGGTCTGCCAGTTTTATCCTTGCTCCTGGGTGAAAAGCAGGGGGGCCCTGGTTCTCCAATCAGGGACAGGGTCGTCCCCCTGTGATGACCACTTCCTGGGAAGTGTGGCAAAAATCCATCCCAGAAGGCAACAGTCTCTAAAAATCCAAAATGGATGAATCTGATTTTTGGAGGAGAGATCTGGCTGAGCCCACCCACTGGTGTGGCTAAAAATCATAAACACACCCCTCTCCTGCCCTCTCCTAATCTAATCAAGGGGGCACCTAGCTGTCTGGGGTTGCAGGATGTGGGGGTGTTGCTGGGTGCTGCAAATGTCCTTCTCTGCCTTTGAAGACCAGTTTGGCAGCCCTCCCCCTTCCTGCTTCCCCATCTGCTGAGGGGAGATTCTCTCCCCCAAGCACATTCCTTTGTGTGAAGTCAGGCCACTTCACACCTCATTAAAGTAGCCTGGCAGAAGCTGCTGCAGGCTGGCCAATCAGAGCACAGCAGCAAAAACAATGCAGAGCTGAAATTGGCAACTTTTTAGGTAAAGTCTAAACTTTTTACCTGCACTAGTTATATTAAATCCAACAACTGGAAGTTGTGGGATTTATTATAACAATCAATTTGATACCAAATTCTTGGTATGTAACATTTAAGGAGACTTTAAAATTTTAAATAAAGTCTGCCCATTCTAGCCTATGAAGGCCATTTACTTCAATGAGGGAAAAACGAATTTGGCTGTTTTTACCTCACCAGGGCTTATAAATCTATTTTTATAAAGTCCCTGCTTATAGTTACATGGCACCCAGCCCTAGGGGCACATAGGGCACACCTTAGGGGTGACTTATATGTAAAAATAAGGTAGTTTAAGACTTTGGAAGTACCTTTAATTCCAAAGTCGAATTTGCATATAACTTTAATTTAAAAGCAGCCAGCAAGGCAGGCTTGCTTTTAAAATGACACTGGGCACCTCAGCAATGCACCTAGGTGTGCACCACCTATGCTGTGGTCCCTAAACCTACATGCCCTACCATATACTAGGGACTTATAGGTAGGTTTACTTAGCCAATTATAATTAGCCTAATTTGCATATCCATTTTACACAGAGCACAGGCCCTGGGACTGGTTAGCAGTACCCAGGGCACCATCAGAGTCAGGAAAACACCAGCATAAAGTGGAAAATGGGGGCAAACAGTTAGGGGGCCTCTGCAATCAGCCCCAGTTTCTCACAATATATATATATATATATATATATATATATATATATATATATATATATATATATATATACAAATTTGTTTCTTTTTTAATTACTAAAAAACTACAGAGCGGATTAACACCAATTTAAAAAAAGGTTGCTTTCTGGACAAAGAGCTACCTTTCAGCCACATTTGGTGTAAATCCGTCTAGTGGTTTGGGCGCTATCACTGTTCAAAATCCCTATGAAAAAATGAATGGGGATAAAGCGTTTTTAAGACCCCCCCTTTTTTTCCTGGCCCCTGCTTGATGGATCACCCTGAAAATTTCAAGACAGCAGCTCACGTGAGTGTTCAATTTCTTGGGAACATTCCAGAAGATTTGTTAACCAGCGCCAAAGATATAGGCAAGTAAAAAAACGATTTTTCTATAGAAATAAGGTCCTTACTATACCTACCTAATGGGGACCACCACTAGGTTAGATAGATAGATAGATAGATAGATAGATAGATAGATAGATAGATAGATAGATAGATAGATAGATAGATCTCAATAAAGCGTTATTTAGAGCAACTATTCTAATAAATGCATATTCATGTATGTATTACTATAGTGCAAATTTAAGTTTATTAGCACGGTACAGTAAAACTGATATGAGAAAAATACTTTTTATTGAAATGTGTGTATTACAATTACTTAAGGTCCATAAATACATCTTAATACAAATATTTAAGCTCTTGCATTCTATAGCTGGTTAAATTCCTTGCAAGCAAGCTCTATATCATAATATAATAGAAGGATAGAAATAAAGCATTCAGTAGGAACTATGCAGGTTTACTAATTTGCCTGCTATATTCTGGTGTTATTGCTGGTGTTTGATCCAACAGCATAAAAGGTTCATTGCATACCCGTTTTTGCTAATCTCTCCACGTACTCCAGCTTCATTCAGTTGAATGCACCTGTACTGATAGTAGACTTTTTTTGTCTAGCGCAGTCATTCAGTAGTAAATGGAGTAATTAGAAAACACTGTATGGTACAGAAATTTTTGCAAATGGAATATGGGAGTACAGCTGGGTGATTGTGCAAAGATGGATACATAAGGAACATTAATGAGTGACGATAACAGTTGACCATGTGCTAATTATTACTGATTGATGGTTGTAATAGAAAATAGGCACTCAATTTAGCTCATAAAAGCCTGACACATATTTAAGACAAAACAACCAGCAAGTATAAAAAATAAAGCCATACCAGTGGACCAGAGCTTCTCTTCCTAGTCAGTTGCAGCACGTAATGCTGACATACATACATTTTGGCACTACATGTATATTCTTTTTCCCAACGCAAACAAATGGAGGAAAGAACGCATTGGAAGCAGGATCTACACCAAGGCACTAATGAGCAGATGATATGCTCTTCCTGTAGGAAGAATGGAGGAAGGCTTGACAACTAGATACAGAAAGCTCGGGTAAAAAGGCAGACCACTAATTTCTGCAGATCTTGCATCATTGTGGTAAATTCAGTTTGAGGATAAACTTACTAGAATAGTTAGGCTCAGATTAGTAATGGTGCAGCTGTGACAATATAGTCCATTCTTCTTCATTATGGCACAAATATGGCCTGACTTTTCGAATTTTTAAGTGCAAAACTGAAAACCATTTAAAAAGAATGAGTGAAAGTACACATGTGCACATACACTAAGATATACTGAGCCATGAAGAAAAATTAAACATTCACTTATAATTATACTGAATGGAGGTGGTACGTCTTGGAATGATGGTGCTGACTCTTGTATAATGCTTGCCCTGGCATATTGTTAGTAATTCTTGACACATTATAGGCACTCTTGAAACAATGGCACCCACCCATGGGGTAATGCTTGCACTGGAATGGCTCTTCATGTATATTGTGGATAAATGTAGCATGATAGAGAGCATAAATGAGAGTGCCTTTTAACTGGTCAGTAGTTAAGGTTCCCAGTCACTAATCATACATGCACTCTGTAACTCATCTTTGCATTCATGTATGTAATTCACCCGCACATTACCTCATTGATTGCATTTACCCAGTCACCCTTTCACATAACTTCACCTATCAAAGACGAGGTACTTTCAGATATAAGGAAGACTCATTGGTTTTTTTAATGTTTATGTTTTTATTTGGTTTTTAAAAGAGTAAATATCCAAATACCAAGCAGAGCCTTGCCTCGTATCTTTTGTACACGGAATTCACTGTTCTGTGTATTTTGACTCCATACAAATTACCTACAAACTCACTTTGACAGAGAACCAGTGGGATGTGGGGACAAGAGAAAATATTTTGCAACGAAACAGAGTTTTCACAAATCGTTAAGGGGTACAAACTAATAAAGAAAATCTAATGATGAAAAAACAGATTTGCTAAATTAAGCTACATCTTAATTAAAGTACTGCATCAAAAATTCCAAATCATAATGGAAATGATCATGAGCTACTGGGTGATAAAGATACCCACAGTGTGAATGCAGTTATTTCTCTTACTGTACAGTGTAATTTGCAATTTTTAGATGGAAATTGGTTTTACAGCAATTCGTCTTAATTTACCACACCACTTCACTTAAATGGCATTGCAAACCGCTCTACAAATGACTGACAATATTCCGCTTAGGCTGTGCAGTCTGTAGCATAATGCAAGATTATTCAGTAATGTAAAAGACACTGTACACCATGACAGTGGTTCAACGTTGTTTCCAGAATTACCAATTATGAGTTAACACGGAATAAATGTGAGGTGATCTGTGAAAAACATGTATGAGAATCAAATATGAAATTACTAAATCATAAAATAGGGACAATGCTGAAAAGATGACTCGTCTATGATCTTCTCAGGAGATAGTCTATAGAAATAATAATGAGGTGTGGTGAAGCTAATGTATTCACCACAGGTGGGTGGTTGATCGATTAATGGCACTGTGCTAAAATTTGTTTTTAGTGGAAAGTCTAAGATGTTAATTTGCTGCAAGTGTTAGTTGGCATGTCTCTATGAAGCACACTTGGGATATGAATTTGTCTTTCATCGAATTTACACTTGACAAGGCTTTATTAAGCATTTTTTATTCCAGGAAGCGGGTATCCAAATTTAAATGTGAATCACTGTGGTAAATGGTCCTAAAGCAGAGAAAGAGAAAGAAAGCCAATTACCTCAAGAAAAAAATGAAATCTAAATGAAAACATACTATAAGTGAATGATGGTCACTCGAACAGAGGATTAACAAAGACACCTGACACAAATTACAGAAAATAACAACAAAACAGTGATCATTTTATATGCAATATATTTATGCATATATTTCATATACTAAGGGCCTGATTTAGAGTTTGGAGGAGAGGGTTACTCTGTCACAAACATGGCTATTGTTCCCTCCGGCGTATTACAAATCCATTATAGCCTATGGAACTTGTAATATGGAGGATAGGATATCCGTCACGTTTGCGACTGAGTAACCTCACCGCCAAACTCTAAATCAGGCCTAAGTTCTCAAATAAAAAAAATCACAACACGTGAGAAATACATGGACAGGAAGACCTGGACAATATCCAGCTAATTGTATGAAGGCAGCTCAATAGATTAAACCTGCTTCGGATGCATAAGACCATCCCAGTTCAGCTAACCAGCAGTAAACAAAGCGTTAAGAAGAACATATTGTTAGTGGAGCAGCTGTTCCATCACGATTACCAAGAGAGGTGTCCTGCACTGTTGCTGATCCATGCTGTGTCTGACAGGGCTTGTATGAAGATGAACCTGACCAAAGACAAATTCTAAATTAACTTTGCTTCATTGGTGGTGGAATGGGACAGGAGTTTCTGGCCAGATATAATGGGCAGCCCCCTGATCCCTGAACAGTAGTGCAGGACATTGGAGTTTTTTGCTCATCACTCTGTCCCTGGAAGCCAAATCCATAAATGTGACCTGCACTTGTTTAACCACCCTCACCTTCTAAAAAAGATTCTTCTGTTTATTGATACCTCTTTGCATATGCCAATAGTGAAAACTATCATTCAATTTTATCTTGACTCAGCTAATTTAATCAACCTTGAATGTCTGTTCAAAATCTTACATCAGCTGCAATGTGCTCAGAAAGGTGCGGTATGATCGCTTACAAAAACTGTCTGAAGATTGCATATGTCCCCATTAATAGGACCACTACACTGGCTTCCCATTTGATCTCAGGTAGCCTTTAAGGCCCTAACAATTGTTAAAAAAGCCCTACACTTTATATCCCTTCTGTTGCTGGATGATACATTTTCTTTCTGATCAGCAACCCAATTGTTGCCTGCCACCACTGGGACTGGAACTGTCACTTCTGGAGGCTTTAGGTATGATTTAGAGTTCAGCGTATGGACTGAACTCCATCCGGAGCAATGGAATAAAATATCTGTTGCCCTGACTGACTATTCATACTCTGAATTTAGAGATGTTTGCTGGCCAAGGATACATCTCTAGTCATTGACAAGAATCGCAGTTATGGCAGTTTTTGCCAATGAGTTAAAGGTTTGACAGATGTCTCTTTCAAAAATGACTGCCACACAGTTTTTCTCCAAAAACAAAATCCTCAAGTGCGAATTTTGTTTTTTGAAAAACAAAAATTAATTACCTCCCATATTGTGGGTGTTTTCTCCAATGGTATGGGTGTTATCTAAATGTTTTACTGTCCCTTCCCACTAAGGTGTTCACAGTGGTAAGGAATAGGTGAAGCTGGCCATTCCAATGTCTTCTCTACATCGGTCGGGCAATCTAATGGCCAAACCTCTGACTGACCATACTCTGTTGGAGAAGTATGTCAGTGACTATGTTGTAGTAGACTCTTTTGTTGACATACGTAAGGCTCGCCCGGCTGTAAATCAGGTAGGTGGACCTTCAGCTTGACGGAGTTTGGCTTTCTGCCAAACTCCAAATCAGCCCCGGCTTTTCTCTACAGCAGATGCAAAACTGTAGAACTCTCTCCCTTTATGTTTGCGGGCAGAAACAAATCTATTCTGTTTAAGATGCCAGTTGAAAACCTGGCTTCCTAATTATGAAATAATGTCCAACCTTTTTGCCAGCTTACTGTTAGGTTTTGAGGGTGTGTCTTCCTCAAGCACCAAGAAGTATATTTATATGAGCACTCTACAAATAAATTACAACATAATAAAATATATTCTCTTTAAATCCATGTGATTCTGATCTGAAATGAACTTTATTCAGGTTTGAGATGGCATCTCTACATGGTTTAATGTTATGTCAATGTCTGGTTCAAAGGTGGCAGCAACAGCTTTATGTGGGATGATGGTTTTCTGCATTACTTTATAAACGGTACAACCACTGTCATTTTCATAACAGTCATAAAGAACACAATAAATAGACCTTACCTTTCCAGCATAATGCTGAATGCCAAAGCAAAGTTCCATACGCTTGGGCCTCCAAAAATATTTGCTTCTGAGATTATCTTCAAATTTATCTAGAGAGGAGAGGATATCTCATTACATAAGTATATGGGCCTCCAAAATAACAGTGAACTGCATGCTAACTCCCTTAGGAATATAATTGTTTATGAAACAATGTGAAAGTAAATACAATAAGGAGTATTGCAGTATTCAGATCACTGGATTTGTCAAAAATGCTCCTTAATACATGACTTGGAATTATTTACCTTTACAGTTGATAAAGATAGAAATATTACAATACAGCAGAAGCTTTCACCATGTTTTGTACAAGATTTAACGTCTGAGTACTTAATGATGCTACTTTCCTTTTACTTACAGTCTGATTTGAAATCATATGTAATATTGATTTTTGAAGATACCAAAAGCAAAATGTTCCTTTTGTTTAAAAACAATGCACTCCTGAACTTTGTAGCACACATCATACCAACTAAAGTCTGATCTGTAGCTTGTGGAAATCTGCTTTCTTCATCAAGAAGAGAAAGTAGCCCCATTGGTTTCTGAAGGAACATGTCTAGGAGTGGGCGGTTATCTTCATATTCCACTAGGGTAGCATCAATCCCTTCATTCTGATACTCCATCTGTAGGCAAAATGAAGGCAAAAATCATAAAACTATTGAAACATTGCAGGCAAGATCCAGAAAGATTATTTCATTTTACAGTAACACTAAATACAATTTATCCAAAATACAGTTTCGCCTAAGGCAAATATTAGCACCTATACAAAATCAATAGCTGCATGGTCTACTAAAGACAATGTCCACGGATTTAGAACCATACACTCAAATGGTAACATGGACAAGCTCAGCAATCAACATCACAATTTGAAATGACTCATAAAAGGAAATCCACATAAAACTAATATAGTTGACTCAGTTTAGCTAGCAAATGAAAATCGATTAAATTAGGCAACATGCTCATTAGCAGTATACTCGTCAACCCTTACTACAGTCATAAACACTGGATGAAGTTTAGGAACATTAGAAATATCTGAACAGAACGAACCCATAATAAGTTCAAAGAAGTACTAATAACTAATTTTAAATAGAAAACAAATTTAGAAATAAATAGAGAAAAATGTACAATGCAAAGAGACACAAAAACAATCAATAGTGGATAATGGGGTACAGTGATATGGATTTCAAAAGTTCTGATGCAAAAAGTGTTGACAAAACACAGAACAACAATCAGAGGTTGAGTCCCACCAGGATCCAGGCACAATTTCACACTGACTGTGATGAAGCAGGGTCTGAAATGAACAAACAAGTGTCACACCAGGGAGCACAAAGCTCTCCAGTGGGAGAAGGCTCAAAGGTGAAGGTGGAGAGGGTCCCTCAAAGTTGGATATTCCTTTCAAGCTTCTGCTGTAACTGGTTTTGCATCATAAGCTTGGAACAGGATTCTATCAATACAGAAGTCACTTCACAGCTACAGTAGATTTGCAGCTGGGTGCCACTCAAAGGATTAACTTCAGACTTTGTCACTTTGTTGAATCCCGAAATCCACCAGCACAGCAACAGTAAAGCTGTAGATGGAAAGGATCCCTTTACTGAGAGGATGTGCTGAACCTCTTTTCAGCACAGCAAGAGGTTCTGAGCAGGATCAAAGTGGATTTCTTGTCGAATGAGGGTGCACCTTCCCAGGTGCACCCTTGTCATGGACTTCCGCAGATGGAAAAAAAACTAAGGGCCTGATTTAGAACTTGGCGGATGGGAATGCTCTGTAAAAGACATAACCGAGATCCCATAAACAGTATCACAATACCATTATATGCTATGGGGATTGTAATACAGCGTCACGTTTGTGATGGAATATTCCATCTGCCAAGTTCTAAATCAGGCTCTAAATCTCACTTTTTCATCCTTCTCCCTGGTCACTCCTGAAACTCTCAGGTCCCAAGGGCAAGCTTCTAATCACTAGGCCTCTCTCCCATCAAGGACTCAACAGGGTTTGATGCTCAGTGATCAGTTGGGTATCCTGAGAGAGAGGAGTACATCTGCTTGCTGTATCCCTGTAGCAGGCAACAGAAGGCTAACCAACTGACAGCTGGAGAGCAGTTCTAGTCACTCAATGCCAGCAGGAGTCAGGACGCCTTGAGTCTGCAGCTGTCATGTAGAGCCCTCTTTCTTCAAGTTGTTTTCTTCACAGGTCCAGAAATGTTCTGAGGAGTGGTGGTAGTGAGGTTCCAGACTTATCCTATGCACTACCCAGTGTTTGAGTAATTCCTTAATCCAATCCTGGCTAAATTCTCACATAATCCCACCTCTTTTTTCAATACTTCCGTTCTCATTTTACTGCAATCATTCCCAAAGTTCCTCAACCAACGTGACCCTAGGGTTCTTCCACCTGCAGGAGCTTTGGCCCATTCTCTGGTTTTCTCTACACATATGGCTTTCTCTACTGCTGTGGATGCTGACTGTGGTGGTTTATTTACAGGGGTTAACTAACACATGAGTAAAACTACAGGTGTATGTTTACACTTCCTGTCCATATAACATTACTACCTTTTGCTATTCACCCTTCCAAGTGTAAAGTTACTCAAAGTGTTGACTTACATGTCTCTATAACCTGACGTATAGTAGCAAAGTTACAATTGTAACTGCAGTGGGCATTCCACACACCAGAAGGAAGCCTCCATAATCTGGGAGAAGGTCTCCATATGGTAAAGTATAGGGAAAAGTTTGAAAGTTTCCTAAACTTTAAAAAAAATATATTTATTTTTAGAGATTTCTTTTTACATTAAATAAAGTGTAGTTATATTCCTCCCACTGGTTGGTCATATGTGGTGCTGGATTTTCTTCAGCTAAGTGGTGGAGTTCAATTATGACTGTTATGGGTCCTTTTTGGCTATAGTAACTATAGAAGGGCAGATTGTAAATAGAAATGGGCTAAATCTTTTGTGGATGGGTGCATGTCCCTCCCGAATCCCCTCGCTAACCCCTCAAGCCCCTTATCACTCTTCCCCAACCCCTTCCCTTTAGAAGTAAGTAGTCTCCATTTTCCAGCCACTCCCTCCGCCCACATTTATTACTAAAATGTATAGTTATGTGTGTGTAGAACTCTGCAGTCCGTGGTACAGAACTCCACACATTAAAGATCAGAGAGGCAGAGGTGCAGACCTTCACATGTGGGTATGTGATTAGCATTTTGAAATATGTCAGTGATACTACTTCAGTACTACTAACTTACTATAAATGCAGTTTAATAGGCCCTAGAATGTCTAGGGTGGCTATGGGATGAAATGGTTGTAGTACTGGACAGCCCAATTCGAAGATTTCCAAAGTACTACGTATAAATGTTGCCACCTGCCCTGTCGTCCTGACAGATAGCTTTTCTTTGCTAATCGATTACTCTCTTATACCACCCTTACCTTGCTACTTCCACAGCACTGTTTTCCAAGAGGAGAGTTTTTAACAAGTCAACCAATGATGTGCATTTGATCTGTGGAGCACAGCTGAGAGCTCAACCTGTTCTTACTTAAACAATAATGACAGCTTTCTGTAATTGTTCATTGTGAAGGCATACTTTTTGCCAATGCGCAGCATGCTCCATTTTTGTATATTTATAACCCAGTCCTGTGGGCTTACAAGACACAATTTAAGTGTGACTAATACTTAGCTAACATATAAAAAACAGGTTTTTATATACAGCAAATACATGTTCCCTTGCCATGCAATATTGCAGTGCTTACAAGCTCTTTGGAGCTATATATTTTTGTCATATATATGGGTGGTAAAAATACACATTGCAGCCACATGCAAGACTTACATTTCATGCTACTGGTACATTTCTTGCATCATCTCTTATGGCCATACTTCAATGTTAAAATGCAGTAGGGTAAAACTGATGAGGAGGACATTTTTGAGCAAACGCACATGTGCTATGCCACTGTTCAACCATGGAAAAATGTGGAGAGTCCTAGATCAAGCAAAACCAGGCAGGTAAAAGGGGATGGATCACAACAACGTGACGTCCTTTTTTTTTTTTTGATAACGACCTTTATTGATTTTGCAGGAACAATTAGGTACACAACATAAAGCAAAAATGAAGTCAATATAAGCGAAAAGGAAAAGGACAACAGGTAATCTCCCGCACCTCCAAACATACCTCTACATCGTTTTTTTACATCGGATATGCATTTTTGAACCCACACGTTTAAAGGACCATCAGTTCTTGGTATGCCAGGGGTCCCCCACAACCGGTCAGCCCCAGTCCATATGTGAGTTAGGTACACCATGTGGTCTCCCACTTACCCCACACCTTCCTGTATTTGTTCGGGCACCCCCTTGCCTCATATACTAGTTTTTCACGTTGGGCGCACCAGTCCACGCCCCGTCGCCACTTGGCCAATGCCGGTGCCGCCCTTGCTTTCCAGCCTGCCACAATATCTCTTTTGGCCACCAGACAGGCCACCCCCAGGAAAGTTCGGTCAGCCAAACTGGACCCCACCCCCCCATGACCCCAAGCAAGAACGGCAATGGAGCCGCCTCTACCCCTTCCTGCAGAACCTCAGAAATCTCAGCAGTCACCGCTCTCCAATAGGTCGCAATGACGGACAGGACCACACCATGTGATAGAAGTCAGCATTCAAGCTCAAGCATCGAGGACAGTCTGCATGGGGTCGGAAGCCTGCCCTGTGCAACCTTAGAGGCGTGAGGTAGGCTATGTGCAGGTAGTATGACTGTAACACCCGAAAGCGAGTGGCTATGGCAAGGGCCCGAGGGGCCATCAGTGCCTCCCTCCAGTCTTCCTCCTCCATGAGGCCCAACCACTATTCCCACCTCCGACAAAGCCCATCCAGCGGTCGAGCAGTGTTGGTGACCAGGGAATGGTAAATCTGTGAAACTCCCCCCTCGCTTGCCCAGGCTCCTCATCATCACCTTTGCCTCCATGGGGCCGCACTCAGGGATACTTTCTCCAGCTCGGATATATGCCTGCAGCGCATGACGAAATTGCTGGTACCTGTGGAACTGGGTCTTATTGAGTGAAAAGAGTTGCTGGAGCTCCTCAAAAGATGGCAGGCGCAGCCCCTCCCAAACGTCACCCACCAGGGAAATTCCTATAATGTCCCATCTCTGGAATCCCTTCCAGACCGAGACCTCCACCAGCAACCTCCCATGCCATAACAGAGTCTGTTGAGTGAGGCAGCCCCACCAAACTGTCGCCAGCCCAGCAGCACCACTCTGGTCACCCCCGAGGCCCCGCGGGGGATAGGGCGACCATAGAGTATCTCTAGTACTCCGGGGTAACTCATCGTCTGAAGCTCTAGCTGTGTGACATCCTTTTTTACATGTTCATATTGTGTTTATATGCCCAGTGAGGTGATGAAATCTTTTTTAACGTATTGGGTCACTTGAGAGTAAAACAAAGGAATGTGGCTTCAAGGTAAGGAGCTAGTACTTTATGAAACACCATTATAAATAGTAGTGTGAGAACCATGATTACACAATGTCCCAGAGTTATAAAATGAGCCTTTAAACCGCTACAAAACTATTGAAGAAAAACAAATGCCCCAATCACTCTTCACTTTTTATAATAATAAAATGCTCTACCAACAAACCTTGAATACGTCCAAAGCTGTCTTCTTTCATAACCAAATCTGTGATTCAAAAATATACCAAGAAAGATTTTTGTGCGACAAAGTCTCCTGTACCTCACCTCCCTGTTTTTTTGCCCCAAGTAGCTAGGGATTTGCCATTGCAACCCAAGCACCAGATATGACAGATAAACTACTAAGAAAATCAGCAACTGACTTCAATACATCTGAGACAATCACTTCAATCTCAAAACCGCAGAGAGCTTAGAAAAATCCTCCTAACAATGTCAAAACACTGTGTTTGTCCAACATGGAAAAGATTACAGCATCTTGCTCTCTCGTTCTGGTAACCCTTCACTTACGTCTTCTTCAAACATAGTGTGGTCAATGACATGCAGAGATGAAGAAACTGCAACCCCCTTATGAGAAGCTCAATACAGAATCTTCCTATTACTATTGTTTCTTTTCCCCACCAATATTCTATTGTGTTTATTGACAAATTTAGTCTCTATTCAAACCATGCTGGAAGATTTCCAATAAGTGTCAGACGGGCATCACAAGGATACTGCTACTTTAATGGTGGCTCATGGTGCCCCTTGCATTATTGCTAATTGATGCCTCTCTTTTTTTTTATTCTCATCAACAATTAAAGGTGTTTGAATAGTAGACCACATCATCATCCTTAAGACCATGGCCCTCATTCTGACCCTGGCGGTCTTTGACCGCCAGGGCGGAGGACCGCGGGAGCACCGCCGACAAGCCGGCGGTGCTTCAATGGGGATTCCGACCGCGGCGGTAAAGCCGCGGTCGGACCGGCACCACTGGCGGGGTCCCGCCAGTGTACCGCGGCCCCATTGAATCCTCCGCGGCGGCGCAGCTTGCTGCACCGCCGCGGGGATTCTGACCCCCCCTACCGCCATCCAGATCCCGGCGGTCGGACCGCCGAGATCCGGATGGCGGTAGGGGGGGTCGCGGGGCCCCTGGGGGCCCCTGCAGTGCCCATGCCACTGGCATGGGCATTGCAGGGGCCCCCGTAAGAGGGCCCCTACATGTATTTCACTGTCTGCTGCGCAGACAGTGAAATACGCGACGGGTGCAACTGCACCCGTCGCACAGCTTCCACTCCGCCGGCTCGATTCCGAGCCGGCTTCATCGTGGAAGCCTCTTTCCCGCTGGGCTGGCTGGCGGTCTGAACGAGACCGCCCGCCAGCCCAGCGGGAAAGTCAGAATTACCGCCGCGGTCTTTCGACCGCGGAACGGTAACCTGACGGCGGGACTTTGGCGGGCGGCCTCCGCCGCCCGCCAAGGTCAGAATGAGGGCCCATGTGTTTAGTGATTAGCATAGGTGTTTATATCCTGAGATGGTTTAGCTTATGTCTGAAAAATGTAAATATGTAGGAATAAAGCTCTGTCCTCTAATGATTCCCACAGGGCTCCATTCTCCTCTCTTGGCTCTTAAACAAAATCTGACCTAGACAACACAGACTCAGTTTCATGTTTCATCCCTCTGGCAGTCTTGGGAATTTTCCCAAACTTCCAGTAACACCCCTTGGTAGTGGCTGACAGGCTAGACTTACAGATAAATATTACTGGGGAAATGTGCCCACACACATCTTAGACATTTGCAAATCATCAAATTCTACATCCATAAGCAAGCTTTAACATTTTGAAAGACAGATGCATTTAAATTTTCATATTGCAATATTTTAATGATTAGTTTGCCAAAGTCAGAGTCACACCCAATAAGTCATCCTTCATTCTTCAGTGCGCCTAATCGTACACCAGTCCACTAATTCTACCACATGATCCGATACAGGAATACATCATATAGCTCCCAATGTAGCTATATGATGAAACTTCATGAAACTGCGTGTATTTAATAAAAACAGTCTACTAGAACACCTTACAATATCTTGCTTAAATCTTGTCATATTAGGTGGCCAACACTCAGGAGCAAAGGCTTTATGAAAAAGGTCACCTTGCCTCACTCCTTCACAGATAACTTATCTAAAATCGAAAACAACCAATAGCTGGTGATTAGTTTATATGTCTTACTCATTAGCTATCCACTCCTTTGAAGTCTCACATTTCTCACAACCGTGGATTGAGTACATCAACAAATTTGGTGGACTATCTGGGGAATTGGAACCCTTCCTTTACAATTTGATGCTCGCTACAGTCCTTAAGCACTCTGGGAGATGGCTTCTTCTGATAATTCTTTTAACACAGCCTTTACTTTTCCTTTCTTTGACGCAAAAGTGAAGACATTTTGTAATGACCTTAATGACAGTATTGCCTGCATACAGGAGTGTGTGAAAGGAGAAAGCTACAATTTGTCTATGTGTTATAATCCTTCAGTAAATATAAACATCTGCTTGGTTTACAAAAAATAACAGCAACACATACACACAGTGTGACTCATTAAGAGGATCACGGCAGGTGAGGTGGTAATCCTGCACCAGTATATGCAATTGTGATGTGGTATTTACCAGTGTGGAAATACCTAGCCTAGCGTGAGGTTCTTTTTTTTGCTTTTTTTAACATGGGCTCCAAAATCCACTTTTGGACTTAATACTACTTGCAATCAACAAAAGGCCTTTGTTAAATACATTGGCTCTTTAAGAACCATTTGAAAATTTCACATCTGTATCTGTTTAATAAGTTGATGTTGTGGGCCACCACTGCAAAAATTGTTCCAGCTCCATTTTCCAGGGCATGATGTGCACCTCACACTAAACCTAATTATAATTAAATAAGACTTCAAAGCACTGTACTCAGACTGAACTAGAAAGTGAAGTGGGTAGAATGTAATGGCTTGTCTGAGCTGCTATTGGGATTTAATCACAGAAACGGCACTCAGTCTTACAATGTCCTAACAGGATAAGTTTATCAGGCATGCCACTGTTGTTGACCTCTTAGTGAGAGATGATACACAGATTTGGGTCGAGGGGTATAGAGCAGTGGAAAGAGCCTGAATCCACTATTGTGCTGCAGGGAATTATACATATAGCAGAGGGTTGCCATTACACGCTCCACAAGCTGGAGTGGTTAGAGATCACCGGCTGAAGCGTTCTCTCGGGGAATGACATCATCGGATGGTGCAGAGGAGGAGGGTATTTAGGAGTTCTGAAGATCTGCTTCTTCTTTTCTTGACCACACACCTGAGAACTCTTAGCCCACTGGACCTGTGGTATAGGCCGCAGGATAGAAGAACAATACCGAAATGTGAGACCCGAGTGTGGGGAGAGAATATTTGAGATTTCCCTTGATATAGTGACACAAGTCGCAACAATTAACTTGACGCATGCTTGGGGTGTAAATGATTCGATTCAGTACAATAAAAATTTGCGTCAGCATAGGGGTTAGGGGACTGCTTATAAAAAGTTTATACAGTGTATGTAAGTCTTGCCACCAGGGCTTCAGAAAGGAAAATGAAGTAGGCATTATGGAGTCTCGAAAGAACTAACGATCGGGGATTTGCATGGCTTTCATGCTGCAGTTACAACTTGTGAGTCATGCAAAGGAGTAACTTCTTGCCTTGTAGTTAAGGTGTTAGTCTCTCAACATGAAGTTTATAGGTGTGAGCCTGGAGGTTTTACATGTTTCAGTGTTAGGTACAATAAAGAGATTTTGATATTTGATGAATACCTTAGGAGTGATTTTCAATTGAAAACAGCCTTACTAAGTAAACAAAGGTTTTGTGCATACCTTGTCGAATAGTTAAGGCCTTAAAATCTCACCTGGAGAGTTAGGGATCTATGTTGTAGGCATCCTTGTGAAGCAAGGAGCATCTGGTGGCCTGCTGCTTAAAGTCTTAGACACGCACACTGAAGGTTAAGGGTTTGAGACATGGGACCTGGGGGTCATGTGTCAGTCTAAATATAAGACTCTCAGATGCTTTACAAGGAACATGCTCTGATAAATTGGAAGAAACTTATGATGGTGGGGGTACATGAGTGCGCTTCACTGACACTAATGGTTTTTCATGTTTACCATCCTAGTTCATTTGACGTCTGTTCGTGAAGTTAGATTACCTTAGGCCTCTAGCAGGGTTTCTGGTCAGGAATCTATGTAGGTAAGAACAGAGGCTGCAAAAAAACAGGACTGGAGGGTGCCTAAGAATCCAGAGGTAAGGCACCTTGGGCTGTTTTTCTTCAACGGGTGGGAAGGGACCGACCTCCCGTGTGGCAGCCAGTGGAGACAGATAAGTGGTATGAGGAGATGTGAGGCAATGAAAGATGTACTGTGTAATGCATTCTCTTTCTTCAATAGCATGGCACCCAGGAGAATGTGCACAGCCACGGGCAGCCTAGACATGCAGAAGGTACGCCGCTCCTTCAGGAAGCTCTGGAAAGCAACAAAGACCCCCTGCATTGATTGGGCCCTGAAGATGGTGTCCAGGGGCCTTGGAAAAGACCAGCAGCCATCCAGGAACCTTCCTTAGAGGCAGAGAAAAATGTTGGCCTGCTATAAAGTTTCACTTGTGGCTCCAGGGTCTCGAACTGGCTGCAGCTGGCACCAAAGGAGGAGGATGAGATGGTAGGAAGGCAAATGCCAGCACATTTCCCAGGAGGACAGGGTTCCATTGCCTCCATTAACAATGCCAATAAGGGTTTGTGGAGCAGAGTATTGTGTTTATTTTGCAAACACCTCAGAGGGACAGTAACCCTGCTATGGCGGCTGCCCCTCCTCCCACGCTGGTGAATGCGGTCGACCCTCAGCTGCAAGGTGTGGTCCCAATGTGGGATGTCCAAACTAAGGTGTCCTCTCCCTCATAGGCCTAAGCAGCAGGTACCAGTACAGTGTCTGCAACTGGTGGGATGGCCACAGGGGAGGAATCCAGCAGTACAGCAGTAAGGGCAGGGCCCTTAGTGAACACAAACCCACTAGTGTGGGCTCAAGGCAGGCACACCTCAACTCAAGCCCTATCCTTTTTCTGTACAGGTTCAACCATTCTTGCTCCCTCATTTGACACAGCATGGCATGTTCCCTCGGAGATCAGAAAAAAAGGTGCATTAAGGGGAGCTCTGTAATGTGTTTGACTTTATAAATGTGGGGGGTGGGGTCCAGAAAAGGAAAAATGGGGATGGAGGAGGAGTGTAAGCCTAAGGAGGTGTGGGTGTAATGGTCCCTCAAGAATTGGGAGACAGTACTGTGTACACATTCAGCAATCTTAACACTGGAAGTCTATAGCTTCACCATTGTTTAGGTACATGTCATTGATCCACGGCACTGTATCCATATTCCAGGGTACAGCTTGGTTACAGTATGATGTAAAATTTAGGCAGACAAAGGCAATCAGGCTGGATGTCGAATGAGATCAGAGCGAGATAACGGAATTCAAAATGGGGGTCCTCCGGTGGGAAATACCCACAGTCCTTTTGGGTAGACTTGTCCTGGACTTGTGGAAGCTTGGTGTCACATTGTCCTAGATCTTATTGCAGCATTGTTTGCCTCATGGTCTAAGTGTGTGTATGAGGCACATGATGAGTGTTTGATCATACTTTTGAAGCAGGCAGTAGAGATGAATGTTTCAGCACATTGGGGGATTTAAAATTCTCTGCAATACAGAGGGAGCTAAGCAAGTTGGTGGCAATAGTCTCTTGCTGCTTTTGTTGTAGGGCAGAGGGCATGTGTGACCCAACAATAATTTTACGGTAAATATGGGTATAAGGGAATGGGAGTGTATTGCCCCAGTGCTGCATGATGTCAGGAGGCCAACTGTTATGTCAAAACTAACACATATCACTGGAAAACTGCCAAATGCATGTTCTTCACAATATAAAAGCTTACTCTTAAGGCTGGCTTATTCTCTCACATTCTTGGGGCTTTCAGGGTATCTGAATTGGTTCCAGCCTCTAAGTTGGATCAGTCCACCGGGGTTAGTATCACATAGTCTTGTCAGGGGATTGCCAAAGAGTTAGAATAAAAAGCCCAAAGACTGACTAGATGGGAAAGTGATCTTGGATGCATCTCTCTGCACTTCCAGGCACTGCCTATTGTCCCGTGACCTAGTTGCATGAATATCTGCACTGCAGGCCCCAGAATGGGCACCACAATATGTTAGTGTGCGAGGATGGCACCCAACACACGCACATTCAATTTACATGGGTATGTAAGCACACCATGTCCAGTATAGGGGTGGACACAATATACTTCATGTCCCCCTTGCCCAGTTCGGGACAATGACTATGGCAGGGGCACTGGGCTTGCCTGCATAGACCATAAAGCGGATAGGGCCGTGGCTCCCACTCCTCCGCATCCCTGACAAGGCACATCTCATCCCTCAATTGTGTGGCTATCCGGGAGAAAAGAACAAAGCCAACTACACCCAGTCATGTGACCTAGGACAAGCTGCAGGCAAAAACAGCTAAGGCAAGAAAATACAATTTTCTAAAAGTGGTATTTTCAAAATGATAACTTAAAATCTGACTTTAACATTAAAGAAGAATTTTTATTACACTTTCCCAGACAGCAAACATGAAAGGTTTACCTGTTTCCTATCAAATGTTAGCACTTATTGGATGTAATAAGGCAACCCAGTTGTTATTCTATGGGAGAGGTAGGCCTCGCTGTAGTCAAAAACCAATTTAAGAGTTTTTCAAAACCAGGACATGTAAAACATAAATGTACATGCTAAACCTTTTAATTACAATGTACCCTACCCTATTGGCTACCTAGGGCCTATCTTAGGAATGACATATGTATTATAAAGGGAGTGTCAGGCACGGCAAGGGGGTTATCTTGCCAAGCTGATTTGGCAGATCAAAACTGCATTCAGGCTGCAATGGCAAGCCTGGGAAATGTTTTAAAGAGCTACTTAGGTGGGTGGCACAATAAGTGCTGCAGGCCTACTAGTAGCGTTTAATTTACAGACCCTGGGTAGATGGTATACCACTCCACAAGGGTCTTATAAGTAAACTGAATATGACAAACAGGTATAAGCCAATCTTACCATGCTCAGAGGAGAAAGCACAAGCACTTTAGCACTAGTTAGCAGTGGTAAAGTGCACACAGTCCTATGGCCAACATAACAATTTCAGCAAAACTTGGATAGCAAAGGCAAAAGGTTTGGGGGAACACCATCTTGCGGCTGACAGGTTTAAAAAAAGATACTCCCAGAGTCAACCTTAAGTTCTATCAGGCATAATCTCCTAGAGGACATAAGGTCTTCATTCAAACAGTCTTAGGGGCTATAGCCAAGGAAGTATTGGTGCGGTGTAGAAGTTGAGTTCGTCTGTGACCTTATTGCCATGGAAATTGGACTAATGGCTGAATTTGTCCCCTTGTTGGGTGGTTCTCTTCATGGACTTGATGCTGACTGGATTGGGGGACTGATCTGCTGGTGACCTAGAACTTTCAGCCCTACCCTGAGTTGCCTGGAGTTGGTTATAGTTAGGGCATCGCCTAGAGGCAGGAACCCCAGCAGGAATGGTGCATTGTGCAGTGCTCTTGTGTTGTGCATTTTGTATCATACTGTTGGTATTTTCCATCCCTCCCCTAGTTCTGTGTGAAGTGTGTAGAAATTGATATTGATGATAGCATATGACCTACTACACTTGGGGGGGATGTGAACTGTTGCCACTAGGTTGCTGCTCTTGCTGGGAATATAAATAGAAAGAACTTGCTGGATACAATGCATTCATGAATTGTTTATCACTAGGATGGGAAATCCTGGATAAATATATTTTGTGCTACATATATTTGATTCCTTGCTTCTGATATCTAACTTCTATGTAACAACCTTTTCATTCCTTGATGGAACTTTGTGCGAATAAATAACTATGTTTGGTAGACCCATAAGGTTAATGGGAGAATGTGGAAGGATTGGAAGGGGAGCTGCGGAATGGGGTAGGTGTGTCTGTTTTTCAGCAACGTGCATATTGTGAGCTTGTTAAAAGCAAGAAGCCGGGGCGTGGCTGGAGGTCACGCAAGATGGCTGCTGCTCTTTAGAGCTCGTGAGGCTTTAGCACTTCCTGGAAGGAGGAGATGTTTTCACTTCAAAATGATTAATTTCTTCAGCAATTTTTAGCACTGGAGCTCTGCTGCTGCATAAATATGCCTATATCTTACAGAGGCATCCAGTTTTGAAGTCATTTCAGAGACTTCATGTGAGGGCCTGAGGTAAATATTTATCTGTGTCATTTGTGTTTCACTCCATAAGCCTCTGCACAAACCTAAACTTTCACAGAGATGTTTCTATTTGACTTTTAACTGCTTGCCTGGATGTCATTCTACAAATCTAATTTCCTCTGCTATGGAATATTTATTACCTTCTGACAGCCAGCTGAACTTTTGACCTCTCTCTTCAAACACATTTGGCTGAGGTTTTCAACTTTCAGTATTCACTGACAGCTCTTGTTGTCAAGGAGCTCTTTCAAATTGCTCTTCATAACATGGTAAATGCTTTCCTTTCATGGAGGCGATTTTTTCTTTTCAGAAGGTTCCCTTAAAACTAGTCACCAATTTTTAGACTATGTGCAGTAAAGTGCTTTGCTCTTGTGGTATTCTGCCATGCCTGTTCTGAGAGAATAATTTAGGATTTTCTATTTATATATTTTTTATTATATTTAGGTTTGTTGTTGGAAACTTCTTGCAGCAGCTTCTCATCGTAATATAATTTCATCATCACCTCCACATTACTGGCTTCCTATTACCAAATTGCTCCTAGCTTTTATGGGGAGACAACATACTTCTCAGAGCAGCCAGTCATCCTCTTCCTCCAAGTCTAATAATCCTCTTCGAGTGGTGCGCACACATATAACTAAATCTTCTCTACCATCAGCTTTAACAAAGGATAGTGCTACAGACTTTTTAAAGGATACCGCCTCTTCATCTCATGCTGCTGGCGCAATTGCAAAAAAACTATCTAACATCTCCTTCGTCAAGTGCCCAAAAAAAGACCTTGATTCTCCCTCAAAATCACCTACACATCTCACTCTAGATGATGTCATGGAGGAATTGCGTGCATTAAAGCCCTTTATGATGGACACTAATGCCTCTTTGCAAAGTATTGAGGAGCAATGGTCCCAACACACACAGTGAATTTGTACTCTGGAACAGAGAGTCAGTAACCTTGAAGATTGTAACACTGTCAATTCTCAGATCTCCAAGGACATAGCTCAACTTAAAAGGCTTACTGAAAACTTAGAAAATAGAAATAGGAGAAATAATCTTCGCCTTTCTGGGATTCCAGAAGGTTCGGAAAGCTCTAACATGATTGCATTCCTTCAAACAGCAATACCTTCAATTCTTCGCTTGCCTTCTACCTCTCCCCTCTCTATCCAACGGGCACATTGTTTAGGTCCACGGACTTCAACTGGCCCTCGTGCACATCCTAGAGGCATTATTATTCTCTTTCTCCAATTTACTGACTTGATGCAAAAACTCTCGGAAGCCAAACAGATGGGCTCTTTGCTATGGTCAGGTCATAAAGTGTTTTTCACACAAGACTTTTCTCCTGCTACAGCTGCACGTCGCAAACAGTTTTTGGACTTACGTCCGCAACTCAAATCCTTGAATATTCAATATGGTCTTCTTCACCCATGCCTTTTCAAAATTACATTCAAGGGCAAATCTTACTCGTTTGAGGAACCTTCAGCACTACAAACTTTTATTAACCAACACAAAACAGAAGCAATGGAACTAGGAGCATTTGCAATTACTTGAAGATATAATTTATTTTGTCTTTAATGTCCTTTCTTTTTTTCTTTTCTGGACAGTTTAGTAGTAATGGTTATGTTTAGTATTCATATCCACGGTTTTCCTTCTCTGCATCTTCTTATTTTATTTTTTATTTTTTTAGATAGTGTTCTTTGTGCAATCCTCATGATCCTTTCCCAACCGTATCCCTTTCTCACCATCCAAATTGTTCTCCTCCACATTCCACTGGTAAGGTTTGATTTTTATTTTTCTTCATGTCACACTCCTTTACTGTAGTTATTATGTTATTTGGTCTCCTGAATGGTATATTTCTCATTTGTATGTATTTTCTTTCTTTCATGAAACTTGCCTTCTTATGTTTTCATATCTAATATCACTTTTCTTGTGCTGAAGCCACTCTTGCCTGTCTTTTCAGGTTCTCTGCTGTCCCTCTACCTTTCGGGGTATTCACTTTCTATCTTGTCTTGTTTAGCTTTCGTGGGCTTCAGTCCCTGTATTGCCACATCCATGTATATACAACTTCTGGAGGTCATCTTCCTCCTTTTCTTTTTCTTTACTATCTTGTTTCTTTCCCATTTCTTTGCTTTTGCAAAATTGATATGCCTAGTTTTTTCCTTGTTACAGCAGTTGTTTATTAATACTTCTTGTTATGCAACTTAGAACTGTTACTTGGAATGTTAAGGGGCTTAAACACCCCATTAAACGTCAGCGTGTCTTATTTCAACTAGATCGTTTGAAATGCCACATTGCTTTGTTGCGAGACTCACCTCAACGACTCTGAGGCAATTAAGCTTAAAAAACAATGGGTAGGAGACATTTTATACTCCCCTTCCAGCACAAACAAAAATGGGGTAATTATACTCTGTCATAAATCTCTCAAACCCCCCATAATTTCACAGCATCAAGATACAGAAGGTTGCTGGGTACTTTACAATTGACAATATTTCTCTTGCTATCCTAAATATATATGGCCCCACACATCCAGATCCAAATTTTTGGAAGAATCTTTCACATATTGTCTCTGAACATTCCTCAAACAATTTACTAATAGGTGGTGACTGCAACCAAATTCTCGATCCATTTTCGGACAGACGTTCCATGTCACGTTTCATTTCACATGCCTCCCACAAAGCTTTTAAAAACTTTATTTTACAGCATTCTCTCTCTGATTCCTGGAGAATATGCAATTCCGACCTCTTGGAATATTCTTTTTATTCTCCTACCCACCATTCCCATTCTAGGCTTGCTTATATCTTTCTGAGTAAAGGTTTATTGCAACATATGATCAACTCTGAAATCAGTGCTATTTTGATCTCAGATCACGCACCTGTGATTCCTGACCTTGATCTTTTTCTTAATGGTTCTAAAACATCTTCATGGAGGTTTAATAACCTTCAGGTGCTACTTTTATCGCTTCCTACAGTAAGTTTATAGAAGAATACTTCCACATCAACGATAGTGATCAACTATCATTTCATTTTGTGTGGGATGCATTCAAAGCAGCATCGAGGGGTTTCATCATAAGTTACGCTCACTCAAAAAAAAGTCTGCTCAACAAAAATCGACTTCAATCCTTGAAAATATAAATACTATACTAACAAAACTAGTAAATCACATATTGAAGCACTAGTCTCAGCTAAAATGGAGTTTAACCAATATACCACCGAACAAGCATGCAGCACCCTCCTGAATATAAATGCCAGATATTATGGTGGTAACAATAAAGCTGGTTCTCTTCTAGCTCGATATTTGTAACAAAGAAAAGAAAAAACAACTATTAAATCTATCACAGATAACAATGGTGTTAAACACTTCAGAGGTAAAGATATAGCATTGTGTTTCGCTTCTTACTATAAGGACCTGTACACTCCAGAACACACACCAACAGTTGAATCTCTCAACCAATATTTCTCTAATCTCAAACCAAGAGACCCATTGCAGATCGACCTCTCATCTTTAGACCAACCCCTGCAACTTACAGAATTATATACAGCTTTAAAATCTCTCCCCAAGGGTAAGGCTCCAGGCCCAGATGGCTTCACTGTATAATTCTTTATTCAGTTTGCTAAGTCTCTCTTCCCTAAACTCTTTCAATTACTTAATCACTTTATAATGTCAGGTTCTGCATCTGGCTCATTTACGGAGGCAATGATTTGTCTTATTCCCAAAAAAGATTGGGATGCGACTGACTGTAAAAATTATAGACCCATATCTTTAATTAATACTGATTGTAAACTCTATGCCAAAGTTTTAGCTCTCCGTTTACTCCCATATATACCTGACCTTATTGATTCTCATCAATCGGGTTTTATCCCTAATAGAAATGTAGCAGATAATTCCCGTACTTTTTAAAATATTATTAACAAGGCATCTAAACTTAAGATTCCTCTGGCAGCTTTATCATTGGATGCGGAAAATGTCTTCAATAGGGTCTACTGGGGTTTCTTGTCGAAGGCATTGGAATGGCATGGACTCGGTACTAAATTCCGACATTTTATATCCATTCTTTATTCCTCACCATGTTCCTCGGCTATAACAAATGGTATCCGATCTCCTTTTTTCCCTCTTAAAATGGGTACTCGTCAGGGATGCCCATTATCTCCTTTATTATTTATTTTGGCTCTTGAACCTTTTCTATACCAATTAAAAATGTCTGAACAATTTACGGGGTTTCAAATTAATAATGCACACATCAAATTTATGGCATATGCTGATGATATTCTTTTGTTCATGTCTCACCCTGACACTTCTCTTCCTGCATGAGCTCAACTTATATTCTGATGTATCTGGCTATAAACTTAATATAGACAAAACAGTGGTCTTACCACTTAATGCTCATTGCACTGGCTCTGTATTTCTTGATGCAAGATTATCTTGGAATTCTTCTAAGATTAAGGGGGTTATTCTAACTTTGGAGGAGGTGTTAATCCGTCCCAAAACTGACGGAAAAGTGATGGATTTACCACCAGCCGTATTACGAGTCCATTATATCCTATGGAACTCGTAATACGGCTGGTGGTATATCCGTCACTTTACCGTCACTTTTGGGACGGATTAACACTCCTCCAAAATTAGAATAACCCCCTAAATGCCTGGGGGAATGGTACTGCACTACTCTCAAGGATACATTAAAGACTAATTTAGAAATCTTATCTGCAAAGCTTGGAGATCTCACACAGAAATGGTCTCCGTTATATCTCACGTGGTGGGGCCGCTTTGACACCATTAAGATGATGCTTCTCCCTATCATCAACTTCTTCCTTATGATGCTTCCTATTCAGATACCTAAACTATTTTTTAGTTCAATTGATAAAATTCTATCCAAGTTCCTGTGGAACGGTAAACAATCCTGAATCTCTCTCTCAAAATTACAACTTCCTAAAGTACAAGGTGGAGATAATTGTCCTGACTTTTTAACTTATCACAAATCTTTTGGCATTAAGCAAATACTTCCCTATTTATCTACACTCAATGATGCCCTTCAAAACCTATGGTTCTCTTTGGAAGAAACATTTATTTCTCCCTTTTCCCATAAACACATTATATTTATGTCTAACCCCCCAAAATTCTGGTTGCCCAGCAGTATCTCCCATTCAGTCAACTTACTGAAACCTTTTTTTATTTTGCATCTTACCCCCACTAATCAATTCTTTAACAGTACTATTTGGCACAATAGTTCTCTTAGGAAACAAGGTAAAACCTTGTGTTGGAAGGCTTGGATGACTAAAGGTATTCTTCTTATTTCCCAATTATAACATAAAGACTCTCTCATCCCTTTTACTACTCTCTCAGCAATTTATAATCTCCCTATTCGCATGAAATCCCAATATATCATTCTTTCTACTCTAGTCCAAGAGGCCCTCAATAAACTTATACATCATAATAATTCTTATCTTGCATCATCTCCACACCTGATTGTAACTTCTAACTATCCTAGAGCAGCTGGAATTTACAAACTTTTAAGAACATCTGTTTCACCTAGACTCAAATCACTTATTGAGACATTGTGGGAATCAGATCTTGGTGTTGTTTGGCCAACTTTTTTATGGGATAGAATATGGTATAAGATACATTCCACTGCATGCACTGCAAGCCTCACGCAGACTCTATATTTTTTTTAGAATAGACTTTTCTACACTCCTATACACCTTTACAAACTCAAACTTGCACAAAATGACAATTGTTGGAGCTGCCACACTCAGCAGGGTACTGACTTTCACATGTTTTTTTCTTGACCATCCCTATCTACTTTTTGGTTCTCAATATGGTCTCACATTTCAGCAATAGCTCAGATCTCCTTACCAATGTCATATGAATTACTGTTTTTGGGTGGCATACACGATATCTGGAGTTCATTCAGGCCTCTTGGAAAATTGGTGGATCTTTTGCTTTCTATTGTAATCTCTATTATTACTTCTAACTGGAAATCTTTGGAGAACATTACTCTCAGACAGTGGTGAAATTCTGTATATTATCATCATAGACTTGACAGCTACAAGCTTGATTCAACAGGAACTTTATTCAAACGTCATCAGCTATGGTTGCCATTAAGTAACTATCTCTCACACACTGCGAAGGAAATGGATTTTTCTCCTCCTTTTTAAAAATGTCAATATATTTTCTGTTTTTCTTCTTATATATACTTATTTCATCTTACATTCGCTGTAACCAATGTCTATTACCTCTCTCTCCACATAGCCATCACTTGATTCCCTTTTCTATCCCTATAGCTCTTCTCCCTCTCCCAATTCTCTTTCTTCTTTCTTTATTCAAACTTGGAGTCTTTGATACTATATTGCTGTATATGCCTTATTCATTTACATGTTTAGTATGCATTTATAAGTACAATATTATTTATGCATATATATATTCACAACTTCATATCTCTGTCCTGGCAATGTTAAGTTAATGTTCTTGTATTTGACTCAATAAAAAACATATAAAAAAAAAAAGAAAAAAGCAAGAAGCCAGAAAGGACTCATGACCCCATCTCTCTCCTCCTCCACAAACATTCTACACCGCAAAACAAACTTATGACAAAATGAAGGCAAAGGTGTGTTTTTTGCAATTTTATATTGCACGAGCCAGCCCATGACACTTCAGTGGTTTACATGAGCACCAGTTACATTACTCAAGGTTAGAGCCATTTATTGGTAAACTGGGAGATTAAGTGATGTGCCCAAAATCCGAGGATGTTGAGCCAACGCCGAAACTTGACCCTGGCTCTCCAGTTCCACAGTGGTTCCATGAATCTACATTGGCCTAGTATTCTGCCACTCTAGTAATCTGCCATCTCCATTTGTTTCTCTCCATGGGGGAGAATGATACAGTGCTGTGACACGTGAAGTTCTTGTGTTCTTCTAGTTTATGCCTATCTGATCTCTGTACATTTCAAAACACTCTTATAATGTATTTTACGAGTTTTGCTCCTATCTAGCTCTGGATGTTTTCACATTTTACATCAGGTGTTTTCTACTTACCCTCTATAGTATTTTCTCGATTTGATCACAAATCCTAAATATTCCTAAAGAGACTGTCGCCAATGCTCTTCTCTTTCTGTCTTTAGGTGGCTGAGGGCGGGTCAAACTCTTCTTGTTACATGTGCAACTGCATTTTTTTAGAACCGCTTACCCTTCTCTCTTATTTTAATTAATTACCAGAAAGTGTGACATTAGTTCATGTTATCTGTTGTTAGCAATTGTTTAGTTGGTGCCTGTTATTGTTTGGATCTCATAGACTGATTGTTATTTGTAGTATCTCAGGTTCCCATTCACAGTATTTTTGTTTATTATATGCCTAATTTGAATACAAATTAAAAATACAAATGTGAAAGAAGTGTTAGGAGCACAAAACTAATTGGCCGAGTTCAGAAAGAGGGCAACTGCACCATGAACGTCTATACATTTAGGCCCATATTTATACTTTTTTAGCGCCGCATTTGCGTCGCATTGTGATGCAAAAACAGCATAAACTTACAAAATACAATTGTATTTTGCAAGTTTGCACCACTTTTGCGTCAAAAAATGACGCAAATGCGGCGCTAAAAAAGTATAAATATGGGCCTTAGTCCTGTCAGGGGACTGCCAGAGAGTTAAAATGAAAAGGCCAAGGACTGAGGAGGTGGGAAGGGAAGCATGGGTCCATCCCTATGCATTGCCAGGCACCGCCTAATGCCCGGTAGCCTGGTTGCAGGAATATCTATGCTTCAGGTTCCAGAATGGGCACCACAAACTGTTACTGTAAGAGGATGGCACCCAGCTCATGCACTTTCAGTTTATGGGTATGTAAGCACACTGTGTTCATTTTGAGGGGTGGACGCAAACCAGTCGAATAGGGATAAACACTCGTTCCCTCTGATGGCCAGGATAGTAGCCGATCATGAGTTTGACCAACTCTCCATTAAAATCCAGCATCCCTGTCAGTAGTCGAGGAAGGTAAAGTAATAAGAGAGTAGGAATCCCTTACGTTGGTACTCAGAATAACGTCCTTTCAAACAATGCGATGTTTCTTTTATGTTAAATAGGGACTGAATTTCTACAAAAATGGGATTAGGCGGTTTAACTCAGTTGGCAAAGTAAATCCTTACAACTGAGAATAGGAGCCTTCCAGGGCCGTGGGCTCATGTTTTTTGACAGCCATCTACCACTCCCACTATTGTGACCCATCTGACTTTCTGTTTAAATTTGTTGACCCGCCCTACAGAAGCCCCAAATACTTCAAAGATTAGCTGGGCATCTCCCAAGTCTGTCTCCCTATCAGCAGTCTCCTGTAGGATCTTCTGCACATAGCCCACCTTGCCAGCCTGCTAACCCTCATCCTCGCCCCACCATCAAATATCCCTCGGACAGTTGCAGATGACCTCATCAGAACCTGGGGTTAGCAATACGTACAGTATGTGGAAACGGGTAAACTATGGCTCTTCATGGCTTTGACTGCAGCAACCCTACGTGGCCCCTTAGTATTGCCTTAGCCAGAACCGACCCTAGTGATATATAACTTAGTCCCTATAAAATAGAAGTAACATTAAGCATGTAGGAGTTCATTCTGCCTTACGATATTGAAAGCAAACACCTAATTCTTGATTACCCTTTGACAGGTGCAAGAAGGGAGCGATTTCTGTTTTTTCGTCTATTTTTAGATTTGCAGAACCACTTATTCCTGTCTAACAGGCTACAAGCATTTTTCAAAATCCAGCCATTCATTTGCTGGGAGAGTAAAGGCTGTAGGACACCGGTGCTAAATGGCAGAATCCACCCAGTAACTGCTAATCGCTCCTAGACTCTGAAAATAACTCACAGAGATTTACCCACAAAATAGGCCATGATGGTTAGGACTCAAATAATGGCACAGTCAATGGACTTGTGGGTTAACTCTCCCTGTTCCAAGTGGGCTAAAAGAAACTTTGTCCTCCATTACATAAACATGCTGCATGGAACGATCTCAAACTGCAACATTCCAACATTCCTTCAGAAGTGATGCGCTGCTCGCCTGTAAAAGTTATTTAAATAAAGCAATCTTGTGCAAAGATGTTGCTAAAACTAACTTTACAATGAGCCTATAGATAGTGAGAACACCGAGAATACATTCATAACTATAGATGTTTGAAACGAAGGCAAAATTAGAATCATTGAAATTCTCAGTGGTTTGTTTCTACAGTGGTATATGTAATGTGTTTTGTTATGATGAAGGGTATTTAAATTAGTTATTAAACCAAAACATACCAATATTTTTGAACCTGTTATAACCGCTGTGTTAGTGTTGTTACCCCTTTTACTGGAAAACAATGGAAGCTACTCACTACAATTACTCTTGTAATGTACGCCCTTAAAAAATACCAAGACCCAAAGGATTGTCTGTTTCCACATGTTCAAGGAACATAGCAAATTATAGGTCATCAAAAATACAGTTAGCTATTTAAATGATGAACGTGCACATGCTACTAGTGTATTGGCCTAAAATCGTAAATAATCTACATCGAGGGGGCAATTTTTTAAAATATGTGACTAGATGAAGAGACACTATGGAGTACAATTCACTAATATAGGTGCTGTTTACATACTACTAGATAAAGACTTCATTCCCCTAGTCTCATTGAACAATGTGAAGACATCTGAAGGGGGTAGTGGTTGTTATGAACTTCCCTGGCCTAGGCGTCAAGTCCATACACATCACTTAGATAAACTGAACACCTACACTGGAGCTAATGTATAATGCATAATGTTTCCAGAAATCATGCTCTGAACCCCAGATAACTGATTTACAGTTAGCAACCAACGGTGTAGGGCTGTAAAGCCACATACACTATTGTGGTGCATGCCACATACACAAAAATATCGTCTGAATGAGTAATGTCCATGATACTGTGACTCGCTAGAACCCAAGAAATGATTTCTAAACAAATGGAGGCTATTGGGTCTTTTATGCATGCGGATGGGCTATCAATGAACTAATCAATCAATCAATCAGTACATTTGTGGAGCTCTTCTTGTTAGCCGTGAGGGTATCAAGGCGCTGGCAGGGTCCAGTTGATAGGCAGAATAGCCAGTTCTTCAGGTACTTTCGGAACTCTGTAAGAGATTGGGAGATCCGGTGATGAAAGGGTAGCTTGTTCCATGGCTTCACTGCTAGGTAGAGGGAGTGACCTCTGCATCTACTACATCGGATGTCGGGTGTTAGGGGTGGAGAAAGGAAAGCAGAGGTGAGGTGTCTGGTGGACTGATGGAAGTTCAGGAGGTGGTTCAAGTAGGCAGGTTCAGAGTTGTGTAGGACCTGGTAGGCATGGGTCAGGAGCTTGAACTGGCATCTATTCTGTATTTTGAGCCATAAAACGTAAAAATGTAAATGTAAAACTTCGCACTTGTATAGCGCACTACTCACCCGTTAGGGTCTCAAGGCGCTGTACACATACCACTGTGGAACCCCTCCTGGCTTTTCCCTTGAGGCAACCCCAAGGGTAAAGCCAGGCATCCAAGCACTGTCAGGGCCGTTGTGGAGATTAAGCAAGCTATTGCCCAGAGTTACAGAGTGGGACCCATTAATTAGATTAGGCACCGAAGCGAGAATTATCTGGTCCCAGGGAATTGATCCCAAGACCCACTGAGGCGGGAACTGAATCCTGGTCCCGGGCCAGAACTCTGCATCAAGGTCTGCTGCTCTAACCATTGTGCCACACTTCTCCACTTCAGCCATGGAGTTCCCTGAGACAGGGGGTGGTGTGCATTAGTCAAGAGAGATCCAGGACGAGTCCTGGCTGGGGTGTTCTGTATGGTCTGTTGTCGTAGGAGGAGGTGAGCTTCTATCCCTGCATAGAAAGCGTTACCGTAGTCCAGTCAGCTGGAGATGAGGACCTGGATGATGGTGCATCTTGAGCTTAAGGGTAGCCATTTGAATATCTTACAAAGCATGCAGATGAGAAAGCAGGAGGAAGAGGTGGAGTTGATCTGAGCCATTAGGGTTAGCTTTTTGTCCAGAATGATGCCTAGGTTCCTAGCGTGATCAGTATCTCTGTATTGTCCGTGTTGAACTTCAGGCTGCTGCCCTTCATCCATTTGGCAATGTCTGACATGCAGTTGTGGAAGTAGGTTTTGGTGTTGGTGGTGTTTTCAGAAAAGGAGAGGCTGAGTTGTGTCTTTGCATAGGATATCAAGTTGAGTCCGTGGGTTTTGACGATGCTGGCCAGATGTGTCACATAAATGTTGAAGAGAGTGGGGCTGAATGAGGATCCCTGGAGTACTTCACAGATGATTTCCTTGGGTTCAGAAGTGAAGAGGGGGAAGGGTGACTTTTTGAGTTCTTCTGGTGAGGAAAGGGGCAATCCACCTGAGAGCAGCTCCTTGAATGCCTATGCTGTGCAGCTTTGTGATGAGTATGTGGTGGGAGACCATATGGAAGGCTGCCAAGAGGTCCAGAAAGGATCACAGCCACAGTCTCTCTTTGGTTGAGTAGGGCTCAGATGTCGTTAGTAGCCACGAGGAGGGCTGTTTTAGTGCTGTGGTGGTTGTGGAGTCTGGATTGGGAAGAATTGAATTGGAGGTTCTATTCCTCATGTGTGGAGAGTTGTTTGTTGATTGCTTTTTCTGATACATTACTTGGGAGCTGGAGCAGGGAGATCAGTCGGTAGTTGTTGAGTTTGCTGGGGTCTGCTGATGGTTTCTTTAGTAGGGCGTTGACTTCTGCGTGTTTCTAGTCCTCGGGCAGGGTGGGCATGACAATTGAGGTGTTGAACAAGGTGGTGAGTACGTGGCTGATTCTGGCTTCACCTAGGTTGAAGATGTGGTGAGGACCTGGGTCTGTGGGGGCCCCTGAGTTGACTGAGTTCATGCTAGAGGTAGTGTCCTGTGGGGTGACCTGGCTCAATTTAGTTAGACGGATGTCTGGAGTGGTAACAGGGTTGTTGTGTTCCTTGAAGAATTTGGTGGCCTTGGGCTGGGGTTTGAAGTTTCGTTAGATGTTGGAGATCTTGTTGTGGAAGATGTTTGCAAGGTTGTCACAGAGTTCCTGTGAGGAGGTAATGTTGTTTGTTGCAGCTGAGGGGTTTGGAGAATTCTTTGATGATGTTGAAGAGTTCTTTGCTGTAAATGGAGCTTGATTTGATGTTTAAGGCTAAGGCCTTTTTCTTCGCTTCTCTTAGTTGTCTATAGTAGAGGTTGAGGGCTGTCTTGAAGGCAATCTTGTCAGTCATGTCCTTGCTGGTGTACCATTTCCTTTCCAGTTGTTTACAGTGTTGTTTAGCAGTTCTGAAGTCTTCAGCATACCTGCATGGTGGACTTTTTGTGGGTGTTGTTGTCAATGGGAGTGACGCTGTTGGCACAGTTGGTGATCCAGTTGTTCAAGTTTCTTATGTTCTGGTCTACATTGCTGAAGGAGACGGGTGGGTGGTGTTGAAGTTTTTGATCAATGTGTCCATTGATACTTTGCTCCAGCTGCGATGGGAGTGGTGGGAAGACTGTGGTGGAGGTCCTTGAGCTGATGATGTTGAAGTGGTCAATGGAGTGGTCGGCCCAGTTGGAATCTGTGATGTGACTGTACGTGATGTGGTCACTGAGGTGAAGATGGGGTCTAGCGTGTGGCTTGCGCTGCACATGCGGTTATGGACAAGTTGAGTGAGTCCGATGTTGTTCATGGTGTTGAGGAGGTTGGTAGTGTAGATGTCATTGTGGTCATCGAGATGGAAGTAGGGGTCACCAAGGAAAATAGTAGTTGTTGGAATCTATTACGAGGAGGGCGATGAACTCGGTGATATAGCTGCGGAAGGCTGGACATGGTCCTGGAGAATGTTAGGTGAGGGTGTTCCTGATTGAGGCTTTGCTATCTGTTTGGAGTTGGAAGTTGAGGTGTTCCATGTGGCTGGGGTGATGTTGTCATTTGTGATGGAGCATTGCATGGATTTATTGTGTATGATAGCGATCCCGCCACCAGACTTGTTGGTACGTTCAGAGTGGGTCATCTTATATCCTTCGGGTATTGCAGTGGCAATGTTGGGAGTGGAAGGGGGGTTGAGCCAGTTCTCAGTGAGGAAGAGGACGTCGGGTGTGAGGGTGGAGATGAGGAACCAAATCTAGGTGGTGTGTTTGCATAGTGAGTTTGTGTTGAGAAGGGTGCATGCAAGTTGGTGTTTTTCTTCAGGTGGTGTAGGTGGTGTGTTCGGGGTGGGGTTGGTCGGTGGGCTGGTATGTGTGCTGTGGCAGGCGAAGTGGCAGTGGATGCAGGTGAAAGGGCCTACCATGGAGTGTAGGACGGCGCATTGGCAGTGTTTGTTGCAGTGTCTAGGGGCGCGGTGTAGAGTTCAGTGTTGGTGTATTTGCGGAGGGTGGAGGGCCTGGGGCTGTGGTGCTGAACATGGTTCAGGCTCAGACAAGCCCATTGCATGGCCACGCTGCAGCCTGTATTAAGTAAGTCCTGGAGTGGGTGGGGCTTCTGTTGGCAGGAAGAATGGTGAGCAGGAAAACCCAGGCAGGAAAACACACGCAGCTGCGGTGTCACTTGGTCAAATGGCGGCAAATGGATCATGCTGGAACAAGCAGGAACTGGAGGCCACAGGCAAGTGGCAGGCTAGGTGTACAGGTGCATACTAGTGTGGTTGCACTGTAGCCTGTACTAAGTAGGTACTGGGGTGGGTGGGGCATCTGTTGATGGGAAGAACGGTGAGAGGGAAAACAAAGGCAGCAGCGGTGTCACTTGGTCAAACAGCAGCAAACAGTATCTGGATGGACGTAGCAGGAAATGGAGGCCACCGTCAAGTGGCCAGAGAGGTGTCCAGGTGCCTATTAATGCAGCTGGGCTGCAGCCTGCATTAAGTAGGTCCTGGGGTGGGCAGGGCCTCTGTTGGTGGGCATAATCGTGAGTGGGAAACCCTGGGTGGGAAAACCCCACCAGCAGCAGTATCACTTGGTCAAACAGCTGCAACTAGATCAGGCAGGAACTGAAGGCCACATGCACATAGCAGGCTAGGTGCCCTGGCTCCTACTTAGAGATGGTTAGGAACCTGTCCATCTCCTATATAAGATCTTCACTTGGTCCAAATATAGTCTGAGAATTCTCCTAAAATGCATATATTAAAATACTCACACTGTTCCTGAAGAGAGACTCATAATGGACAGAGGACATTTTCTGACTCACACAGAACATATGATAGGAATTTTGGTAGAAAAAGAATGAGTCTTGAGGAATACTTTGACCTGACGTAAAGCATGTAAGGTTCATCAATGAGCTGTGAAAGGAGCTCACTAAGGGCCATATGTATAAACACATTTTCCCAGAGACACAGAATGGGCAAAACTGTTTGATACATCTGGCCCTAAGCTCCTTGTATGACTTAGCCATTAACAAGAATGTTGTCTTAAATTACACCTGCTTAATGTCACTAGTTGAAAAGGACTCAAACACCTAACTAAACTGTAATCAGAAATCACACTGTTGTGAGTTTTTCAAACCTAGGGCAAATAAATGGAAGAATCCATTAAAATTACAGAATTATGCAACAGGAAAAAATATTTTAAGGAATATGGGTTTCCCTAAAATGTTTTGTGAAAGATAGATGCATTAGTGTTTGCTTGCTTCTGTGATGAAAAGGATAAGAGATGAGACACATTTGACTGGAAAAATGTGTGCAGGACTTGGAAAACAAACATTTGCTCATTCTCAAAGTAAGCAGGATTTGAGATTTCCTAGTGACATATCTTTTTAAATAAATCGGCTTGCAATGCAACATGCCAAAGGAACATACTGAGATGCAGATTAAATGGCAAATTCTTGACATATAGATTGATGAAGCTGAAGCTGTCCTAAATTATCTAATCACTAAGGAATAACCAGTGGTTGGAAGTAACTCATAAGAAAGACATTAATGAAGCATTTGTTGAATGTTGCAAAGAGCCTTATACAGGCAGCAGATTTTTAAATGTTCTTCTTACTGATGCCTTTTAAAAGAAGGTTAGCTTCCCTGTCATGATTCAAGTAGATCAAGATACTGTTTGGTCCCCATTGCTAAATATGAGATTGCCAGGTCATTTCATTGCTAAAGTTAAGTTGTATGGCCTGCCATTGGAATTTTATGTTAAAATTCAGTTCCATGTCCAAACCATTTCTATGCAGGATCCCTAATTAATTTCGAAACCTCTCTCAAGCTGTTATCTATTAAAACAACCATGAATACTTATCTCCGTGTGGTGGATAAACATGAACTTAAATTCATAAACTGTAGACCAGTTTGCTTGATGATTGCAGCTCCTAAATTTTTAACTTACATATTTACTGGAGAACAGTGGAGAGCATGTTTAATGGAGAACGTTGTTCCCTAATGTATTATTCAAAAGGCTGGATTTATTAAATAGACAAATACAAGTTCTAATGTGAACAACTGCCAGATTCACTTGCATTAAGTGGCATATCTCAATTATGGCGGTTAGGTTGGATGCAGAAAAAGCATTTGACAGGGTTATCTGGGACATTCCTAATAACTTCTTTGATTATATTGGCTTCATATGCACAGCAAGTTACATGCTATATTTTCAGCTAGTAAACCCGTTTCATGCAGCTTTGAGAGACAAGGCAAAGTAGTCATCTTTCCCCAATCCTGGTTGACCTGGCACTTCAGTCATTTTAGAAAACAATTTAACATCAAATGTAAAACGGAGGAAATATGGTAAGGGAATCATTAGTTTATGGGGGGAGATTTTGTGATCCTCTCAAATTCTAAAAGTTCTCTGGTAGGAGCCCTTTTTGGGGGAATAGCTGTATAGTGAGGTAGTGGGTTACAATGTAAGTGTACGTATGTAAGCAGCAATGTATTTATCAAGATCTAATCAGATTGGTCATATCAGGAATTCAGTACTTAAGTGCTGTCCAAGACAATTTAATAATTATTTTCCCTGATGCAACTGTGAATGTCTGAATGTAAGTATGTATGCGTGTGTATGATGTTTCTATACTGAAAACCTAGCTAAAAGGCAATGAAGCATTATATATGGTCCTAGTCAACGAATAATAGATGAAGATGTTGGGTTGCGGCCAGTTAATGTAAAGTGACGTAATGCTCTTTAATAAGATGAGTGTTCATCTCTCCTAAATTGGATCAGCGTGGTGGCAGTACTGATGGACAAACAAGTTACATACCTCCAGTAGCTCATTGTCTGGTAGAGACATGATCAAGCTGCAGATTCCTTACTTTAGAATCTTCCTCAGGTGTGAGCCTGGTTCTGGAAACTTTTTTTCCCATAACACGTATGTGCATCAGAAGAGAGTGTCGCACAACTATGTATCAACATTGTCCACTGTATGTGACGTCAGCAGAGTCCATATAACCCCCTCACTGAAGTAAGTTTGTTCAGTGACTATTTTCCGCACTCAAAATGTGGTGCCACATATAGAAACTGCCTATTTAAACAGTTTGCTAGCAGAAAAGACACCCCTGTGCCAAATAATCACCAAATTCTTAATTCAAGGTGTTGATTTCCATGACAAAATCTTCTGAGACCAAAGAAGACTACGTTCGCAGAGTGGGGAGGATGTGAGGGTTCTTCAGGAATCTGCAGCTAGATCCTGTATCTATCAGATAATGTGTTATTGAAGGTAAGTAACTTGTTCATCTGATAGAGACATATAGTCGCAGATTCCTTACTTTAGAATCAGATACCAAAGTCATTGTAACCCAGAGGAGGGATTTCGAACTGGGACCTCCCAAAAACATCTCTAAGTATCACAAAACCAGTCTAGAACAAGGGAAAAAGTCTAGACAATCATAACAATTAAGGTGAGTAATACTCTACTACATTACAACCTGTAGAAGGAACCACAGGTAAATAAAAACATAAAACATAAAAAACATAGGAAAAAGCTCATCCATGACAGTATAATAAATGTGTGCCAGAAGCGACCTAACAACATGGAGAGTCTCTAACCAGAAAAAACTGGCCTAGTACAAGAGAAATAGACTGTGCATTCATAAGAATAGCTATGAAAAAACAGATCCTCTTTACTAAAAGAACTGTGTAAAGGACTACAGTAAAAAAAGTTGTACAAATGTTAGAAGCATGGAGATCGCATCACCTATGAATGAGACCATTCAAAATCTGTTCCTAGAACAAAACCGGTCTAGAACAATTAAAAAAGATGGGACATTCATAATAATACAGGTGAGCCCTATCACATTTTAACAACGTAAAACTTGTGGGAGGAACCACGGTTAAGGAGTCATAAACATTCAAAACATAGAATAGAGAAAATCCATGTTAATATGGCCAATCGGTGTCAAAGGCAAAATAAGAAAGGGAATATAAAACTATTCCCTCCCTTAAAAAGATCCAAACATGAGCACCCCAAAAGTATTGTGGAAAGCACCACATCAATGAAAGTCATGAAGACAAGAAAACATGGGTAAGAAACACTATCCATTACCGTAGGACAGTATCGCCAAAGGATCTAGTGAAGATAAATCTATTACACTAAAACTGCATGTTCTACCCTGTGCAAACACAGAGCAGCTTAATATGCCATTGAGCAATACCTTTTACTATGTAAAGGTGTATCCTAACCAGGCCTACACTATAAGACACACATAGAGTATTTATTTCTTGCAGATAAAACATACAATTGCCCTCTTTAAAGAGAAGTTAAAGACAACAATAGCAACCATTTGGCATACATATACTTTCTCCAGGAAATATAGCTAGAGATAAGAACTTCTGCAAGATATTCTCAATGTATATACATACCACTTAAAAAAATGAAGGTTACAGGGACGTTATAGTTAGACTCACATTTTAACCGTACAAAACCATAGAAATTCACCAGTTATAGTTATAGTTATTTCAAGTAACTATAACTTGTGACCTAAGGTAACTATAACTGGAGTCCCTGTCATGCACAGTTTTTGTGTAAAAAATGTCATTGCAAATATGGCATTGATATTATCAATGATGTTATCAAAGATGTCATGAGTGCTGTAATTAGTGGGGTCATTAGCAGTGCATGGCAAGGATACAATATATAGTTACCTTAGGGCATGAATTATAGTTACTTGAGGTAACTCTAACTATAACTAATGAATTTCTATGGTTTCATAAGTTTAAAATGTGAGCCTAACTATAACATCTCTGTAACCTTTGTTTTTAAGTGAATTTCTTTTTTTTAAATTCTATTTTCTAATCATAACATCCCGGTAACCTTTTTCTTTTCCAGTGAATTGCTATGTTTTTTTAACATATAGTAATTTTCATTACTATACAACCACTTCCACACAAGGTTTTTGGCCATGCCTGGTGGCAGTTGGCCACAGGACCTCCTACAAGCACCCAACTTTTCACGGCCTTCACCCGTGCGCAGGATAGGCTGCCCGCAAGACCCTGCCTGCAGCTAGACCCTGTGGCCAAAACCCCCTAACCACCCAACCCCATGCTGTACGTGGCCCTTTGGCCATGAGCGGCGGGAGTTGGCTGTGGCCTCTCTGAGTGTGTGAGTAGCTGTCAGATTGTCTGTCTTGGAATGAGAGTGCGTACAACAGTGCTTTAGTGGGTGTGTCAATGTGTGCGTGGGTCTGTGAGTGGGTGCATGAGAGTGTCAGTGGGTCTGTGAGTGGGTGTGTGACAGTCTGAATAGGTCTGTGAGTCGGTGCATACCTGTCTGAGTGGTTCTTTGAGTGGATACATGAGGATGTGACGGGGGCCGTGAGTGGGTGCACAAGGGTCTTAGTGGGTCTGTGAGTGGGTGCGTGAGTGTCTGAGTGTGTTTGTGAGTGGGTGCAAAAGTGTCTGAGTAGGTGTATGAGAGGGAGAAAGAGACTGAAGAGGGAAAGAGAGAGAGAGTGAGATTTATTTAGGCTTTTATGTACAATATAGTTAAAATTAGATATTTCTGACCAAATTAAAAAGAAAACTGTATTAGTATTTTTTAAAGTAAAATCAGCGTTCATATGACCCTTAAACATATTTAATTTTTTAAAAAAAGGGAAATGAGTCTGAACGAACTCTGAATGCTCAATGTGAAGGTCTGTGACGTTCACACTGAGCTATTCAGATTTATTTTGTACTTATTTATTTTTGCTATTTATGGGCTATCTGGGACTGTGAGGGAGCCTAAAAGCCTCCCCCATAGTGTCACTGCTTCAGCAAGCAAGGAGCTGCTTTAACAGAAGGTCTGTGTTTGCTGAAGCAAACCTTTCATCTCTGTTCTCTGCACACCTATCTGTGTGCAGAGAACAGAGATTAAAGGTCCACTTTCAGACAGTGGAGGTCCTACTGTCTGAAACCGGAATGTTTGCTGTGGCTTAGCTGCCAAGCCACAGCAAGCAGCTATGTCCCAGGAGTGGGCACCCCGGAGCATAGCAGGAGTTCTCCCTGAGGGGCCATCAGTGGCTCCACGAGGGGTGCTGCACGGTCTCTATCATTGTTTAAGAAGCCCCTAGGAGGTGGTGGTCCCCGGCCCTGGGGTTTCAAAACAGACTGCCCTTACATTATTTAGTATTAGCCCCGGGGAGGTGGTGGTCCCCGGGGCTGTGGGGGGGAGCCCGGGCAGCACCCGCACCCAATTTGGTAAAGTCCCCGCAGGGTGGTAGTCCCTGGGGTACAGGGAGGGCCTTGCGGCACCCCCGCTCCTATTACATTACTCGTCCCCGGGAGGTGATGGTCCCAGGGCAGTGGGGAGGCCATAGGGCCTCCCCCATTTTAAAAAAGCATTTTTGCCCCGGGGTGGTGGTCCCCAGGAAACGTGGCCTACCACTTATATTGCATTATTCACCTTGGGGAGTTGGTGGTCCCTGGGCCTGGGTGGGGGGGCAGGAGGCCCCCTCCTATTGTAAACAAAAAAGTTCCCCCTGGGACCTGGCCCACCCGGGGGCTTATTTAAAAACAAGCGAAAGCCCGCTTGTTTTTAAAAAAAATGTTTACTGCCGATTCACGACCCTGTTGCTAATTCAATGTAAAACATTTTTTTTAAATGCTCTTTAACCCTGGGAGGGTGCCTTTGGAACACCAGCACGAAAGCTATGGGGCCAGGGTGTTCATACACTTGCCCCTTTTATATTTTTTATTCTTTTTGTCAGGGACTCGCCTTTAGCCGAGACCCAAAATGGCTGCCAGCACTTCAACGGAATTACACCAGGACCTACCTTTCTGTCAAATTTGGTGTAATCACTGTTCATAATTCCTGTGAAAAATGAATGGGGAAAGTGTGTTTTGGGCCCCCCCTTTTTCTCTGCACCCCCTGGATGGATCACCCCAAAACATTCCAGACAGCAGCTGACGTGACTGGCAAATATTTTCGGAAAGTTTTGTGAGGATTCATCAAGCAGCGCTAAAGATATAGGCAAGTAAAAAAACGCTTTTATATAGAAACTAGGTCCTAACCTTAAATACATAGTGGCGACTGTCACTAGGTAATATATATGTATACTTTAAAGGCTGAATAAAACAGCAAGTATGAAAAAGGGACCTTGGTAGTGTGGCAGAAACCAAGGTGAGTATGTGACTCTTGTAATGATTAAGACATCTACAGATGATCTAGAAAAGGTGTCAATGTTGCAAAATGGAAATTTTACAAGATTCTGAAATAAAAATAATCTGTCTGATTTTGTATATTCCATCTTATGGCAACACTTCTCAAAGTATGAACGCAACCTACAACAATGAGAGTCAGGTAAACAATGAAAACAGTTGTACCTAGTTAAGGTATTAACATATAATCTCCTCAAGCACAACAGATATTAATATCTTGAAAGAGGAGAAGACGTATCCCTGAGGAGGGTAAAATCCTTCTGAAAAGAAGGAAGTCTTGAATGCAAATGCCCATGAGCAGAATTCCTAAAGAGTCAATAATAATAATTTTTCATACAATAGACAGAATAGAATCTACAGAGCGATATGTCCCAATGAAGACTCATGATAATCTGACGTAAACCAGGAAAAGGAAACAATGATGTTCCAATGACATGTCAACACCATACAAATGTCTGCACCAAAGTGTATAACATCTGTCAAACTGTGGTGGCTATCTAATATAAACCCTTTAAGACCAAAACAAGGAAAGTCTTAAAGTCCCCAAGATGATACTTTCTGGTTTCTGAAGTATCCAATCTACCAAAAGTAGTAAAACTGATATTACCATATCATCATAGATAAACGTAGAACATGCACCACAATTAGTGTAGATCAATGGCTACCTTAATTCAGAGTGCAAGAAGAACTTAGTTAACAGACACTCTTAATGCTGTAGAATCCTTATAAATAAACCTCTTTGAACAGAGATTAAACAATATACTGACACTCCCAAGGGGCTGTTAATATAACAAATTCTCTATAAGGGATAGTAGCAATATTCCATAATCTCAAAAGTTAGAAAAACTAACTCTCTACCAAGGAAGCAACACCATACTATCAAATGAAGGTGTAATACCCCACAAGTTAAGGAATCCAGACTGTGCATATATATGTAAATGCTCACCAGCATACAAGCAAATACTCAAATATTCCACTTAGAGTATGGTAACAACTCTTATTTTCTTCAGAGTAAAGTAAATGATATCACCTTTATATCAGGTGTATTTAAAAGTGATAACCCTCTAAGAGGATGTTGTAGACAAACATGAAGCGGAAAGTCATCACTTCACACTATGTAATGACGATAATGAAAGTAGCCTTGAACATCAGGCATGAAAAGCCCCATAGGGTTCCAGGGCACTATACACCCCAATACCAATTTAAGGAAATATACCACCTGCCGAAAGCAGGAACACCCACTGGGTGCCACAATTAGGTTGTAACAGATATATAACTGAAAAAGCCTCACAACCCTGCCAAAGCATGGCTCCTCTGTGGAATTAGTAAAAACAAATAACATCTCACTTGTCACCACAGGAGTTCTGAACTAGGCCAAAAGGTAGAGAGGAACCAAGCAAATTTGCTGTTTCACCTCTACTATCAAGAAAACTCCTTAAAGCTGAGTCTGCCTGCGCACCAAATAAATGGGCACCATCAAACAGCATATCAATTAATGTGGCTTGGACTGGCTCTGAAAATTCTGAGGTACATAACCAAGCGAAGTGGCGTAGCGCAACTGAGGAAGCCATAGCTCAACCCACAGAGTCAGTAGTATCCATACCACAGCAAATGATTAGTTTAGCTGCTTGCTGGCCAACTTGAATCATAGGAATAAGAGAACTCCTGATTTCTTCCAGAAGCATAGACATGATGTTCCCAAAGAGTCCCACAAAGAATGAGGGAAACATCCAAGAACACAAGTTGTATTCAAAGTGGAGGAAAAAACATGCCTGCCACAGATGTCTAGACTCCTGGCATCTCTATCAGATGGGACATTTGGGAGAGACTCAATATCATGGGAGGCCAAAGCGGCCTGTGCTACCAAACTTCGGTGAGTAGGATGTCTTATTAGACAAGTCGGACCACCAGGGGCAGGTTATGTAAGGCTTCGCTATAAGGAAGCACTGGTTTAACCCCTCTTTGGCTTTGATCTGAAGTTAGCTCCACTGAAAGAAGTGTCAGGCCCAACACTTTGGGAACCCTTTTCAGCATCTCTGCAAAAGAGGAGCTCACCTCTGTAGCAAGTCCGGTAGGGGAAAGTAAGCCTGAGGTTGGAGAAGAATCCTAGCCACTAGCTGCAGCTAGGTCAGTTAGGCGGCTGTCCTTTCTATGAGGTTCCAACACCTCTTCTGCCTCTCCACCATCTCCCTCAGCAGGATAAACATGAGGGGACCCTTGTGAAGGAAAAACAGGGATAACAGCCATGACTGGTGCCGTTTCCGATGTCGACTGGTGTCGGGAAGGTGATACCGCAACCTCGATTTCGACATCGGACGGAGCGAAGGATTCAACTTCAGGAGTCACCAGCTGATCGGATACCAGTGCTGAAGGTAGAAACCCCGAAGGGCTGTGCACCGGTGCCGTAAAGGCTTCATCAACTGATGCTGAAGGCCTAACTGAAGCTGAGGGCGAACCTGCTGGCGTCGACACAGTCAAGGCACTTCGCACCTTCTTGGGACCAACAGGTGCTACAGAGGAAGGTGATTCACCAAAGACAGAACAAAGGGAAGAGTAATATTCACGCATCTGGTCAAGAGTTGCCCCGTCCCCTGGGAAGGGAGGGAGACGTGGTGTAGACTCCGACCACGACCCGTCAACCAAGGAATGGTGGGAGGTCATATGAGGTGAAGCAGACAACTTTTAGGACTTCGACTGCTTGCATCGAGATTTATCTCTTGATATTGATAGAGAATGGTGTCCATGAAAACGACTCCTTGAACAGGCCTACGAACAGACGTCAGTTTGAGAAGAAGACTGTGGTTGATGGGAAGACTGTGACAGCTCCAACATCGGCACCGCCAGAAGCTTCATACGACGCTCCCACAGAGCCTTTGGCCGAAGTTGCCAACAGAAGTCACACTTTTCGGCATCATGGTGCTCGCCCAGGCACCACATAAAAATGGAGTCGGGGTCCGTAGCCGACATTTATAATCCATAGGAGCCACAGGGTATGAACCCCGAAGTCATGGAAAAAGCACATTGTTCCAAAAATGAAAACTTCGAAGTAGGCCGCAAACAGCCTGACAAACCTGGTACCGGATACGTGTTGCAAGTGAGGAAAAGAAGGAAATTACATTGGCGCTTCGGTTATTTGGACTCCGCTGAAGTCACATCCGGTGGAAGACATTGATACGGAGTCATGTGACGCCCTCTTCCAATGTGCAGACATGCTATGGGAACAAAATTGGCAGATCCAGGCTCGTGCATGGGGAAGATTCTAAAGTAAGGAATCTGCAGATAGATGTCTCCATCAGATACAGTAATATTCTTCCAGATCCTGGGAGCATAGATGTAAAAGTCCCGCTTTCTTGTTTTCTCTTTTTTACACTTCTTAGACTGCAGTCTAAATAAAGCTGCATATTCTAATTTGGAGGATTATTTAGGGGCCTGATTTTGGTCTTGGCAGAAAGGAATACTCTGTTACAAACGTGACAGATTTCCCATCCGTCTAATTATGACACTGTGACATCCTATGGAGATCGTAATATGGCAGATGGGATACTCGTCACATTTGTAAATGTAAATCTGACCTTATGTGTTGATGAAGGAGTGCTGTGACATCTGTCAATCATGATGGATTAATACATGATGCTTTTATACTAAGACACAATTTTCAAAATGCTACGCGGAAGATAGTTTAGAGATTCTGTTTTGGAACAAGTGTTTTGTTTTTGAATCAAGTTTGGATTGATGGCTCTATGCTCAGAATTCACTTTTTAAACTTTAAATATGATCTAAGGATTCAGAAAAACAAAGATATACTACACTGTTGAAGGTTTTCTCTAACGTATTGATGCTCTAATTGTATTATTTGCTGCTTCAGCATACAGAGAACAATATCTCTATCTCACAGTTATACCACTTCCTGACAAACATATCTTCAAACACATCATATGCACAGTGAGAGAGATGACATTCATTTTAATAATGCATTAGTGGCATAGAAGTTAGCATATGGTGACTAATCAATCTGTATTAAAAGCCTAATAGAGAAAATAAAACAAGTTGTATTATGTGCACATTTGAATTATGGTGGACCATGTGGCTGCCACTTGCATTAAACACTAGGTTTTAACATGCAATATTTTGCATTTATATTAAATGAAATACTAAAAGGAATTAATGTTAATAGTGTTCTTATTAAGATGAAGATTAAGAATGGAAAGTATTAAATGAATATGAATTAATCGTATTTATATTGCATTAAATGATTTTTCTATTGTGAGTTACATGTGAGCAGAAAAATAAATACACGTTCAAATCAGTTCTAACATGTCGTAAATAATGTGTGCAATTAAATTTTTGCTGCACATATTTGAATTTGAATTGTAAGGTGCGCAATAGGTTTATTAATGTGTTAATGTGTATTAAGGCTTTCTTAGTTTGATTAGGCCTAAAAGGTTAATTTGCAGCAGTAATGGACAATCACTTGTGTATTTGGTTTCCTCTGACCACTATTTTTTTCTAGGCTGTAAATGTGATGTTGAATGTACTCTTGTATTGAAGGCGAAGAACATGTTCGTCATTAACAATGTTGCATTATTTGTTCTAGCTAGCGAACAAGACAGGAAACTTATGATTCCCATGAAAATGTATTTGTTTATTTAGTGTGTCATGAGAGAATATGGGAAGCCGTTCATGTCAAAATTAAAGCTCCCTATATAGGACACCTCCTGGAATGCATAGCATGTTGCAAAATGAATATGACATACACCAGAATGAATATATTATGTGTCAAAATAAATATGATACCTGGCAGAGTGAATCTGACTTGAACCAAAACAAATATGAAATCAGGCAAAGTGAATATGCTACTTAGTGATTATTATGAATAACTCACACTCAGAAGTGAATAAGAGATATACTGAAATATATATCAATCATACTGAAATAAATATGGCCCTCACTGTAAATAATAAAGCAATCACTGAAACACATACAATATATGTCAAAAAGAATGAGACATTTCTTGAAATGACTGACATATGCCAAGAGGAATATGACACACATTGGAATGAATATATCAGCTTGAAATGAATATAAGGTACTGAGATGAAAATGCATTGTTCTGAAAGGAATATAATGTGCAATGGACATTACATTTATAAAAAAAACGAATATAGTTTGCATTGAAAGTAATATGATACACATTGACATGATTATAATATGTGTTGCAATTGATATGAGTCATGTTAAAATCAATATCATGCGTTAATATGAATGAGACATCTAATTAAAGGAATATGACACATGCTAAGATGAATATGACATGAAATGAATATGAGCCCTTTTGAAATTAATTCAACAAGCCTTAAACTGAGTATGACCAATGCTGACATTAAAATGAAGCTTGTCAAAATGAATGTTATGTTTTGAAATCAATATGATACACAGCGACATGAATATTGCATATATTGAAATTAATTTGACCTATGTTGAAATGGATATGACCCATATTAAAATTATAATGTCAGGTGTTAAGATGAATATGACATCCACTGACACGAATATGCCATTCATTTAAAGCAGTATGACACATGTTAAGATTTATATGAACCATTTTAAATGAATATATCTGATGAAGTTGACATGACCCATATCAAAATTAATATGACATTCATTAAAATTATTATGACACTTATTGAAATGGATATGAAACTATGAGATAAACATAGCATGCTTTGAAATGAATAAAACACATATCAAAATAAACACAAACCATGTGTAAATTAAAAAGCTCACTGTTTAAATATGGCTTGCCTTGAATCAATGTTGATTTGCTTTAAAATTAACAATACATATTGAAATTAATAATACATATTCTGAAAGAATATGGTATGAACACAAATTAATTAACTAAAATAAATATATGTTTTTGACTATGTGCTACATTTAGTTTTTGCCGGCTTTTGGACCTGAGCATTTTATCACTGCTGACCAGTGCTAAAGTGCAAGTGCCCTCTGCCTAAATAGACCTGATGATTGGTTTATCCATGGTTGGCATAGTTGTTTTAGCCGTAAGTCCCTAGTATAGTGCAACATGTGTGCCCAGGACCTGTAAATCAAATGCTACTATTGGGCCTGCAGCACTGATTGTGCCACCCACATGAATAGCCCTGTCAACATGTTTCAGACCTGCTACTGCAGTGTATGTGTGTGCAGTTTTAAACTGCCATTTCAACCTGGTAAGTGCACCCACTTGCCAGGCCCAGAGCTTCCCTTTTACTACATGTAAGGTACCCCTAAAGTAAGCCCAAGGCAGCCTCATGGGCAGGGTGCAGTGTATTTAAAAGGTAGGACATATACTGGGGTATTTTACATGTCCTGATAATGAAATACTGCTGTAGGAAAGTACCATCTTCCTTGGCATGTTACGCCCATTTTTACCTGTATGTCAATATGTTTTTGCCTGTCTCACTGAGATCCTGCTGGTCAGGACCCCAGTGCTCATAGTTTATGGCCTAATGTGTGCGTCTGTATAGTGCTTGACTGTGTCACTGAGGCTCTGCTAACCAGAACCTCAGTGCTTATGCTTTCTCTGCTTTTAAATTTGTCACTGTAGGCTAGTGACTTCATTTACCAATTTCAATTGGCACACTGGATCCCCCTAATAAGTCCCTAGTATATGGTACCTAGGTACCCAGGGCATTGGGGTTCCAGGAGATCCATATGAGCTGAAGCATTTCTTTTGCCACCCATAGTGAGTTCAGACAAACTCTTGCACAGGCCTGCCATTGCAGCCTGCGTGAAATAGTGCACACACTATTTCACAGCCATTTTCACTGCACTTAAGTAACTTACAAGTCACCAATATGTCTAACCCTCACCTGCTGAAGGTTAGGTGCAAAGTTACTAAGTGTGAGGGAACCCTTGCACTAGCAAAGGTTCCCCCACATAGTTCAGGGCCATTTCCTGGGACTGCGTGAGTGCGGGGACGCCATTACACACGTGCACTCCATATAGTTCAATACCTATATGTAGCTTCACAATGGTAACTCCGAATTTGGCCATGTAACATGTCTAAGATCATGGAATTATCCCCCCATTCCAAATCTGGTATTGGGTAGCCAATTCCATGCATCCTGGGGGTTCCACTATGGACCCCCAGTACTGCCAAACCAGCTCTCTGAGTCTTGCACTGCAGCCACAGCTGCTGCCACCTCACAGACAGGGTTCTGCCCTCCTGGGGTCTGAGCAGCTCAGTCCCAGAAAGGCAGAGCAAAACATTTCCTCTGAGAGCATGGTGTTACACCCTCTCCCTTTTGAAATAGGTGTTACAGGCTGGGAGGGGTAGCCTACCCTAGCCTCTGGAAATGCTTTGAAGGGCACAGATGGTGCCCTCCTTGCATAAACCAGTCTACACCGGTTCAGGGACCCCTTGTCCCCTGCTCTGGCGCAAAACTGGACAAAGGAAAGGAGCGTGACCACTACCCTGTCCATCACCACCCCAGGGGTGGTGCCCAGAGCTCCTCCAGTGTGTCCCAGACTTCAGCCATCTTTCTTTGCAAGGTGTGGGGGCACTCTGGAGGGCTCTGAGTATCCAGTGCCAGCAGGTGACGTCAGAGACCCCTCCTGATAGGTCCTTACCTGATGAGGTAGCCAATCCCCGTCTCAGGGCTATTTATGGTCTCTCCTGTGGGTTCTCTTCAGATTCTGCTTGCAAGTTTTCTTCAGCAATCCTATGCAACTATTACTTCACCCTTGACCTCGGATCAACTGCAGCCTGCTCCAGGAACTGCTGTAACAGCAACAAAGTATCCACAAGGGATACTTTTCTTCTACAACTTCAGCTCCAGCCAGCAACTACAACAGTTTCCACGGTGTGCACGCTCCGGGGACTTTCTGTCTTCATCCTGCACAAGAAGGACCGAAGAAATCACCCGTGGGATGACAGAGTCACTCCCCTGCTCACGCAGGCACCTTCCAAGATGACGACCGGTACCCTTGGACTCCTCTCACAGCGACGAGCTTGCTCCTGAGGACACAGAGGGTGGACCCCATTGACATAGGCTGTCCTGAGGTCCTGCTGACGCAGTTTGGAGGAGGTAGGCCCTTGCCTTCCCTGAGAGTGATGGTACCCCTGTGTACTGGGTCTTCCTCACCTCCTGAGGCCTCTGTGCACTAATTGCAGAATTCCTTCGTGCACAGCCTGACCCAGGTCCCCAGCACTCCATCCTGTGACGCTCAACTCGCTGAGTTGTTCTCTTTGTAGGTTAGAAACATATGTTTAAAGGAGTATTTTGAGGTACAGGTACATACCACTAAAACCTACTCCGAAGTGACATGAGTCTGCATTTGCTAGGCCACATGTCCACACATGCACAGGGAAGATACTTTCCGTGCCCACCATGCCAGCCCTTTCATTGTCACTCAAGTATAAGGGTGAAGTCTGTACTATGATAGTTGCCTGTAGGGACTGTATGCATTGTGTCAGTGTTGCAGAGTGTAAATGTGTTTGTCCAGTCAGTCCTGGCGAGTTTACCCTTCAGAAACCACATTGCTGTGTGGTGTTTCATTGTGGCTCACATCACAGTACATGTTGCTGGAGCATCGAATACCTGATGTCATTAGGCTTGCTTAGTCATTGTAGGCCTTGAGCAGGGTAGTGGGTTAGTCTGCAGATGAATCCAAAAGTGTGTAGTCATGTCCCTGTATATATTGGCATGTGCTTCACACTTTGGTGTGTTGATATATTGCCCATTTTATGCTTGGTGTTTCTGACATGTGTGACACAACCATTTGAGCAAAAACTTGTGTTTGTAATCGCTTGATTTGTCTCTTGCATCCATATAGGTAAACACCCATCAAAAGAAGGAGATTTGGAGAGCCATCACCCAGGAGGTGCAGACCCTGGGGTTCCATAGCCAGCAAAGTGCCCACTGTTGCAAGAGGTGGAAGGACCTGAGGTGCTGGGCCAGAAGATCTCAGGGATTCAGATAGGGCTGTCCTCCCAACGTGGGCGGGCACACCTCAAAGCATGATCCCCCTAGGGGCCCGCATTCTGGCAGTAGCATACCCGGACCTTGATGGGCATTTGCAGGGAGCACAGCAGCCACAATGAGTACAGGACATATTACTGCCTGTCACACAGCCAAGTTAATGTGTTAGGTTCTGACATCTCCTCGTGATGACTGGGGATGGACCATGTTTGACACACAAGATAAGTAACTGTTTGTGAAGATATGTAATTTGGTGCATATTGATGTGCCTTGCCTAGTAGCCCAGGGACCTAGATCACAACTGAGTACAATCCACAAAACAATTGCTCTCCGAGGACAACACATTGCTTTGTACAGTGATCAATCAAGGAATGTTTGTTATTGTAGTGGGTCTAAATTCTACGCAACAGACCCTTACTCCTCAGTGTTACAGTCCGAAGAAAAAGAAGTGATGGATCACTGTCTTCAGCCATGTGTCTGGTTAAGTGAGTAAATTGGCATCTGCTCCCAAGAGGCCACTTGTTTTTAGTGTTTGATGAGTGCTGGTGCCTCACTACTGTCTGACATGTGAAGGTGGCATCACACATTGGTCTTTGGGTGCAGCTACAGATCAAAACTTTCCCTTGGTAAGTGGGGAATGTCCATTCAAATAATTTATGTCCCTGTTTCACTGTTGCCAAAATTCCTTATGCTGACATGTTAGCATATGTCCCATTCTCTTTTAACAAAATGCGTACACTGCTGTTTCATGCTTCGTCTACCTGTGTTCACAGGAAGATTTCTGCATTCCCTCACATATAGTTGCATGCCAACCTGTCTTTGGAATTGGACATATGCAATGGGGCTACATTGTATGTGGTGCCACAGACAGGAGTGTGTCACCATTGATTGTTGGCTCACACATACTCTCACCCGTCATTGCATGTCATTTGGCATGTAGAACTTCAGTAGCTATGAGAGATATGACATGTAGGACTAGAGTTTTTATATACAATGTCCATTTCCATGCCATTGATGTGGCATCAAGTGGCAAAGTGCACTGCACATGTTAAATGGGAAAGATTTGTTGCCTGACTGTTGGCACACATCATGGAGTGACTTGCAGTTTTGTTGGAATCGCATGTGGTTGGGTAGAACCATTCATCCACGGACATCTGGGTTTGCAGGACCAAAATGGAGACAGTGATGTAGCTTCCCATTGGGCAACATGTCCAGGGCGTTCTACAAGTTCTTGTAAATCCCCGGTCCTCTCCAATATACAAATAACTAATGGCTTCTATTGATGCAATCAGAGTTTGCTAGCTGTTTCATTGTGTTATGTATTTTAACAATATATCTCCCTGTCAATTTGCACATTTTGACTACAGTGTACATTTCCATGCCAAATATGCAGTATATCTGAGCAACATCAGTACTACCTCCAGGACACAATTAGGACAATTTACACATGGTGAAGTGTGCATTGTTGACATGTTTCCAGTGTGACGTGAGTATTTTCATGTCACCTTCTTCAGGATATTGTACTGCTGTCAGCAACATGGCAGGATTTGGAGCATCATTTCTTATTGTTGTGTTATTGAGTATGTGACAAATAGATGTCTGCATGACCTTGTGTGGGATTTGTTGGAATGAACTTGGCGTTGGCCTACTATTGTATGATAACAGGTAACAGGTATGCTCCATGAGGCAAAGCATTGAAGGGGATATGGTCTTCTACTTGTTCAATGGTTATTATGATTGCACAACTTGACCCATGCAATTGGAGATCTGAGACCTGATTTTTCTGTGGGCAACTGTTGACAGTTCATGTGACATGCATGCATATGTATGATTCATGTAGGAGCCACCTTGAAGTAGTTTGTTGGTCTACTTGACATCATGGTACTGTTTGTAAATCACAGCTTTTGTTCAGGTGTGATCAGGAACATGTGAGACCCTTTTCCCCTTTGTATTTGGAGCATCATCCCAGGCAAGTGAAGGAGACAGGGCGAAACCAAGTAGGGAAGCATCTGGCCATGGTACCTCCAGTCATGACACCACCGACACGGAGGAACCCAGTGGCCCGGAAGGTGAGGGGAGTGCCACTGAGGACACAGGATCAACCTCATCATCTTTAGATTCTACCACCAGTGGCCACTCCCTTGTGGTGGGGGACCCATCAGGACCTGTTCCTGTACAATCCTTGTCTGCCTCCCCCAGTACTGGCACCACCCTTCCTCTTTCCTCCCCACCCAGTTGCCAATCCCCACTCACCTAAGACAGTGGGAGTCTCCTTTGCCCTAGGTACCTCAGTGCCAGCCACTGTTAATCCTGCTGCCCTGAGTGAGAAGGCTATTGACCTCCTGAGGAGTATCAGGAGGTCAATAGCCTTCTGTGGGGCAAACCGCCATTGTGAATACCATCCAGGGGTTGGTAAGCCAACTTCAGACAAATGCTTTCCTGGAAGACATTCATGGTGACATGTCAATCAATCAATCAATCAATCAGAAATTTGTAAAGCGCACTACTCACCCGTGAGGGTCTCAAGTCGCTGAGGAGGGGGTAGGAGAAAGGGGGAGTGTTCCTACTGCTCAAACAGCCAGGTCTTGAGAGGTTTCCTGAAGGTAAGGATGTCTTTGGTCTGGTGCAGGTGGGTTGGAAGAGTGTTCCATGCTTTGGTGGCGAGGTGCGAGAATGATCTACTGCTGGTTGTAGTTCTGTGGACGCGTGGAACGTTTGCGAGGGCGAGGTCGACGTAGCGGAAATGCCGGGTCGGGGTATAGATTTGGCTTGCAAGTTTCCACCAGGAATCCTCTGCAACTCCTTCTTCATCCTCTGACCTCGGATCAACCGCGGACTGCTCCAGGAACCGCTGTAACTGTAACAAAGTATCCAGAAAGGCTACTGCGACTCTACAACTTCAGCTCCAGCCAGCAACTGCAACAGTTGCCATGGTGTGCACACTCTGATGACTCCCTGTCTTCACCCTGCACCAGAAGGACCGAAGAAATCGCCCGTGGAGTGACAGAGTCACTTCCGTGCCCCAGCAGGCACCTTCTAAGACGACAACAGGTTCTCTGGGACTCCTCTCCTGATGACGAGCGTGCTCCTCGTAACACAAGTGGTGGACCCCTTTGACATTGACTGTCCTAAGGTCCAGCTGTTCAAAATTCGAGGAGGTAAGAGCTTGCCTTCTCCGTTTGCAACAGTACCCCTGTGCACCACATCATCTTCCCCTCCTGAGGCCACTGTGCACTATTTGCAAGAATCCTTCATGCATAGACTGGCCCAGGTCCCCAGCACTCTATCCTATGACGCTCAACTCACTGAGTTGTTCTCTGGCGGCGTGGGACCTTATTTTGAAGTGCTGCAGCAACCGGAATTTGCACCTTCTTTGTCCCCATGGCCTAGTCATCTGTGGCTTCCCTCCAGTGTTGGGAGCCCTCTCTGCCTCCTCAGTCTGAGTTGAGGCCTCCAGGTCCCTCCTGGGTCCAGGCAGCGTCATTTTGACACAATCCGCAACATTGCTTGAACCAAGGCTTGTTGGACTAATCCAGCGCTACAACTCGCCTGCACCCAACATCTCCAAGTGGGACATCCTTTGCATCATGCAGGGACCCACAGCCATCTTCTTTGGTGCTCTTCTGCAGACTTCTTCCAACCGGAGAATCCTCTTTTGCACCATCTTCTAGGTTGGCAGGGGCTCCTGTCCTTCCTGGAATATTCTGCGACTTCTGGACTTGGTCTCCTCTCTTTACAGGTCTTCAGGTCCAGGAATCCACCATTTGTTGCTTGCAGTCTTGCTTGGTTCTTGCAATAACTCTATTCACGACTTTTAGTGTGTCCTAAGGAAACTTGTAGTACTTTACTCCTACTTTCCTGGGCTCTGGCATGGGGTACTTTACCAACCTTCGTGGTTTTCTTACACTCCCAGTACCCCTCTACACACTACACTTGCCTAGGGTGGAATTTGTGATTCGCATTCCACTTTCTTAGTATATGGTTTGTGTTGCCCCAAGGCCTATTTCTTCCTATTGCATTCTATGGTATTTTCTATTGTTTGCACTATTCTTCGACTATTTAGTTACCTGATTTTGGTGTCTAGTGTATATATTGTGTATAATACTTACCTCCAGAAGGAGTATTGCCTCTAAGATAATTTTGGTCTTGTGTCACTAAAATAAAGTACCTTTATTTTTGGTAACACTGAGTATTAGTACTGTGTAACTATAAGTGGAATTGCAGGAGCTTTGCATGTCTCCTAGTTCAGCCGAAGCTGCTCTGCTACAGCTACCTCTATCAGCCTAAGCTGCTAGAACACTACAACATTTCACTAATAAGGGATAACTGGACCTGGTATAAGGTGTAAGTACCTAAGGTACCCACTACAAGCCAGTCCAGCCTCCTACAACAGCTCACAACCCACAGCCCCACACACCTCTGTCACCATACCCCCAGACACCACCACAACACCCATAGACACATCCACCACATTTGCTGTTGTTTGTGTGCATCGTTTTCTTTTCAGGATATAATATAGTCATTTCAATACTTCATATTATTTTCAATCTGCCATATTAATTTCAATGTATGTCATATTTCTCTTGGCATAAGTCAATCATTTCAAGAAATGACCCATTCTTTTTGGTGAATATTGTATTCATTTCAGTGATTGCTTTATTGTTTACAGTGTGGGCTATATTAATTTCAGTATGATTTATATATATTTCAGTATATTTCTTATTCAATTTGGTGTGTGTGTTATTCACATTAATCACTAAAAAAGTAGAATATTCATTCTGCCAGGTTTCATATTTGTTTTGGGTCAATTCAGATTCACTCTGCCAGGTATCATAATTATTTTGACACATATTACATTCATTCTGGTGTGTGTCATATTCATTTTGCAGCATGCTATGCACTTCAGGAGGTGTCCAATATGGGGAGCTGTAATTATGACATGAACTGCTTCCCATACGAGAAGATCCTAATGTAGCAAGCAATTTGAAAGTTGGATATTTTGTCAGAACTGTGTGAAATCATTGAAATGACAATGCACTTTCTCTGAGAAAACCCAAAATAGTTGCAAATTTGATGGTGCCATTGATGGTCATTGGACACTGAATCTGACGCCTGAAGTGAGCCCACCTGAAGGACCAATTGAGAGGATTGTGGTCATTTTAATTAGTGAATGACTTTGAAACTTGGAGTCAGTCCACTCCTGCCCTGAAGCTGTCCGGAACCCTGGTAGAATCCGTCGATTTCTGTTTTATGTTGGCTGTCACCCTATGTTCTCTTCAAGTCCCCTGATGCGTTTTCTCATCATAGTCTTAATTGCCCCATTCATGTCTGCTGATCAGTACTAATAAGCCCAACTAATACTGTACTGCTGATTTGTCCTATGTGCTGCCAGTGTTCTGCACTGTCCTGATGCTGCTGTCAACTGACACCGGAAGAAAGTTACTCTTTTGCCTGATGAAGTACTACTTTCTGCTGTCCAATGAGGAAAACTATAATTAAATGTGGTTTTCTTGTTTCCTTTATTTTGGATAATTACACCAGCATATTTTTGTAGTGAGTTTGCCCTAACAGAAGATTTTTTCCAAAATAAATAGTCTTTCTTTCATTTGTTTTTGTCCGCATGTGTTAGCCCGTTCCCACACATGCAAGTCTGAATTTGTGTTAGTGATAAGAATGGCCCAGTCCTGAAATTTGACATTGATCGTAAAGACTGTAATTTGATGATTTACTGATGTCAACATCATCTGCTTTGAAATCTGATATTAATGTGTATATTGTGTTTTGCTAATCTATAGTATTCCTTTGGAGTGTTTAACAGTATTGATGTTTAGTAAGTTAAATCTTCTCAGACGTTTCGGTGTCAGCCTATGGTTTTCATGCATGTTTATAACTTATTATGGTAACCTTGTGCCACTGCATGTACTTTGACCCCTAAACACTTGATGAATTAGATGAAACTGTGATTGGCACATTAAACTTACCTATGCATCCTGAGTATATGATATCCCATGTGCCTAGGGCCTGTAAATTGAATGCCACTAGTAGACTGCAGTACGTACTGTGTCACCACTAAAGTTACCATGTAGAACATGACTCTAGGCCTGCGACAGCAGCCTAGATGTGCAGTTTGGTTACTGCCAATTCAACCTGGAAAAATAAGGCCTAAACCTTAATACATATATGTCAGCCCTAAGTTAGGCTCTACACACTTGTAGAGAAGGGCGCGTGATATTTAAAAAGTAGGACATGGGTATTTTAATTTTTCATGACCTCAGTGAAAAATATCCAAAGTAATTTTTCACTGTGGCAAGGCTGTATCCACCATAGAAAAGCACTGGGTTACTTCATAACACTGATCAATGTATAAGTTCAGTTTGGGAATAGCTAGAAAAATGATTCAAGACCCAGTCTAATAGTAATTTTAAAATCCAACATAGTAGTGAAAGTAAATTTTTATTTACTATCTTGAAAATGGCACTTTTAGAAAAGTGCCATTTTCCTACATAAGCCAAATGTGCCTTTCTCACGGTGCAAAGTGTTGCCTAATTGTTAATGGCTCTTGTGGTGGGATGTGTATTGCTCTCAGATTGGGGATAAAGGGCATAGGTGTGGGTGGAGTTTCCCTCCCTGCTTTTCCCATTATCAGTGCCATACCTCTGGGTGGACACAGGGAGATCTGCACAAGGGAAGAAAGGTTCTGCCATGTTGGTTTTAAGGTGGAGAGGGGCATTGTGGGTTAGTTTACACTGAGACACACAGTAAGGGTTGCAAACATTGGTAAGGTCACCCCTGGGAACTTCTAGCCCCTTTGTTAGTGAGAGGCTAGGAGTTCCCCCTACCGACAGAATGGCACTGGGCATAAATGCCCACTCAAAAAATGAATTATGGAACATATGTAACAGTGGAGAACAAAGACTGAAACTATGCCATGGCTAAACATCTAATGAGGTCTCACAAAGAAAGCAATTAGGTATCAATGACATTTTATGAGATTGAACACATTATCAAAATTGAGAGAGGTGGAGATAAAAAAATATTTTTTGACAGCGGAAGTCCTGGTATATCATTTAAGTACAAAGATTCTGCATGGTCTGAACAATGATGAAGAACTGCATGTACAATTGGATTAATACATTTTTTTAATTGCCGAAAATGGTTTATGGTGAAATCGATAGGACCTCAAGGGTGACTTGGAATCAAGAATGATTAGAAACTCTCATTTAGAGATGAAAGGCACTGGGCTTTTATAAAACAAACAAGTGCTCGATATAGTCAAGAGAACTATTGGTAAAAATGTTGCAATTTATTTTTCTGTGCTGCCTTAAATAATTTTAAAAATACTGAATAATAACATAAATAGGCTCACTCAGATTGATGAATGATTAGTTATGCATTCTCAACCCATGATGAAAGACTAGGAATTATAAATTATATTTTTCAGAATGTTTTCTTGTTGATAATAACGTAAATATACATATCCCAGAACGGGTCATTATGGACTGGATGGGAGATTATTGAAATAGACACAAAAGATTAATTTAACAGCCGTGAACAAGATCTAGAGGTTGAAATGTGTTGGCTGGAGTATGGATAACTGTCACTTTTACAAACAAAACATTGACATTGTGAAACAGAATCTTTGGAGTGGTGCTAATAAGTTTGAAAATTATAAACTAAAAGGAGGTCTTATCTTCCAGTGAGCACCAGCACAAAATGAGCGCCATGTACAGGCAAATTTCAAATGTTGAAGTGATGCTATAGTTAGGTGAATCTGTCAGTGTCAACAGTAATGTTTTGAACTAAAAAACACAGACATTCACCACTTATAGCTAGCAGAGCTAATTATAACTTGTGCCCCATGCTCTGCTTATGACTTCACATATTACATCACTCATGACATACTCTATGACATTATTTATGCCATCAATGATGACATATCACATGACATAATTGATTATATCACAGATGACATCACCAATGACATCATCCAAGCTTCAATTTCCCACCTATTGCTGTATAAATTGCTATGGATTTACATGAAGCATTATTCACATTAATAATCAACCACAGCTATATGGGAAACACTTAGGGGGTCATTACAACCCTGACGGTACAAGACCGCCAGGGCTGTAATGAAGGAAGCACCGCCAACAGGCTGGCGGTGCTTCTCAGGTCATTATGACCACGGCGCTTCGCACTGCCGGGGCCGGCGGTTTTCTGCCACAATGGCCCCGGCGGTAGTAATCCGCAAGGGCAGCGCTGCTAGCAGCGCTGCCCAGGGGATTACAAGTCCCCCTACTGTCAGCCTTTTCCTGGCGGTTTGAACCGCCAGGAAAAGGCTGGCGGTACGGGGAGTCGCGGGGCCCAAGGGCAGCCTAGCAGACAGTGAAAAGCGCGACTGGTGCAACTGCACCCATCGCACGGCCACAACACCGCCGGCTCCATTTGGAGCCGGCTCCTGTGTTGCGGCCGAGATCCACGCTGGGCCGGCGGGGATCTCCAAATGTCCGTGGAGAGGGTGTGGCCGCATTGGCGGCCGCCCGGCGGTCCGATCTTGAAGCCGCCCGCCAAGGTCGTAATGAGGGCCTTAGTGAGTATGGTGTTCAAGCTGTATACAATTGTAGCTATAACTGGTGAGTTTCTGTGTTTTTTTAGTTCAAAACATTAATGATATCACTGATATGTTCTTCTAACTCTAATCTTACTTAAACCTTTTTTTAGTGAAAACAATCTGTCTCTATATCTCTCTCTCTAAATATATATATATATATTCATACATTTTTATAGATGTGTATATATGTATATATATATATATATATATATATATATATATATATATATGTATTAAAAGAAAACGGTGCAATGCAATCACACACCGAAGGGCTGCACAATATCCGAATAAGCTCGTAAAATGTAGAGTCAAAGACCACTCGTATATAATCTCATCGGCTCCAATTTATTGAAAAAAGTTCAAATGCAGGTTAGTTTCACACCGCATGAAAAAATATAAGAAATAAGAGGCACAATAAAAAAGTCTCTAATGTGCCCACCAAGAACAACCACACGCTGTCCCAACCAAATGTCGACGCGTTTCGGCAATAGCCTTCAACTGGACATTCGCAGACATTTTTACACCCAACTATTTAAACCCTATAGTCCTTCTTTGTTGTTAGCTACATAACTAAAAAGAAGGTGCAAACAGAGCGGCCATTTTGTAACATAGCAGTTTTACATTTCAAAAGTGAAAAATAGTGACCCTGTGCTTGGATGGGATATAAACTATTAAATGTAACATTATGTATTTCTTATATATTGTAATACAACATCACATTTATGATATAATCACTTATGAATGCATAAATAGATCTGTTTTCTCAATTGATAATTAATAAATACGAGGAGGAAAACAACCCATATATAAATATTTTTGTCTCCTTTTTCTCTCTCTAATATCAAAATATTGTCCACTTTTTGCTTAACAATTTCAAAAACTTGATATATAAATAGATACATAAATATATGTGCTATAAGTTATTTTCAATACAGTCAATCTATATACAAGCTATAAATAAATAGAATAATTCCAGTCAATTTATATCATGTATGAAGATCACTGGTATAGGCAAACAACCAGGACTGCGATGGGTAGTTGCTTCGCCCCAAGTTATGCCTGTCTGTACATGGGGTGGTGGGAAACGCAGTTTGTGATGGTGGATGAGAATGCTAAATGGTTTCATCATATTATTTGTTGGACAAGGTATATCGATGATATATTCATGATTTGGGATGGTCCTGAACCTTTATTATCTGATTTTCTGAATTGGTTACCCAAAAATAGTTTGAATTTAAATTTGACTCATAAAACACACAAACAGGTTATGGAATTTTTAGATGTAGACGTCAGGGTTGAAGCAGGTACTTTGCATACTAGACTGTTCAGAAAAACTACGGCTGGAAATAGTATTCTACATGCCCAGAGTCACCACCCGCCCAGTGTGAAGTGGAATATACCCTATGGAGAATTACTTAGAGTGAAGAGAAACTGCAGGACATCGCAGTGTTTCGAAAGGGAACAAGAAATAATGATTCAAAGGTTTACATCCAGGGGTTACCCAAATAAAATTATCAAGGATGCTTGCCGTAAGGTAGAGAAAGTTCAGAGGGCCACCTCACAGAGAGTGTTGGGTACCCCGAGGGGGGACGATAGAGAGAGGCAGCTAAGAAAATTGGAATCAGAATACATTATTCGACTAAACAGTCGACATCCGTGGGGTTTGAACAAGGATGAAGACCTCTATGTTCATATTGGTTAGTTATGATAGCAGTAAAACAGTAGTGTTCTTACTGTTCAGGGCTTATTTCAATTTTAACTCTAATTTCAATTTTAAGTTGGCAGTACTGTTCAAGTGGCCATCCAATTAGCTAAACAAGTGATGTTGAGGGTATGTGGATATTTTTGTTAGTGGAACATATGAGATTAGAAGCATGGAGAGGGAGAAGAGAGAAAGAAAGAATGGGAGGAAGGAAAAGAAGAGAAAAAAAGAGAGAGAAAGCAGGAAAGAAAGAGAGTAGAAGATAAGAAGGAAAGAAGAGAGGGAGGAGGAAAAAAAAAAGATAGGGTATAGGAAATAGAAAGAAGAAAAAAAGAAAAAAGAGAAGGAGAGGAAAGAAGAGAGAAAGAGAGAGAAGGAAGAAAAAAAAAATACTTCTATGTCCATGATTTGTAAGAGGTGTTATATATGGGATGTAGGAGGGGCCACTTGGTTTGTGCATTTTTTCCTTTGGGGGCCAAGAAGACCGTGATGGTTGAAACACGTAGCCCTTTTCTTGTTTTTTGGATAATGGTGATTTTTTGATATGATATGGATTTTGGGATTTGAATAAACAATTTTTGTTGCATGGAGTGCCAGCATCTGAATCGAGTGTGGTGGAACATATATATATATATATATACATATATATATATATATATATGTACATATATATATATATATATATATACATATATATATATATATATATATACATATATATATATATACATATACATATATATATATACACATATATACATGTATATATATATATATATATATATACATATACAGCGGATAGGGCAGTTTGATGAACGGGAGGAGTAACAACATGGAGATGGTGGAAGCTGTGAAAGTAAGATTAGAGTCGGCACGTAACCTTTTTGATGAAAGTGAATCAGCATCACTCATTGAGGATCGGAAGAGAAATGCTGGTGTAAATGGCAGTATGAGCACAAAACAAAAATTATGGCAATTGGAGCGTTTATGTAAGAAATTAATAGAAGTTGGGAGGTTATCTCCTTGAATAATTATATTGAGGGGGCAGGATCCCTCGAGGTCTACATATTTTGATAACCCCCACGTATGCGAACCCTCATCCAAAACTGTTGGAGGAATGGTCGTGTTTAATGGCATCTACTGGTAAGGGCATGCTGGAATTGTTATCTAAATATGCAGCAATGGAATTGAAGGAAACAAGTGAGGATATTATGAAACTAAGAGAAAGCCTGGAAATCAGCCCGGAGAAGGAGGAAATCAATATTTTTATGAAAGAAATGGAAGTGAGATTGACTAAGTATGAGGATGAAATTAAATTAAGGAAAAAGCGAAAAATTTTGAGGGACAAGATGGATTACGCTATGGGAAGGGTTCTCACCTTTGGAAGGAGGTTTGATTTGGCTAGACAAGAATTTCGTCGTGATGAGTCGTTACAACAACGGGAGCTAATTTCGGGGGGATCAAGTTGTGATAACTTTTCAGATGTGGATGAACAATCAGGCCCAGTTGGTAGCCTAGGAGTACCATTAACAACAGCTGAGGTATATCGTTTTTTACAATTAAACCAACGACCTCGGAGAAAGCCTCCAGGAGGAAGAGGAAGCGAAAACGGAAAAGGAGGAGGAGAGTGAGGTCGTGTGGGAGGAGACTATGGTCAACAGGGAAGGTTTTTGCGACAAACTCGGAAGAAGAAGTAGTAAGTGTAAATAAGCTGACAGTGGTGAACATTTCTTCCCATGTTTTAACTGAGGATGAACTTTCTGTTTTGGAATTGGGTCTTTCATTTTGTCCTATGGGGGAATTTGATTATGTTAGAGCGCAAATAGATGTCTTTCAGTTTGTAAGGAAGTTGAAATTGTTAAAGTTATTTACGCAACAGAAAGAGAAATCAAAAGGGCAGGAGTATCAGAATAGGAATGGGGAAGAAGTGTCAGCATCAGAGGAATTGTGTATAGGGGATCTTGAGGGTTTGGCTGCCTTGAGGGAATTAGAAATTGGTGATAAAATGTGGGAGATTGAGAAGGATTTATTAGATGAATTAGGATTGGACTGTGACAATTTAAGTGGAAGTGGTTTTAAACCCAAGTCGAGATGTAATCCAACTACTCTGCATGATAACATTGATGCCTTCCACGAGGCAGTAGGATTTGATTTATTGCAATTATGGAAAAACAAGGTGAAATGTTGGGCTAATAATTTGACAATGGGTCAAAAACAAGCGCTTGAAAACTTGAGAAAGGCGACATCCTTTGTCATTAAGCCCGCAGACAAGGGTAGTAATGTGGTGCTGTGGGATGTGGGCAAGTATGAACAGGAGGCAAGGAGACAGTTGGAACTTTCTGGGTGTTATGAGGCATCAACAGTAATGGCATATAGGGCCTCTATCGAGACTTATAATTCTATGCTTCTCGATTGGTATGATCGAGGTTTAGTAAACAAAGATGAATTTGATTTTTTGATGGTAAAAAAAAAAAAAAACAATAGCACCGTGCTTTTATATGCTGCCCAAAATTCATAAAGATAGGGAAAACCCACCAGGAAGACCAATAGTATCAGCAAAGGGTAGCCTTCTGGAAAATACATCTATATACCTGGATCATTTTTTATGTCCTTATGTCTTGAATCTGGATTCGTATTGTAGGGACAGTATGGATTTTATTACCAAGATTAAGGACATCCCTTGGAAACAGAGTTACATTATGGTAACCATAGATGTGGTATCCCTGTATACCAGTATTAATCATGATTTAGGGATCAAGGCTTGTGAATACTTTTTTAGGGATAAACCTTTAAAGTTGTATGCACATACAAAAATGTTATCGGAAATGTTAAGATTCTGTTTGGAAAATAACTTTTTTTTGTATAATGATAAATGGTTCAGGCAGACTACAGGAACTGCGATGGGAAGCTGTTTTGCTCCAAGTTTTGCATGTCTATTTATGGGCTGGTGGGAAACCCAATATGTGATGACAGATGAGAATGACAGGTGGATGCAATACTTGATTTTTTGGACAAGGTTTATTTATGATATTTTTATGATATGGGATGGCCCGGAGGATATTCTATTGGAGTTTGTGGAAGGTTTTCAAAGGAATGATTTTAATCTGAAATTTACATATAAAATTGATAGGAGGATGATGGAGTTTTTGGATGTTCTAATCACAATAGAGGGTGACACAGTACAGACAAGTCTACAGTATATAGAAAGAGTACAGCTGGCAATAGCATTTTACATGCTAGAAGTGCCCATCCCGCTAGACTGAAATGGAGCATACCCTATGGGGAATTGTTGAGGGCAAGAAGGAATTGCAGTACTAATGTGGGCTTTGAAAAGGAAGAGAGAAATATGATTGCCAGATTTAGAGCTAGAGATTATCCTGGAAGTGTCATTAAGGATGCTTGTAACAAAGTAGCGAAGGTTAATCGGGAAAGTATTCTCTTTCCAAAAAAACAAATTAGTGATGTGAGGGTGATAAGATGCATTACTACCTTTAATGCCGGATCTAAAGCAATGGTTGATATTTTGAAGCAGTATTGGCATTTAATCAAAACTGATAGAATTATAGGTTCATTAGTTGGTCCCTATCCGAGAATAACATATAGGAAGAGGAGATCGTTGCGGGATATTCTTGTGCATAGCTATATGAATAAAAATAGGAATGAGCAGATGGGATTTATGAAGCAGGCAGGCTTTTATAAATGTATGAGATGTAAGGCATGTAAGTTTAGTAAAAATTGCAAAGCATATATGTTGCCCACAGGGGAGGAAAGAAAAATTGATAAGTTCATTAATTGTAATTCAGATTTTACTGTATATGTCATCAAGTGTCCGTGTAACCTCTGTTATGTGGGTAGTACAATTTTTCCTGTTAAGAAACGGATATTGGAACATTGGAGGGCGATTAAGAATAATGATGTCAATTACCCTATAGCCCGACATTGTAGAAAAACTCATGAGGGGAGTGTTGATGGTATGTTATTTTTTGGGATTGACAGGGTTATATCATCCCCACGAGGAGGAGACAGAGAACGGACCTTGAGAAAGATGGAATTGGAGTACATTATTAGACTTAATAGCAGAGCCCCGTGGGGGTTGAACCAGGATGAAGAACTGTATGTACATGTGGGTTAATGAAATTGTTAGTATTTTCACATTCTTTATGATCTTCAGGCGCTGTTTTGATTTGATTAGCTGACACCATTACCCAGGACTGTGAAATGAATTATTCAAATTAATTATTATAAGAGGGTATGAACAGCTATCAAATGTGTGTAATTTTAATAAATTTGGGTGAGTAAAGGTCTTTAGTGGCGATAAGAGTATGGGATAAAATTCTCTATTGGAGATATCGAAATGATGAGATGCTTATTTAATAATGTAAAAAACAATGTTAAGACCAATATCCCCCACTTTTTTGTATAATGAAAAATATTTTGGAAAAGTGATAATGAATTAGTTTTGAAGGGAGTCTCTGAATTAATAGAGTTCTGTGAGTAATATATATTTTTTTTTCTAAAACATAGGAATGTTAAACTAACAGTACCCTTAGTATTTTTTCTCAATATATTGTTTCTTAGTATTTTTTCTTTGTCTATTGGGAAACAGGATATGAATGAGGTGGGGGAGGGGGTGCAGTTTGTCTATTCACTTTTTGAATGAAGGTGGGCTATGAAGAAGACCGTTGAGGTTGAAACGCGTTGCCCGTAGCCTTGTATGTTACTTCGGTTTCGTGATTCCGGTTTGAAATAAAATTACGAGTGTGCAGTAGTACAGAGTGCCGGTGTTCTCCTTTGACTGCAGTTTGGGAGAAAATCTTTTAAATAATTACGGAGCCTACATCCGGAATCGTGAACCGGCCCCGTTGGTGGTTGTAGTCAGCTGCTGTAGGATTTCGCTTTTTCATATATATATATATATATATATCACTAAAAAAACAAAGGTTACAGGGTCATTATAGTTAGGCTCACATTTTAAATGTACAAAATCATAGAAATTCACCTCTGATAGCTGAAGCCGAGTCTCAAAATGGCTCCCAACACCTCCTGTTTGAAGTGTTGGCAGCCAATCAGATCTCTGTACAAGATCAGGAGGATTTGTCCTAAAGTAACTATAACTTGCGCCATCACCATGCACAGTTATTTGATTAATTATTTTACTGCAGATGTTACAGTGACATTATCATTGATGTTATCAAAGATGTCATGAGTGCCGTAGTTTGTGGGATACATAGCAGTGCAAGACGAGGGCACGAGTTATAGTTACCTTAGGACTCGAGTTATAGTAACCTGAGATAACTCTAACTATAATTGGTGAATTTCTTTGATTTTGTACGAATAAATTCAGAACCTAACTGAAGCATGGAGAGGGAGAAGGATCCCTGTAACCTTTGATTTTTTAAGTGAATTTCTATGTGACACTCTAAGCCAGCCTGACAGGGTATTGTTTTGACTTATCGTAGGGTGCTCCCTTATGTCTGGGCAAAGCTAACCCTCTTTGAAGAACTATAATGATAGCAAAACATGTGTCATGGGTTGCTTTTCGACATTCCAAGTTGGCTTGGATGGTATTTTACCAATCCAATGCTGTAATACTGTGCCACGAGTGGTAAAAGTATCTTCTCATGTTCCACCTTGGTGTAGATGGCACTGTGCTAATCCTATGTTTAAAGACTTTGCTGTAGAAATAGCAAAAGTCTTTGCCCCTTTTGAGCTTGGTGTGGATTGTGCTGTGCTGATTTTATTCTTAAAGTGATGAGATTCAGAGTGCCACTGTTTTTTTGGGGTGCTCTTTAAAGTGATGACCGCAATGGTAAAAGTTTGACAGCTTGTAACACACTTATTCATTTTTCACTTTACATTCCATAACACCGGTTATACTTATCTGATTTACTTGGTTTTAATATAATATTAATATAACAATCTGCTTTATTTTTATAAAATGGTGTTGGATTTCTTTTGAGTTGTGCCAATTAGTTATCGTGCATGTTGGAACTCTGAAATGCTTAACACGTGTTCCTCTAGTAAGGCCTGACTGCTCTTTGCCCGTCTACCAGAACTGAACTAATGATTTATTATTGTGATTCCCAGGACCAAGTTTAGGGTATTGTGAGAGAATTACATAGTGAAGCCTAACCAGCATCACTGCATAACACTCAAGTTTCCTATACTATGCTTAAAGACTCTGCTGTAAAAATGGCAAAAGGATTTGTCCTTTTCTAGCTCGGTGTAAAACAGACACTTGAGATGAGGAGATTCAGAGTGTTGCTGGTGTTGTAGGGTGTTCTATGCAGGAGCTGCTCTCCACCTAAACTCGGGAACTACCTAGAGTACTCTGAATATATATATATATATATAGATATATATAAATATATATCTATATATATATATCACCACCAGGTAGTTATAGTTAGGACCTAGTTTCTATAGAAAAATATATTTTGTTTTTGTTTTGTTAATAACTTTGGCGCCGTGTGGTGAATCTTCACGAACGTTTCCAAGAAAATACAATGCTCACTTCAGCTGGTGTCTTGAAAGTTTCTGGGTGATTCGTCATGCAGGGGCCAAGAAAAAACAGGGGGGGGGGGCAAAATGCATTTTCCCCATTCATTTTCCATAGGGATTTTGAACAGCGATAGCGCCAAAAACACCGGGCGGAATTACACCAAATTTGGCAGAAAGGTAGCTCTTGGTCCAGAACGTTTATTTGATATAAATCCATCTATGAAAGGTAATAAGAGGTCTATCCCCTACAACCTTACCAATGACAAGATCACTCCTAAGGAGTTGCTCATGATGCTTATGATGAAAACTATTTGGATTAACCCAGTCCAGTATGGTTATTATTATTGGTAACAGTTTGAATTTATTTACGAAAAAGTTTCATATGGCACCCACTGGTACATGACGATTTCATTCAAGTGGTACTTTGTTTATTTTCATGCTTTTCACTGATCCTCTCCCTGTCTGACGACCCTGTAAAGGCCAAGAGAAATTTCCACATGGGATGAGAGCAGTCGCTGCCTGGATAGAGCCAGCTGCCTCAAACTCAACTTGGACAAGACGGAGATCCTTGTAATTGGCTCCACCCCTTCTGTCTGGAACAACTCCTGGTGGCCTACCGCACTGGCAAACACCCATGCTCCCACTGACCATGTATTCAATCTGGGCATCATCCTGGAATCCTCTCTATCCATGACCCGCCAAGTCAACGCCATCCCGCCATCATGCTTCCACACCCTCTACCCTCAAAAGATCTTCAAGCGGATCCCCTTCGACATGTGGAAGACAGTCACCCATGCACTCGTCACGAGCAAACTGGACTACGGCAACACACTCTATGCTGGCATCATCAAGAAACTACAATCAAGACTATAAAGAATCCAGTTTGCAGCAGCCAGACTCATCCAGGACATCCTCAACACAGCCACATATCCTCCCACCTCAGAGAGCTACAGTAGCTCCCAGCCAACAAGCGCATCACATATAAACTCCTGATCCACACCTACAAGGCACTACACAACACAGGACCGACATACCTCAACCACCGTCTCGCCTTCTACGTACCCAACAAACAACTCCGTTCTTCCCAGCTCGCCCTCGCAGTTGTACCCATGATCCGGAAATGTGCAGCAGGAGAAAGATCCTGCTCCTACCTCGTAGCCCAGACATGAAACATGCTACCTCTCAAACTCAGGCAGACTGCATCACTGAAGCAGTTCAGGAAGGACCTCAAGACCTGGCTCTTCAACTGAGCAGCACACCCGCAAACAATGCCATGAGACCCTTCGGGTTATTAGCTATCCTTTAGAAATCACTGATTCATTGATTGATTCACTTTGTAATGGGTCAATCTATGGTGGGCACAAGTATTTTCTGTAAGTGATCAAGGCAGCAGACATGGCCAAAACGCATCTGTGTTTGGAGTAAAACCTGTTGCACTGCTTTCTGAGTAAGCGCGTCCTTATTGTTTGGTTGCATATTGTATATAAAAACGTAAAAGCAATGAATAAATTTACATAATTACAATTTAATAAAATAATTAACTAATAATTAATATATAATTGTTATTGAATAAATAATTAACATTTCCCCTCTACCCCTACAAACCTAGCAGCCTGGAGTTTAAATAAAAGTGAAAAACATACATGTTCCATAATTTACATATTTAAAATCAATTACATTTTTAATTAACATTTAATAATTAATTGTTAATCAATTATTATCTAATTAACTTCAGACCCTAGACCCCTACAAACGTAGCAGCACATAACTAAAATAAATAATTAAAATAAATAGGTAAATGATATTTTGCATAATTAAAATCAGTTAAATAATTAACAATTAATAAACTGTTCATTATTACTTCATTAACTTCCCAACCTAGACCCCTACAAACAACATATAACCAAAATTAATCACTGCTACATAATAAATATTAATCATAAAATGTATGAAATAGCTCATAATTCATTATTACCTAATTAACTTATCACCTTATCCTCCTACAATCCTAACAACTCACTACAACACTATAAATTACTATTAAAAATGAATTAAAAAATTATTCAACAGTAACATGAAATTTTTATTTCAACTAAAACACATCGAAATAATTAAAAATTGCATTTTTAATCACTACATTATTACAATATTACGTATCTCAAAAAAGAAATTATTGTCAACGTGATTTGTGTATGACAATATTTGTCTGTCACGATATTTAATTTCTGAATGTTTCTGTCTCCAGATATTTTTAACTCGTTATTTTGTCCAGACATCCTCTCATTGTTTCAGGCCATTAGATGAATGGCACTGTATACTACCATATAGTGGTACAAAAGCCAGCAATTCAAGTGATGAAAGTCACTCAGTTGTACGAGAAGAGTAAGACTTGCTGTAGGCAGTTTCCAGAATGGCCTCTTTCAACAAGACAATATTCTGCAAAGGGGACAACCATGGATTAGCTTTGTTTATAGAGATGCACTGTAGAGATTCCTTCATACCTCATGATTCTTTATGCTTGTGGGCAAGAGCTGAAAGGAGCAGTTGCAAGGAAGAATGTTTTATCTGAGTTAGCCCTCCCATCATGTTTTTTGTTCTTCTACTTGGAATGTTGGCCAGAACATAACCCATATAAACCCCATCTTGTGGTTGTCTGCTGCAAAAATTGAATCTTCATTTGCTTTTCAGAAGTGCAGAAAGAAGTTTCAGTATAACCTATAAATGGGCATGGACAAAATGTATCTCTCTTTGGTCACTGAGTCTGGAGTTGAAGATGCTCTTTAACTCATATCATGGGATGCCATACCACATTACACTGGATTGGAGGGCACCAGGAGACATTTATGAAATTGTTAAGTAGGGTCCTAATATTACAGTCCATTTGTAATATCGATTTCAAGCTAGGTTAGGCTAATGCCAGAGTTTCTGAGGCTTCTGAGGTTGGATTACTGAACAGGAACAGCTAACCACTGGCAGGTGAATATTAGGATTGGAGGGTAGCCTTGATGTTTGTATACACAACATGACATGGTCAAGAAGGTAGAGTAAGACATTATCCTTGGTGAATGGCATTTTCTCTTCCTCATCTGTGTGACTTTATGTAACGACACCTCTGATTGGTCTAGGTGATAACATGAAGCACATGGCAGGTCAAAGGAAGTAGAACACAGGAGGCAGGAGATTGTTTTTTTTATCCGAGGTGTTACCACGGCCTGGGGCAGAGCTAAGTCTGTGAGAAAATGTAGGTTCTAAGACCCAGAAATATTCTGCTATAATATCAGAAGTCATGTATTTGTAATGACATTTAACAACCGACCTTTGTTCATCCATGTGTAAGCAGGTTTCAGAACTGATGTTGAATGAAACATAGCTAATGAATGAGAACAATGGGCATGGGCATAATGGGAGTCTAACACAGTGGTTGTATTGTGTAAGTTACTGTTGAAACTTGGAGCAGATCAGGAAATAGTTGGAGAGATAAACACCTACAACCTAAACAGTATTCACAAGTTTAGCCAGTTCATGGCACAGGATGAGAAAACCAGCAGGTTGATTAGGGCAGTAACATACTACAAGCATGGGCAGAAGCAAGGTGAAACAATAGCCCACTCACTTCTGCGTTTTCTTCTCTGCTAAACCCTACAATTGTATACAGAAATTTAAATTTTTCGTCATGGATAGTGAAGACAGCCCCTGTGTCACAAATCTCTGTCTTCACTCTACCCCACTAGGGAGCCGGCCTGTGGGCCTTACAGTGTTGGGTTACGTTTCTTGATCAGGTGGCATATAACTATATTTATCTTCAACCTCTCAAAATTAATTCTGCACATGCCTTCTGATCAAGACGTCTGCCAGAGTTTTGGGGAAACTTTATTCTCTTTAGAAAGGGGAAGACAGAGTACATCTGGGTCTTGATCGTTCAAAGCCACTGTAAGTAATTACAGACAAAAAGCCATATTTTGTTACAGTCCAGCATTAGTCATGGTTGCAGTCTTTTTGTTGAGGGTGAAGGTTTTCCAGCACAGGTTTTTGCTTCATGAATTTTGTGAACTTCTGCAGTGAATTCCTATTTCCTGTGCACGTATTTCCCTGCAGCTGTTTCAAAATTCCTTAGTCAGTGTTTTTTAGCAGTACATCTTTGGTTCTTGAGCAAATACTGTTTAGAAGCACATATGTATTTTCTGAGCTAGCACTATTGAGAAGTGCACCCTCCTAGCACTGTTTAGCAGTTACCTCCTTTTCCTAAGCTTATAGTGGTTGCAGTGAATTCCCTTTTCCCATTTCTCTGCTCTGTATCTCCTATTTTTCAACGGTGGGGGTGAACTGGATTGGGGTGGGGAGGATTGGATTAGGGTGGGGTACATCGGAGTGCAGTCAATTGTGGTGGATGGATTGGAGTGGGGCAGATTGGTTTGGAATGGGCCAATGGGGTTGGAGTGGGGTGGATTAGATTGGAGTAGGGTGGATTGGATTGATTGGAGAGGGGTGTACTGGATTGAAGTGGGGCAGATTAAGGTGGTTTGGAGTCGGGTGGATTGGACTGGAGTAGGGTGGATTATTGTGACCTGAAGTGGGGGGGATCCGTGGGGGGGATTATATTGGAGTGAGCTGGATTAGGTAGTGGTGGACTTGATTGGAGTGGGTTAGATTGGATTGGAGTGGAGTGGGGTTGGTTGGATTGGAGTAGGGTGGGTTGGATTGGAGTAGGGTGGGTTGAATTGGAGTGGGATGGGTTGGACTGGTATGGGGTGGGATGGACTGAAGTGTAGTGGATTGGACTGAAGTGGATTACAGGGGAGTGGGGTGGATTGGATTGGGGTGAGGTGTATTAGATTAGAGTGGGGTAGACTAGACGGGCTGGATTGAGGTGGATTGGATTGGTGTAGGGTGGATTAAATTGATGTGGGTGGACTGCATTGTAGTGGAACATATTGTTTTGGATTCAAAGTGGGACTGATGGGAGTGGGACGAATTGGAGTGGGGTAGATTTTTTTCAATTGGAGTGGGGCACATTGAAATGGATTGGAGTAGGGCAGGTTGTTTTGGATTAAAGTGGGGCAGATTGTTTTGGATTTGAGTGGAGCAGAATGTTTTGGATCAGAGGGGGCTGATTGGAGTGGGCAAGATTTTTGGGATTTTAGTTTGTCAGATTGTTTTTGAGTGGAATGGGGCAGATTGGAGTGGGGCAGATTGTTTTTGATTGCAGTAGGGCACACTGGAGTGGGCAGATTGTTTTGGATTGGATTGGGGAAGATTTCAGTGGGGGAGATTGTTTTGGATTGAAGTGGGGCAGACTGGAGTGGTGCAGACTGGCGTAGGGCAGACTCGAGTGGGTGCACTGGGTTGGTATGGGGTGGATTGGATGAGAGTGGGGTGGACTGGGATGGACAGGAGTGGATTGGATTGGTGTGGGATAAAGTGGGGCAGTTTGGGGTGGATTGTAGTGGGGCGGATTGGGGTGGACTGTATTGGGACGGATTGGGGTGGAGTGCACGATTATGTGTTAAAGCATCATTTCAGAAATTATACATAATAAAGAAACAATGTTGCTTTGCAATATTTCAAACAAGTTCATCGTCATGTTTTGAGATGAGCGCCCACGAGCAAAAACAAAAGAAAACATAAGTGTAAAGTGAGAAAAGACAACTTAGCAAAATAAAAGAAAGTTGGCTTTAAAAAATAAAATTTGGCAATTTTGCATGTCCTGCTGGTCACGTTTTTGCCAGTCACAAGCCTTCTGTTTGTGGGGCACTAGAGGTTAAAAAGAACAAAATAGTGCCTCGATCACGTTGGGAGCTGTGGATGGGCACTAATTAAGTTGAGTCAATCAGTGCTTGGCCCCTGCTCCACACAGAGGAACAGAAATTATGCCAGGCTTCCTTTGACAAATTACGAGGCTGCAAAGAAAAGTGCCATGCAAAGCAACAAATGATGAACCACAGGTGGGCTCTGAGCCCTTTACTGTACACAACAGACTCTTGCAAGTGAGATACATGCGCTAGCACATGCACTTGTAGTCTCTATGCTAAAAAGGCAAGGGTCAATTAGAAGTGAAAGAAAGTGGGAGCTGAAAAGCAGAGTTTTCATTTGTCTACAAAATGGGACAATTTTTTATTGGCATCTCAGATCCTAATGAGCATGCATGCACACTCAGGACCACTACATTACAGAACAAGACCCAGAGCAACATATTGTGCACCATATGTGAGCAATGAGGGGTGTGTGTGTATGTGTGTGTGATGAACCACTGTGGGCACTGTGAAAATCATTTTACATCTTCACTATCAACAAGCAGTACAGATTGTATGTTGGAGGTAGCCAACCAAACTAGGTATGTATTTTGCTGACATTTCTGAAGCTTGGGGAAGTTCCCAGGCATGGAATGAGTGATACATTGGCCTCTCTAGATGTTCACGAGGAGCAACCATTACGTCCTGTCTTTTGTCCCCTTCAATTTTCAACCACATGTGATTAATAGGCAGTATAGGAGGAGGGAGCAGGTGACATAGGTATCTTTAGAAGTGTAGCTAGTCTTTGACCCAGAACTGCCCTTTTATTTTTCTGGAAGTGCTGTTTCCAAAAGACTGATGGGTGTAACATGTTCCATTTCGGCCCGTGTTTTGGGTTTCTCTGACTAAGACATTTCTAGTTCAACTTCTCCTTCAAGGTGTCACTTCAAGACAAAGACTATTGCTGGTCTGTATGGTGATGAAACACAACGTTACAGTACCACTTCAAACTAGCCCTAGAAATCTGCTACGACAATACACAAACCCTGTATGCAAATATAAGTAAAAGAAGTGGACTGAGACTTCAAGTCAGGACCTGAGCTTGCAAAATTCCACAACATGTTGGGGAAACTTCTGAGATCCAGGGCTGGTATCATTGACAGCCAGCTTTGCAGTCAAATAAACAGATATTAACTGACAAGACTGACATTTTCTGCTGGATGTGCTGATGATCTCCCTTGGATGGGGAGCCTGCCTTGCTACTTAGAGGGGTGTTTGAGGTATCCCTGCAGTTGGAGATTTCCAAGAAGAGATTGTCTGGTGAAGGAACGTCCTGGAGAGAAGAGAGACCACACAAGAAAGTGCAAGGGAGAGCTGCACTGAAAGATACTGAGGGGAGAATGGCACTGCAAGAAGCTGCAGTGAGCCCTGTAAACTCTGTACTTGTATAGGACAGTACTCACCCGCTAGGGTCTCAAGGTGCTGTACGCATACCACTGTGGAACCCCTCCTGGCTTTTCCCTGTGAGGTGCCCACTCCTGGGCAACCTCCAAGGTGAAGCCAGGCATCCCAGCACTGTTGTGGAGATTAAGCAAGCTATTGCCCAGAGTTACAGAGTGGGACCCATGAATTAGATTAGGCACCGATGCGAGAATTATTAGGTCTGAGGAAATTGAGCCCAAGACCCACCGAGGCAGGAATTGAACCCTGGTCCCGGGCCAGATTTCTGCATCAGGGTCTGCTGCTCTAACCATTGAGCCACACTTCTCCACTCCCTGCACCCCTGGCTGCAGAAGCACCTGCCCGGCTAACCCGAGTTGGGCCTTGAGAGGCTTTTCACCATCCTCCATGGTGTGGAAGAGTTATTGGGGTTGCTGAATTGAACTGACACTAATAGTTAACCAAGTAAGGAGTTCAGTGAGTGCAGGGACAACCTGCCACCAAGAGGAATCCCCAGCTTCCCAAAGTATTTGTTGGACTGCAGCCATACCTCGTGCTTTTTTCTGTCATCAAAAGTATTGAGTGTGGTGGTATGGGCTGCACTGGTGTAATGTTCCACTCATTCAGCACTGCAGCCCAGGAATCCTGAAATTCAGGCTCCATGTGTCAACTTTCGTGCCCCACAGATTCCCAAACCACCAACAAATTCCCAAGCTATTGGTGGGTGAAGCACCCTCCTTACTCAGTGGATATCTAGGTTGATTCTACTCTTTATTGGGTGGGAGGTTTTGTTTCGCCTGTGACAGTGCTGTGTGAATCTGCCTGGGGACACTGACATGCTAGCCTGCAGGAGTGGAGGAGCACAAGTGCAAATGGGTGAAAGAAGGGTTTGTGATCAGATGGCTAGAGGAAAGCAGTATGCCCCTCCTACTGGTATCCTTGTACTGCATCATGAGGTAAACAGTCCTGTCAAGTAATGCACCATTGAAAAGAAAGAACAAGGTAGCACAGAAAGCATATGAATTGACTATCCTGCTCAAGAAAAACACCTATTACACTGTGAGGCTGATGTGTCTTCTTCCCACAATATTGTATTACAAACAATTATTATGCTCTATTGTTTTGTACAGTATATTTTGCACAATTGTGGGAGAATATAGTATTTTTATTACTAGGTTGAAGCACTCATCAAAATATTTGAAGGTACTTTGTAAACTGCTGAGTAAGCCTTAGACTACTCGACCTGCTATACTTGGAGTCAAATGCAAAAGTGGTGTACCTGGTACTGGTTTCAGGGTCCTGGTACGTCAGCCCGGATGGAGCAAACATCTGAACAGCTAGGTGTGTGGCTAGTGCCATCACATACATTCCTCAAAGAAAAAACATAGCTTACACTTTTGAAAAGCGAACAGCGAGTAACGTTTTTGTCCCCGGGACTTTATTGGCTGTATCGTAACATTCTAAGTCACAACTAAAATATATCCCTTTCTTAAATTATTTCTTTAGGTAATATCGCATTGTTGTCATTAAAATAGGTATAATCATCAGTCTCCTTTACAGTAATGCTACAGGACCTCTGCATCAAAGCATGCTTGGGGGACCATCAAATACAGTTTGCCGGTGAGCTGTCTAATTACGACAGGCAAGAAGCCTTGAAACACGATCCATCCTCCAATAAAACATTGGAATGTTGAGAGCGCCACTGAAGAAAACTGAGTGGCTAAATGCCAATAAAGGCTGGTACAGGTCTTATTCACCAACATTAGATTGATTGCTCTTTGGTTTCTCCCTTTTTAATATACCCTGCACTCTCAGTTGAGGAAAATTCTCAAAGCCCCTCTATCTCCAGCTGTAACTTCTGTTAAAGGCCTTTCCAAAGTTATGGATCCTTACCCACAGCTCGAGATTATAACTCGGGTTCAGGGCATTTAGCAACTCATATAGCCCTCAACAGCGAGCTATAGCTCTTTATAAGATACCAGAGTTTGCGAACCAGAACAAAACTGTGCTAATTCAAAAACAATACCTTGAAAGAAATCTAGATGAAACATTCTAAAAAAATATACAATCGTCAATTGAACAGTCTCTCAAAACTCTGTTTTATCTTACCTGCTCCAGCGCAAAAATGTGTTGATTGAAATAAAACTGGATCTGTTCGTTGGCGATGTTAATACAAAGCTGTTCAAAAGAGTTTTTCTTAAAGTTTTCAAATCCAAAAATGTCCAGGATGCCCACGTTCATTCCATTCTCGTCATTGCTAACACAACAAAGAAAGAGTCGAATGTGAAAAGGGGTTTCATTGCATATTCTTCATTGTGTGTTAAGTGGGTGTATGGTGACCACCTCACTCTATATCATTATAAACTCTGCTTCCAATCCTGGGCTTTTCCCATGATAACCTACCGCAACCTAACGCATTCTGGGAACAACTAGTTTGACGTACACACCTGAAAAGCCCAAGAACAGAAACAGTGTTCAAAATATCATGGAGTGACGTGGTTACCCTGACTATAAGGATACAGTAGGATATTTTACCGTTCTAATTACAAGTTAAAAAACTCAAGAAAATGCATGTTCCGGTTACATGTCTAAAATGGCATACAATTAGATTCGGTGTACATTCTTAGGCTCCAAAATATCGATTGAAAACATTAATTAATATTTATTTGGATCCCTTGCATGTTATCAAATAAACTTCATAATGTGTTTGTAATATATCAACCTCCACTTGGCATATCGGGTCTCTAAGCCCAATCCATCTAGCTCTTAGGTTATTACCTACCAACACAACTATATGCGTCACTTCAAGCGGCATATCGGCTCTCTGCCCACATTTCACTGCGTGCTTGAGTTACCCTTCCTCCGATGAAAAATGTCTAGTTGTTTTTCAGTTCAGAATGTTAAAGGCACTAGTACAGTTCCCCATCAAAGGTGCAATTCAGAGAGAAGGTAGCTGAGACATAGGGGTTTTAGAATTAGAAGGGAAACAGCAAGTGGTCATGGTATGTTGGTTCTACTACTGAATACCCACCCACAGAATATCGACCTAGAAGAATATGGTGGGCAGAAGAGGAAGAAAATATCAAAAGGTAATTGCATATTGGAAAGTGTAGATTCAATATTCCTAATTCTACTTCCATGTGCCTTGAAGAGATATATATAAATTGCCAAGGTACACATATGTGGATTTAGGTATAGAAAATCTATACTTACCTTTCGATATTTCTGTTGCTATATTTTGTCCTTGAGGTTCTGTGCCATCAATATCCTGCTTTTGATATTCAGGGTGCACATTAGATGTGTTGGCCAGTTAAAGGAAAACCTTTCTTCTCCTTTGGAAAAATTGTTTTTGCAGAACATTAAGTAATCATTCAATAGGTAGACACCGAGCGGGCATGCAAGGTAGAATGTGTAGTAAGACACATTTACGACCATAGAGAGTATTCAAAAGGTTAATATCTGCCTCTGACTGCTAGTGACATTTTTTCTTGTATCATGGGTTTCAGTGTATTTCCAATGATCATTTGCCAAACCTACTGCTTCCTTCAACATTTTTAATGTGGTGGCCCTTTGTTGACTACCATGTAGCGTGAACTAGGAGTTAAGATAATGTGTGAGGTACAATTAATGCTTCTGATTTGTTCTGGATCTCAAGGTCAAACTGCATGAGTGTCACTGAAGTCGAGCTGCCAAATTATTCAATTATTGAGGTACATTATCTAGGAAATTGGAGTTTGCAGGCCTGGAGTAAGGCTAGGTCATAAGAAAATGGTTGAATGAACAAGGGTGGGGGACAAGAAAACATATCAGCCATATTGATTAACTCATATATTTTTACAGTTTTTGACAAGGAATGTATTGTACTGGAATTGTATGTATACAGCTCTTCAAACACCAGAGGAGGAACCGAACGTATTTGTGGACAGGTAGCACATTACTAAGTGGGCGTTCTATGGAAAGAAGAGTGTCCCTGTCGTGGATTATATGGTAGTGTATGATATAGGGCTATTGGAGTGTTGTTTTGATGTGCCTATGCATGAATTTGAAGAGAAAAGGAGTGAGGGTTAGGATGCTTAAGTATTAAGAGGTTAGGTGTGGATGAAGAGGAGATGTGTGAGTGTAATGTGGTGTCTGTGAACCCACAGTGTGGAGACTCTCTCGTTTTGAAATGCATCCTTATCCTTCTTTCTTTATGAGAAGTAAACATGGGTCGTTATGTACACAACATCTGACATGTTCTTCCTCTGAGCCTTGTAAAAATACATAAGGAATATGTACATTTGTCTGCTTAGTATCTACTTTTTCTAGATGAGGGAAGAGTTAAGCCTGGGCTGAATTTCAATAGAACAAGGGTCAAGAGGACGACTATGGAGGGGTCTAATGTAGAACAGATAGACTTCTTTCTAAGAAAACCAATACATTGCTTTCATCAAACATAAAAATGTCAAGCAAAGAGAGTCCATAGGAGTGGATGCAGATCTGGGTTCGTCATGGTCTGTCACTACAGTTTTTAGGCATAGCGCATTAGCACTGCCAACTTTACCATCTGTTCACCTTGTCATATTTCTACTTTCATGCATCTTAATCAGTCCAAGGCTGCCTAGTTCTGATCCCACCTCATACCCTTTTCTTTCATTACCCTGTTCTTCCTGTCTCCTTAGCTCACTCTAGCAGCTTGTTTTTCATACATTCATTCCCCATTGGTCAATGTTTTCCCACCCTCCCATTTCATTCTTTCTTTTCTGCCTTTCTCTTTCCTGCCCTGGGTCAAAGTCTGATGATGAAAAATAAAGCCAGGTCCCCAATAATGAGTGCTTGTACCCACCACCTGGAACCACTGGAACAAATTAAGCAGGGAGTGGGGGATTTCCTTTCATTTTCCTAATTATCTCTAAAGGAACTGAATTGCATGCTGGATGTGTTCCCCTTATAAGAAACACAGCCTTGTCCGATCCATTCCAAGGTTCCCAACAACTGGTTCATCAACTTATCCTCTCACTTTCTTACATATCTCAGGGTTACAGACCCATTCTTGATCACCTGTAACTAGGACTCTACTTTTCTCACCCACTAGATTCCTTTACTCCACCTCGAAGGTAGATGGAATCTTCCACATTCCTTGGAAAGGATGTACCACAGCGGTCAGAGTCACTGCCTTGGGAAGTAGATATTCGGGTTTAAGCATTGGCATTGGCGCAACGTTCTGTGATTCTGAGCAAATCACTTAATCTCCCTGTGCCCATGGACAGCGCCCTCAGGCCCTCATGGGTGATAAGTCACGCAATATAAATATACATTTCTCAAGTCAATAATATGGAAGCTTATAGGGGTGAGATCACCACCGGACAGCAATTTAACTTCATTGAATATCAGAGCTCTGTCTTACTGTAGCTTAAGAAAAAGTGAAGAGAATTTTTAATCTGTCCTATGTTCACTCATTCTCACTTAGACACAACATACAACGTCTCTCATTCCCTGTTGTTTTTATTTTACCTTTGTTGACCATTTTGCAAAGCAAAATAGTTTTTGTGGCACAAATATTCTTATATAGCAGCTACACAATCCGAGAGAGTACAATAATACTTCAGATTCGAAGGTACTTCATCATTTTAGCCCATACATTACCACACATTATCTATTTTTTTAAATAAAATGTGCTAACATCGCCCGATCTCACAACCTCAACATCATCTCATATGCAGATGACACCCAGCTGATCCTCTCCCTCACCAAGACCAACCTCCACAAAATAATGAAGGCAATCACCAAATGGATGAAGAACAGCTGCATGAAACTGAATTTCGACAAGACTGAGGTCCTCATCTTTGGCTCCACCCCTCCACATGGGATGACTCCTGGTGGCCTCCCACACTAGGAACAGCACCTACACCCACCGACCATGCACGCAACCTGGGATTCATCCTGGAATCTTCACTATGTATAACCCAGCAAGCCAACACCATCTCCTCCTCCTGCTTCAACACCCTCCGCATGCTTCAGAAGATCTACAAATGGATCCCCACTGAAACCAGAAGAACAGTCACCCAAGCCCTCGTAAGCAGCAAACTGAACTACTGCAATGCCCTCTACAAAGGAACCACAGCCAAACTCCAGAAAAGACTGCAACGCATCCAGACCGCCTTTGCACGCCTCATCCTGGACATCCCCCACCACTGCCACATCACAGCCCACCTGAGAGACCTACATTGGCTCCCCTTCAACAAGAGAATCACCTTCAAACTCCTCACCCACTCTCACAAGTCACTGCACAACACCGGACCAGAATACCTCAAAAAGACGGCTCTCCTTCTACACCCCGACCCGACAGCTTCGCTCCGCTGACCTTGCCCTCGCCACTGTCCCATGCATCGGCAGAACCACCAGCAGCAGATCGTTCTCACACCTTGCCGTTAGGACGTGAAACACTCTTCCCACCCACCTGCATCAGACCAAGACCTCCTTACCTTCAGGAGACATCTCAAGTAATGGCTGTTCGAGCAGTAGCAGCCCCCTCTCAGCGCCTCGAGACCCTCACGGGTGAGTAGTGCGCTTTACAAATTCCGTGATTGATTGATTGATTGAATCTTACCATGTAAACTGTTGCATTAACTGTGCAGTGTGAGAAACTACATGACAAGATACAACTCCATTTGACGACATGCCATTATGTGGAACTTACCATATATTTTTATCTGGCTGAAGAAGTGTGTTGATGCGATTTACAATCCAGCTGAAAAGTCGTCCATAGAGTGCCTTTGACATGGCGTCTCGCACGTCGGCTGCTTTGTCCACAGTGTTAGTCCGTATGATAGTCTCCCCTCGTGTTACCACACAGTGTGAAGTGAGAGCTTCCTGGAGTTCTTCTGCACCAATGCTGAGCTGAGTTGCAGCTAAAAAACAGATCAAAAAAACTCAGGGCAAACCCTCAAAACTTCAAGTAGTAGTTCCTCAATGTGGCAATCACACACATGGGAGTTGAGAGCTTGGGCATTCACCATAACAACATGATACAATGAATGCCCATTGGATTCTAGGAAATGTCGGTGACATTAATCAACATATGGGTCAGGATACTTCAAAGCATACAGATAAGGCTCGGCTTACTATGCATTTATCTGTTAGAATGTGAAATATGAAAGACTGGAAAAACTGTCTGACATAAATGCATCATGATACCTTTTGGTAAAAGGGCCACATCACAAAGTTGCTATACTTCTTTTCACACCTTAATAGGCCTTCGAGATGGGCAGGGGGATTTATTTTATTTATATGTCCCAGGGGCATCACAGTGTTTCATAATAAAGCCAGAGCATATCAATAACAAATAGAACATATACATGTACATTAAAGGTGGAGTGAATGCCGGGTTAGCCTCTTCTGGGAGGTAGAACCCTTTACACATATTCATAGCAAAACATATCAATGAAAAGCAGGTGGGACAGTACTTCGTGAGGATCATCAATAGTTCATGCAGGTTGAGGTAGAGATACGATTGGAGGGTGCGAATGGAGGAGGACGCAGATTATTACAGGTGTCGTTCAGAGGAGAGCTTTGAGGCCTTTTTTGAAGGTGAGAGGACATATTCAGCTGGAGGCACAGTGGGAGGAAGCTTCAGAGTTGTGTTGCGCTTCCGGAGAAGGATTGGTTAATGTATCACTTGTGCTTAAAGGTGTGGGGTTAGAGGAGCAGCAATTGAGTGTTTCTTGAATCTAGGTCAGCACCTAAGATTTTCAGTTTCTTGTAGAGGCAAGTGAATAAAGAGGAGTGAAGAGCTTTATGAGTGGTGCAGGCAGTTTTTAATTGAGCTCTCACCTCTGTGAGAGAGAAGAGGGAGGCATAGCTTTCAGGCTAAATTCATGGAGGGCACAGTTCTTGCTGAAGGTGGTGGGTGGGGGGAATTCAAGCAAGTTCTACTACCTAACAATTCATGGTATTTCTATTCAGATGGCCATAATCTCTGTTGCATCACTGGTGGAGAGCAGAGTGAGGCAGGCCGCTGCACCCATATGTTTTGTCCCTTTCCTTTCTATTCTCCCCCAGTGACAACTGTGGGACTTTTCAGCTAAACGACATGCTTGGCGATGGAATGGGTGCTCTGCCAAGTGGAAACCACTGTTCTCAAATGTCAGTTTGGTTGAAGGCAGACCTTTTTATATTTAATGCCAGACTCCAACACTCTCAGGCATGCTCTTGTACTGTTTTTATTTAATTTTCTTTGTCACAATTGTAGTCACTACTGAGACCGGAGTCAAGGGTATCACCACAATTATGTGTCTTAAAGTGAAGGCTGCAAGGCATATTCTCTGCACATTCTCTGGTGGAGTCTTTCTGTTGCACTGATCAAAAAAATTAAGGTCAAGAGCAAAGGAATGAAAGCAGCAAGTATCTCAGACATTGTTGGTCTCCAGCAAACACATGGGGAAAAGGGTCTCCCAAGCAGGCCTTGCCTAGTGTATATTTATCTTTCAGTCCTTGCTGGTGCTATAGCACTCCTTCCCTAGAATTACACTTAACTATGCCTGGTTAGGTCACTCTAAGGGACACTGGAGGTAGTTACCATTCAGAAGAAACAAGAGCTTCATTTAGAATTACCAAGGTGAAACATGCAAAGCGTTTTCAGAACTCTATATGAATTTCTGCCAACTCTGTTTTTCCAGCCCAAAATGTAATTAAAATCACAGCTAACATGTTTTTGAAAGTTATCCCTGTTGTTTTCTTGTTTGTTCTCCTTAGGGAAACATTCATCCATCTTCATCAACATTGAAATAACAACTCCGTCTCCACCAACAGTGAAATAAAAACTCTGGTTAAGGTAGTTTATCTAACAAAATGTCTCCCCAGATCTTTACTTCACTTGTGCATTGGAAGCCAACCAGAACACATACAACACCATGAAATAAGATAAAATATTCTATATATACTGATACGATATCATACAGTTTCATGCCATGCCATAACATAACATACAAAGATTAACATAATATAGTATAGTTTACATGATATAATAATCCATGTTTCATTTTAAGCATGTCTTTTGTCAATCATATTCCTTCACTAGGTCCAGGAAGACTAGTAATCAAGATGGAAATGTTGCACTGGAAATATGTGGATTCTTTTTACCATTTTCTAAAGCTTCTGCATCAGGCACTTCACTTTTGTCTGTTTGATGTTGGGAAGCAATGGCAGTAAACTCAATGTTTCCAATGTTGAGAATCCCAGCCAAGATTTGGTAGACAGAATTCACTTCCTGTAAATAAACACAAGAACCAGCCATGGTGTTTAAAAGTAGGACATGTACAAGTTTAAAGTTAACTATGTTCTTACAGTGACAGAGCCCCAAAATATATTTTCACTGTAGCTGGGTTAGCTGTTCCATACAAAAGAATTCAGATACAATATTACATTTAATAATGCTATCCCCACCTAGTAAACAGCTACAAAATTAAGTCCTTGACTTTTTACAATATTTATTACATGCCCAATTCACTAGTAAAGTCAGATTTGTAAGAAATATTTTAGCAAAGGGACTTTTAGAAAGTCACCCTTTCCCTGCCTAAAGCCTCTAGAAGCCCATTAGCAAAAGCTTCCAACTGTCAACCAGGAGCTAGGTATGCCACTTGATGAAGTTTGAACTTGCTCCCAGAACTCAAACAAAGGCCTTGGGTGTAGGGAGGTGTCTGTTCCTTTGGCAGGATGACCATCTGGACTGTGCCAAGGAACTTAATTACCTTCAAAGATGCCTACTTTGTCGCAGTCAGATGTAGCTAACACCTGGGCCTACTTCATCCTTCTAGTCAGCCAGGCACCAATCTCAGTGTGAAGGGAGCTGCCCCCAAAACTGGTTTTGAGTAACCATGGGGGAGGGGTTGTTCATTGCCTGGCCACACCTCTGGGATGGGCATTAAAGCTCTGCACAGGGGGAGAAAGGTTTTATCGTCTTGGTTTTAGGGAGAGAGAGGAACTGTAGGATCATTTGCTGTACAGCACACAGGAACTCCTACTGTGAGAGAACAAGCGGCTGGAAGCCTTTTCCTAAAGAGTCCAGCTGATCAGTTTCAACTAAACTTGCTCTGGTGTCAGCTGATGGCTCGTGCTGTAGTGAGTCATGAACCCCAAGTGATGTTCCTGAGGTCCCTGGACCCTTGGCTGTGTTAACGTTTACTCCTCTTAATATCCTGAAGAACCTGGGACTTAGAAAGTTTTTAGCTCCAAAGACCGCTGGTGGCCTGGGACAAATCTGCCAAGTCAATCTTGTGAAGGTGGGTTGCCGCTGGGCAAAAGATTCAGGTTACTCCCTTTCTGAGATTTTCCACAGCAGCAAATCTGTTTCAGCGATACCTCACTTTAAGGAGCCCTGTTTGGCTACAGCATGCAGCCTGCCCTGCGGAGGAATCTGAGGTCCAAAATAAAACTATGGGCCTGATTTAGATGTTGGCGGTAGCAGTCCTGCCCTTGACTTTTCAATAGGAAACCCGTCCGCCGGCATGACGGTCCACCCGCCGTGTTTAGATGTTGGTGGTCCCATAGTACGAAAGCCCACATTGGAGCAGAGAGGGATAAGTGGATGCCAGTGGGACCCTAGCAACGCTTCCCACTGTGCAGATTTGGATGTGCCTTACCACCAAGAAAAAAGTGGTGATCAGACCTCCATGTCTGAGTTGGCAGATTGTGGGGGAGGGTGAAAACACACCTTTTTTCCCCATTCCATACCGCTCACCTGTTATGCCATTAATTGTGTTTGACCACTGACTTTGTGTTTCACCACTGTGCATATTAGTTGTTCAATGTTCTCCAGTAGCACATTACATTTTGTATTTAGGTTAGCTGCCTATTGGCTTTAACGTGGCATTAGACATTACATTCTGTATTCAGTTTAGCTGCCTATGGGCGTTATCGTGGAGTTCGACATTGCAGATGAGCTGTGTTTTTCCACATGGTAGACCAAGCTGTGTTTTTCGTATTTCAAATTCTCACCGAGCCCTAGCGTGATAAGAGAGTGTATATTTTGTGCTTTTCCCTCTTCTCAGCCCTGGGAACGAGTAAGCTTTGGAGACTTGGCCACTCTCCAAAGCTTGTTCTTTTCCCACTCTGATGTATAGTAGCCAGCAGGTTTTAGAGGAAAGGGCTTGTTAGCAGGCGTTTTCATTAAAAGGGGTGTCCCTGGGCAGCAGCGGGGGAATTTTCCAAGACTTCAGTCAGGAGTGGACGTCAGCTGCCTGACCTCCCGTTTGGGTGGAAAATCTCTTTCTCGCAGTTGAACAGGAGTCATCAACTTGCAGGCATGAAAAAGATGACGAGCAGTGATAGGCCCTACAGTGATGAATTTTGACTTTTATTCTTTGCTTTGAAGTTAAGCTATAATATAATCACATGTATTTGCTGTGTACATTGCAATTGAGAAGTACTTTGATATATTTTTCCTTTCATTGCTGTGACTACTTTTAAACGTGTGCTTCCAACCTACTAATCTCGTCTCTCAGGAACCTCGTGGTGAAGTAATAATAATAAATGTCTTCTTTAAACTAAGAAGTGCATTCCAGATAAGTTTTGTCAGCTCGGTCCCAAGATAAGGAAAGCAAAACATCACCTCCCCCCCATTTTTGACAGGACAACACCTTCTATCAGTGCTGCAGCCAACACACGGAGAACAATCCCTCCCCCAGCGCCAGACATGAAGGTAGGGATATCACATTGCCAGGGTACATTGGGTGGTCACTGCACGGGAGGTCAGGACCACTGCAGGCCTATACAGGTCAGTATTTTTTCCAATCACTGTGGCACGTATATGTTGAGGACACAAGTGGGTCAGACACGGACAGAGACACACTGTTACACAGCACATATTGCAGACATACACATCTGTCATTATGGTGCCTGTATTCATTGGCACCACAATGATGGTACATTCACACTTGTCAACTGTGTCCATGTGTGCACATTGCCAAGAGACTTGTACCTGTCATGCTGTGCTGCAAGTTGTGTGTGTGAGTCAGTACATGTATGTGTGTGTATGTGTGTGTGTGTGTGTGTGTTGATTGGCTGGTTGGGATGTGGTTGTGTCTGTATGTGTGTCACTTGCATGTGAGATCGATGCTGTTGTGTATGTTGTGTTGCCATGTGACACTTTCAGGTGCATGTGGTTATTGTGTGGTGGATTATGTCATGATGTGTGAAGTTCTACGTGTGTGTGAGTGTGTTTGTGAAGCTGATTATGTAGTTGTGTTGGTTGTCGTAGTTGTGTTGTGTGTGAGTGCAGTGTTAATGGTGTGTGTGTGTGTGTGTTGTGTCATGGATGCATGCCAATGTGTATTTTCGGAATGTACGGGTGGTGTTGTGCAGGGAATTGTAAAGGATGATGATGTGCATGTGGTGTGTTGTATAGTGTGTAGTGCAAAGGGACACATTTGGTTAAGGCAGAGTGTGTGTGTGAGACTTACCTCTATTCCATAGCCACTGCCATTATACAAAGTCCATTGGGTCCTGCTGTCATCTCCTTCTGTCAGCAATCCAATGCCAGCGTTCTATTTGCAGAGCTGTAACATCTAAATACGGTGTGCAGAACACCGTCGACTTTACGGTCTTCTTGGGTCCGCCTTCGATGCCAAGATTTAAATCAGACCCTATGTCTGAAAACTGAAATCTTCACCAGGTGTAGGTGCCATAAGTATCTGAGCAACGCTGGACCTTCAATGGAAGCCAATTTTGAATTTCTCCTCCTTAGAGCTTTCCAGCTAAAAATCAACAGTTTTACTGGGACCTCATACAAAATCTATGCAGCCTCTGCGGAGTCTTTCTTGGCCACAGCCTGCTGCTTTGCCCAACTGAGGATTTTTTTTATTTCAGAGACTAAGTCAGAAGGTAGAACATCTCACCTGGACAAACCTGCTTTCTGTGTTCGACCCACACTCCATCTCAGTCAGCCTTCAATCGCACTAAGGCAAAAGTGCAACCAGATGACCGCAGTTGGTGCCTAAAGCTTTATGCTTTTTGGTGCTATTTTTAAACTTAAATTTGAAAAATCCACATCTCCAGCTTGCCTTACTGGAGTTTTTATGGTTTTGGTGTCATTTTGTTAATTAAAGTAGTCTCTATTTTTTACAAATTGGAGTGGGATTTTTATTGCATTTTGATTTTGACTTTCTAACTGTTTTGATGCCTCTAAATGCTTTATACATGTTTGTAGGAAACTGGCACGAGTTGCAGTTAAACTCCCCCCCCCACTTCTTGCCTGATATTGATGCTGACATGACTGAGAGTGTGCTACTAATCAGGCCCCAGCACCAGTGTTCCAGTGTTCTTCCCCTAAAAAGGTACCATTGTTTCCACAATTGGCACACCTCTGGCACACAGAAAAGTACCTTGCAAAAGGTACCAGTGGTACCAAGGGCCCTGTGCCCAGGGAGGGTCACTAAGGGCTGCAGCAAATGTTGTGCCATCCTAAGGGACACCTCACCTAACACATGCTCACTGCCATTGGAGACTGTGGGCCTCATTCCAACCCTGGCGGTCTATGACCACCAGGGTGGAGGCCGGCTGAAGCACCGCCAACAGGCTGGCGGTGCTTCATTCAGTATTCCGACAGCCGCGGTCGCCCAGCCGGGTCCGGCGGTTTACCGCCGGATTTCCCCCGGCTGGGGGAATCCTCCATGGCGGCGCTGCTTGCAGCGCTGCCATGGGGATTCCGACCCCCTTCCCGCCATCCTGTTCCTGGCGGTTTTTACCGCCAGGAACAGGATGGCGGGAACGGGTGTCGTGGGGCCCCTTGGGGCCCCTGCACTGCCCATGCCACTGGCATGTGCAGTGCAGGGGCCCCCTAACAGGGCCCCATTAGGATTTTCACTGTCTGCTTAGCAGACAGTGAAAATCGCGACAGGTGCTACTGCACCCGTCGCACCCCTGCAACTCCGCCGGCTTCATTGTTGCAGGGTCTTTCCCGCTGGGCCGGCGGGCGCCCTTTTGGGCGGTGCGGTCTTTCGACGGGGTAACTTTGGCGGGCGGCCTCCGCCGCCCGCCAAAGTTGTAATGACCCCCTGTGTGTGTTGGTGGGGAGAAAAAGGGAAAGTCGACATTGCATCCCCTTCGGGGTCCATGCCCACAAAACACTACCTGTGGCATAGGTAAGTCACCCTTCTAGCATGCCTTACAGCCCTAAGGCAGGGTGTACTATTCCACAGGTGAGGGCATAGCTGCATGAGCAGTATGCCGCTACTGTGTCTAAGTCCATACTTAGACATTGTAAGTACAGTGTGGCCGTTTTAAGTATATGGTCTGGGAGTTTGTCCAAACAAACTCCACAGTTCCATAATAGCTACACTGAATACCGGGAAGTTTGGTATCAAACTTTTCAGCGCAATAAACCCCCACTGATGCCAGTGTGGGATTTATTTACAAAAATGCACACAGAGGGCATCTTAGAGATGCCCCCTGTATTTTACCCAATCCTCTAGTGTAGGACTGACTGGTCTAGGCCAGCCTGCCACTGAGAGACAAGTTTCTGACCTCATGGGGTGAGGGCCTTTGTGCCCTCTGAGGCCAGAAACAAAGCCTGCTATGGGTGGAAGTGCTTCACACCTCCCCCCTACAGGAACTGTAACACCTGGCGGTGAGCCTCAAAGGCTCAGGCCTCGTGTTACAGTGCCCCAGGGCACTCCAGCTAGTGGAGATGCGTGCCCTCCCGGACAAGCACCCACTTTTGGCGGCAAGTTCAGAGGGATAATTAGGAAAAACAAGGAGGAGTCACCCACTCAGCCAGGACCACGCCTAAGGTGTCCAGAGCTGAAGACCCCCTCTTGAGGAATCTTCCATCTTGCTTTGGAGGATTAGGACCAATAGGGATAGGAATGTGCCCCTATCCCCAAAGGGAGTGGGCACAAGGAGGGTGTAACACCCTGACTCTAAAACACCCCAAAATCTTGTATTTAAGGGCTCCCTAAACCAAGCTAGTCAGATTCCTGACGACCTCAAGAAAAGAAGTAGTACTGCTGAGCTGAAAACCCAGCAGAGAAGAAAAGGAGACAACAACAGACTCTGCCCCTGCCCTACCGGCCCATCTTCAGCTTCAAAGACTCTGCACAAGAAAAGCAATGCGTTCTACAGGACCAGCGACCCTTGAAAGACCTCCAGGGACTGCCTGCCTCACTGAGGACCAAGAAGGTCCCGTGGACAGCGGACCTGTCCAACAAGAAGAAGAGGAAACTACTTCCAAGGGACTCCCACTTCACTCCAGACGCTTGAGTCCAAACCACTCTACACCCAATGCCCACAGCGCGTGTTCAGGTGGCCCAACTATCCAAGAGGATCCCCAGGCGATTCCAACCGAGTGTCCTCCCTGGGCTGACCTCTCCACAATGACACCTGCAGAGAGAATCCCGAGGACCCCCCTGACCACGACTGCCTGGGACAAAGATTTCCGACGCCTGGAGAGGCACTGCACCCGCAGCCTCCAGACTCAAGAGAAACCGACCACCAGTGCAGCAGTGACCAGCAGGCAGCCCTCCTCCCTATCCAGTCAGTGGCTTGCCCGAGAAGCCCCCCTGTGCCTTGCCTGCAGCGCCTAAGTGACCCCCGGGGCCCCCCATAGAGTTCCATTGGCAACCCGATGCCCTGTTTGCACCCTGCACCCAGCCACCCCTGTGCCGCTGAGGGTGCGTGTTTGGTGCCCTGTGTTGCTGGTGCTGGATGTTTGGGGTTATCTTGAACCCCCAACGGTGGGCTACCTATGCCCCAGAGACTGAATCTGCAAGTGGGTTACTTACCTCCAAAACTGCACTGTACTGTTGAAAATTGCAGTGTCCACTTTTAAAATAGCTTTTTGCAATTTTAAGGAAAACTGTGTACAGTGTTGATTCCATTCTAAGACCTGATTATACCTATGTAAAGTATCTTTCATTTAATTTACTTACCTGCAAAATCGTGTGGTTCTAGAAAAAAATTAAGAAAATATATTTTTCTATAGAAAAATCCTATTGGTCTGAGTTAAGTCATTGAGTGTGTGTTTCTCTTATTGTCTGTGTGTGTACAATAAATGCTTAACACTACCCTCTGATAAGCTTACCTGCTCGACCACACTACCACAAATAGAGCATTAGGATTATCTATTATTGCCTCTGTCAAGCCTCTGGGGAACCCCTGGACTCTGTGCACTCTATGGCCCTCATTATGACTTTGGTGATCTATAACGTAGACCGCCGAAGTCCCGCCAGCCACAAGACCGCCAGGGATGGTGGTCATCCAACTGCAATATTATGACTGCTGGTGGCTCTCCGCTCTCCATACTGGCGGTCGGCGGTGGAGTGGAGGCTGCTCCGCTTGCACCGCCATGTCATCACAACACCACCATGCCTATTACGAGTTGATAATAGGCGTGGCGGTGTTGTGGTGACAGGGCGCTGGCGGCGGAGCAGGCCCCAAGGATCCCACCCCCTCCCGGGTGAACACTGAGAACGGGTAAGTGGCCGTCCGATAGGGAAGAGGGGTGATGAGTGGTGTGTGTGTGCATGGGGGAGTGTGTTTGTGTGATTGGAGGGGGTGGTGTTTGTGTGCGTGTATGTGTGATTGTGAGTGTCTGTGTGAGTGCGTGAATGGATGCTGGTGGTTGTGGGGGGGTGCAAGTGTATGTGTGTGCTGCGTGCATGCTTGGATGGTGTGGGGGTGGGGGAGTCTCTATCCGCTTAGGGGGGACCATGGCTGTGTGTGGGGGGTGCTGGAGGAGTCGCATACTGGCAAAAGGAATGTAAATTCCTGTTGCCAGTATCATTCTGCCAGGGATTTCCTGGGGGGTTGCTGCCAGAAAATCCCTGGTGGAAAAGGAGGCTCCAAATACCGTTGGCAGTCTATGGTGGACCACCCTGGCGGTACAGGCGGTGAACTGGCTGCTTTGCAGCCTGTTCACCACCGTGGTCATAATCTGGTGGTCCAGCACCGCCACGCCGTCAGCGGTGTTACCGCCACCGCCAGCATGGCAGACCTGGACCGCCAATGTCCTAACCCGGGCCTATATCTCATTTTGATATATTACACACACAGCCAGCTTCCTACATTTTTCTTAAGTGAAGCCTGTCTGTTCTGGGCCATAGCTACCAGTGGCTGAGCTCAGTTTCAAAATACTGAAATATGCTTGGGACTTAACAAAAATCATGACATTTTTACTTGTGGTTGACTACCATTCACCCCAACTAATCAAAAACACAATGACATTTGGCTTTCCATCTCTGCTATCAACAAACAAATATTGTGGTTATTTTCTACAATTCGGCAAACTCTGAAGTCCTCCCATGCCTCAACAGTGTCTGGCTAAAGGGGTCTTAATGTAAGATCGACTTTGAACTTTCCTTTATCAGTTGCACACTATTTTGCTGTGTTTTCCGCTCCCGTGTTGGTGATTGCAGCAATATTTGGGAGACCAATTTTCAAGTGCTGGGATATACAGAATAGCTATGTGCTAGGCTTTAATGAGAATAATTATTTTTGGGTGCATTGAAAAAATGCTAGTGGGTGTTCCTTCCATTTATATAAATACCTTTCCTGAAGCATGCCACCTTGTATCTAAACTTCATTTCATTTATTCAGTCTAGTTGTTGTGTTTTGCCATTGTGTTTTGCCATTGAATCAGAACTTTGTACATCACACTGGCTTACAAAAATGTACAAAGCCTTTCATCCTTGAGCTTTGTCAACTGCAAACCTGTGTTCAGGTCACATGGTATAAACAAGCAAGCATTCACAGTCTAATTGCTGACTTTCACCCCAAAGACATAAGCCGATCCAATGCAAATCTGTCACTGTTACGGTTCACTAATATTCTACATTAGAGACAAATACCAGGCTACTCAAATTATAATTGTGGTCATAGACCCACAGAGGACAGGAGATGGTAGTAAGCAGGGACAAGGAGAGAGACAAGAAACAGACAAGAATGGGGTTTGGTGAAAGAAGGTATATACTGTAGATGACAAGAGGTCTCTTAGTAGCTTAGTGTTAGACCTGTCAGCCTTCGGGAGGTCTTCCCTGGTACTTTTTGCCTCTCCTGCTCCATTTTGCTGGACCTATTTTTGTTGGCTAACTAGTGCTAAAGTGCATGTGCTCACTCCTTAATATATGGTAATATCGGCTTATTGCCCCAAATGGTATATATTTAATTTACTTATAAGTCATTAGTAAAGTGCAATAAATGTGCCCAGGGCCTGAAAATTAAATGCTACTAGTGGACCTGTAGCGCTGATTGTGCCATACACTTAAGAGGCCCTTTCAAACACGTCTGAGGCCTGTGCCTGCACAGCCTGTGTGTGCAGTTTACACTGCCATGTCGACCTGGCAAAATAAACCTTTTACCAGGCCCAACCCTTCCTCCATGATACATATGTCACTGCTAGAGCAGGCACTGGACAACCCAGAGGGCAGAGTGCAATACTTTTCAGTTTTACATGTCCTGTGCGTGAAAAAATTGTAAGTTCGTTTTTCATTACTGCAAGGACTATCTCTCCCATAATATAACATTAGAGTTGCTTTATTACATCTTATAAGTGTAACTTCTTAAAAGGAAGAGATGCCCCTTCGTGTTTGGTGTCTCTGGAATCACAATATAAAATCCTAACATATGGTGAAGTCGAAGTTTAATTTGTAATTCCAAAAATGCAATTTTTAGGAAAGTTGGTATTTTCTTGCCTTAGCCATTTGGTGCCTGCAGTCTATCTCTGATCACATGACTGGATGTAGTTGGCAGTTGGGCTTTGTGTATTCCTCCTAGACAGCCACAAACAATGGGAGCTTGGATCTGAAATAGAAGGGACACAAAACGCTTTTCACCACTCTGCTTCTGCACCTGGACTCTGCTGTCTGTAAGTCTGTCCTGCCAAGTTGTACCACCCCAGGCCTGGACCCTTGGAAGTGGATCTGAGGTATTTGCCCCAGCGGAACCAAGGCATTTTTTGTTTTCGGCTGGAGCAGAACCAACACACTGCTGCTGTTGCATAAATCACAACTGGAGCCTCTTCTACTACGTATGTCTGAACTGGAGCAACAGGCTCACATCTTCTCATCTTGAGACCGAGCATCACCCTTGGAACTGCCCCTGCACAGTGCTTTCCCCGGAGCAAGGTCCTTGCATCGCTCATTGCAGCAGCCTCGATAGTGACACCGAACCTCTGCATCGCCGCCACTGGGTGGATCAGAACCAATGCATTGTCTTGGCTGCACCACACATCCTTGACACCGATCTTCTCATCGCAAGAACCGTTGACAGGATCCTCAACATCGATGGTCCAGGATTGTAGACCACAGCCTTGCCGCACCTCAGAACCGATGCCTTGCGCTGGCTGCGCAACACATCTGTGTTTCTGACCCATGCACACTCTGCAACCAGAACTTAAGGTACTTGGGTTCAGCGTGTCTAAATGTGTCCCTGTAGATAACCCGCTTTCCATCGTGATTAACCTGAAAGTTTGACTTTGTCCCGGTCCAGTGGGACTAGACACCTCAGCAGTTGGTGCTTCTTGCTTAAAAGCACTGTTTACAGTTTATTCTCTATAAATTCATAACTCAAGTCCTACTAATTGGATTTATGTTGTTTTAGTTTTGTTTAATTTATTAAATAGGTTCCATCTTTCTAACATGGTGTGGGGTCATTTTTGTGAGTAGTTTTCACCGTTTTCCTGCCTGAAATGTTGCACAAATACTTCACACATTGCCTACAGGTTGAGCCTGGCTGCTCCATGCCAAGCTACCAGAGCATGAGCACATGTTACATTTGGGGTTTGCTTCTGCCTTACTCTAATTATGGTTGTGGCTGCTGCTTGACCAGGGCTCTCACCCCAGTCAATCAACAACCCACTTTTTAACACTTAGGGTATACCCCTTAAAATGACACCAGCAGATTGTTCTTAACAACAGTCATAGAACAAATTCACAGTTTGGGCATGGTGTTAGAGTGACTGCTATACTGAATGGAAGATAGACTTTAGACTATGTAAGCCTCCAAAGGACCTAGACACAACAGAAGTCTTTCTCTTCCCTGATCAAAATGGAGACCAAGTTCAAACCCACTCTATAAAAGTATATGTACAGCAACCGTTAGTGGACTGAGTTTGGAATGGAACAGACAACCAGACTAAAGAGAATAACCAGAATACAGGACAGACAAGACAGCAAGGAGACAGACAGAAAACCAAAACAAGCAATTATGAATAGGGCTTCAGAAATCAGGCAGTGGGTTAAAGAGCAGGCTGCACTTAATAGGCACTAGGAAAAGCCATGCCCTGTTGGTTCAGGGAAAATGGAACTAGGATTTAGAACAATGACTTTGAGATTGTACCCAAAAAGCACTGGAACAAGTAATGCCCTCCCAGTACATAGAATAACACAGGTATTCAAAAGCGAGTCTGAACAGTAAATCATAACAAGGAAGAATAGGGAAATGCTGCCAGCTCAGCCCAGCAGGAAAAACACAGAATTCAGGATGTGAGGATAGAAAAGATAGGCAGAAAGAAAACTGAGACAGTGAAACAAGGGTGAACATAAGACAAAATGCTGCACAGGATAGCCACAGGAAAGTAAGACACTGCTAAAAGAAGTAGCAGGAAACATGAGTCCTCGGAATTTCAAGGGTTGAGTAGTGTAGGCAACTGGAAAAGACAGCAGAAACTCCTAATAATGGCAGATGAAGCACAAATACTAAATGCTGAAGCCAGTCTTAAATCCCTCATCCAGCTCACAGCCACACAGTGGGAGTGGATCCTAGAATTTGTGCCAACTAGCTGCAGCAAAATAAAGGTGAGAGCAGTTAAAGTCCCTCCTCAAACTCTCTGCCTGAAGGAGTGCACTCAAGATCCAGGAAGCAATCAGTGGGCAGAATGAAATTCTGGAGTAGAAAAAGGATAGGAACTGGTTTCGGAATATAGCAGGAATTCATGCAACGGTGTACATAGGCATGCTGGAAATGGTAAGACAGTTCAACGAAGAACACATTTTACCTAAAGGCTTCTCTTCAGTGCCCATTCTCTGGTAAGGCATACAAGGCATTATGCAGTAGGAGTTAATAATTAAACTTTGGAATGGACTCTGAAGTTTATCTAATTTTCAAGACGTTTTGTGAATGCTGTGATTGAACACTGAAGTGCAGCACAAGTTCCAAACGAGTATTCATGATGGAAGCAGGCTCACAGAATGTCTTCAAATAGTGCCACAAGATGGCAGGCCCAAGGCATCCTAACATTTTATTTTAAGATGTGTCCAAGGCAATACCGAGCACCTTGAAGTCAATGTGCTTATGGACTGGAAGCCAGTGGAGGTGAGTCAGTGCAGAGTACACCGACTTGTGTTTGAGAAAGAGGAGAATAAGGCAGGCCACAGAATTGTGTAAAGTATGTGTTTTGTTAAGGCATCTTTTTTGAATATTTTGTAAAAAGGGCATTGCAATAATCAATTCTTGACAAAATGAGTGCCGAAATCACAGTTTTTCCTGAGAAGCTTCATAGTATAGAAAGAAGCTGAAGTGATAGAGTTAATATGGCCATCAAAGGATAATCTACTATCAAAAACAATCACTAAATTCTTAACCTTGGTGGCTGGGGTAAGAAGCAATCCTAGTTCCTATGGCTAGAAACTTGGGAACCAGAAGGATGCCTTACTGCCAAACAACAGAACCTCCATTTTGCTAGAATTAAGTTTCAAACAGTTGTGAGACAGCTATCTACTGACCTGAAGTATGCAATTATGAAAACAACTTGAGGTGTCTTCTGGATCATGGCCTACGGACAGCACAGTTTGAGTGTTGTCGGCATAGGACACAATCGAAAACCCACAGGAACAGATCAATTTAGCCAATGGTCAAACAGATATTAAAAAAGAGTAAAGCTCAACGAGGTGCCGAGGGACACCATAGGGCAGGTTAAAAGGGGATGAGTTGTATTTGTCAAGAACGATCTGTGAGAAAAGATTTGAAAAGAGTAAGAGCTCTCCCTCTAATTCCAGTAGAGGCGAGACAATGTAAGAGAATACCATGGTTGACCGTATCAAATGCTGCCGAAAGATCTAATAAAATCAAGGCAGCATTACTTCCTGCACCGATAATTTGTCTAATTTGTTCCAATGCAATGATCAAAGCCTGTTCGGTACTATGATGGCTTCTGAAACCGAACTGGGTGGGGTCTAATAGGCCATGAATCTCGATAAAAGTTGTTAATTCAGTGTTAATAGCTTTTTCAGCAACTTTTGCAGGGAGCAGAAGATGCGAAACAGGGCGTTAATTGTTGAGTAAGTATCATTAAGATTACGCTTTTTTAAGAAAGGAAGAATGGAAGCACGCTTAGATTCTGTAGAGAAACACTATGCTGATCATCTGGTTAAAGATGTCTGTAAGATGCACAGAAATACTTTTGAGCACAAGTTGTAACATTTTAGGAGGCCATGGATCCAGGGGAGAGCCTGACTTGATTTGGTTAAGTAAGCGAAAGACTTGCGCTGGAGAAAGTGAAGACAAGGTAGAAAAAGTGGCAGAAGGCTCACTTACTGGTGGTACAACATGAGAAACAGATAAGAGATCGGCGAAGTTATCTAAAAAATCAATTGGAAGCTCAGAAGGGATGGAAGAACACTTCCATCTCCTATAGTCTTTCGTAGCAGTGTCTAAAGTCAGCTGCTCTCAATCTCACATTGCTTTTGAGGTAATTGGGTGAATCCTTTTTATTCATGGCCAGCTAAACAGGGTGTTTTAGACACCAGGGTCTACTCACAAGTACTTGAGCTACAAAGGAGGGCTCAAAGATAAGAAGGAGATCTCATATTTCTTGGGAACAGCACCATGAAACATCCAAACAAAAAAAAGGTATTGATCTGGTAAGTGGGCTAAGTACTATAAAGATGTTCATAAGTGAGTTTCATAGCCTAGGATTTTAAAGTTAAATCATAACCCACTCTTTGTGGAACTATCCAGCCCTAAACGATACGTCACACTCTTTCCAGTTCTATTACCTATTTGACAAACAAAATGCCTCAGTAGAATTAAAAGGGGTAACCCATATTCCAAACTTATGACCCTTCAATAAGTGACAATTTTCTACTCAGCATAATGGGGTCATCCTTTTTACTGACTGACTTTATCTGCATTTTTGAGTTAGAAAATCATCAACCATACTCAACCAACTAAAAATAGAATAGAATAATCTACCTCTGTGACCCACCCATCTTTCAAGCAGAATGAGATGAATAAATATGAGAGATGCTGACTACCTACCAAACCTTATGCCACAAATCCTGCTACTTTAGATGGCTAGTGAGAAGCCTTTTTAGTAATAGTGTTCTTTGTTTCCTTCAATAATTCCTTTAGCTACTTCAATGATCCTGGATCCTTGAGTGGAAGGACCTTGAGAGAAGGTACATGCACGTTCTGTGCCTGAATGATGGAGTTGTAACAGTTGCCCATAAGCTGGTACTGCATCAACTAGTTATCTTACATCAACTAAATCAAAAATCTACTCTACAGGAAACTACAAAGAGGACAAGCTTGCATCTACAGTGATTTTTCCAGGTACACAGTTTCAAAGAACCAAGGCACAAAAAAGGCTTTGGAAGAGGTATATAAAAGTACCAATGAAGGTTTATTAGATTTTATCATATATCTAAAACTGCCACCACCTAGCTATACATTTTCGAGACTGAATTTGTGAAATGGGAACATCAACATCTTGCTAAATCTCTGATTTAGAAAAATATTGTTTTTCAGCTTCTGAACTTTTTACGTGTACCAACTTGTAGGACTGGGGGTGGTCCAAAGGAGGTATAAACACGCAAAGACTATAGGAGGCACAAAAGTGTGGACATATCTCCTATGCTACTGTGTGACCTACCTAGCATTTTAATTGAAACAAAATATGGATTGTCTTAGTGAACACTCCAAATTCGATTTGATGGACCCAGTGGGGAATGAGACTCTAGGGCCCTCATTACCAGTGGCATCACTAATTATGATTTTGTGCTAACTGCTGTTACCATACATGTTGCAATTAGGAGTTTGCCAGCTAATACTGCACTCCGGCAGCTTCTCCCCATATCATTTGGCAAGTCAAAACTGCTGCAAGTGATAGGGCAAACAATGCTACAATATTATATCTGTGGTTGTTGTTCAATTCCTTACCTCATCTGTGAACCCAATTATCCGAAAGCAATGTTGAATAGCTCCAAATTGCCTCCTGTAGGAGTCCTTTGTAACAATATCTTGCATAACTTTTCCAGTTTCATTACCAATGTATCTAATGGTAAAAAGATATTGGAAATGTCATTACACAATATAGGGAACGTAAGAGTAAACACATACACATATTTATAACTAGGTACATCAAAAGTAAACTTTAACGCATCGAAGTGAATTATTTACTGTACTTGGAAAAAGCTTGTAAATAAAGTTTGAAAAAAGAGGCTTTAATATACATCTTAACAAGTGATTCAAATGTTCTTTAATTCCTGGCCCTGCCCAAGTGCAGGACCAAACAACACTTTACCTTGGGGGCTTATTTTCTGGAAGACTGTACTCAGAAAGCTTCTTTTGATGATACAGTCCGGCGTAAATGTAGTAGAAGATATGAAAGTTTTTCTCTCCCCTATAAAAGGATGAGAAAACAGGTTCAATACATACACAGTGGTTAAGGTCTGTGCTGATGAATGCTTGTTAGTGAGAAGTAAATTAGAAAACAGCAGTCATCCATTAAAGCAGTAAGAACCAAAGGAACAGTAGCACAGATCTCTACAGTGTTTCCTTATCTTAAAGTTGGCCTCTTATTAGTATTCCAACGTTGCACTGCCTTTGCAGAGTCTCTAACGCATATCTGGTGCTATGTACTTTGGTTCATGCCAGTTATAACCAACATCTTTTTCCCCGTATCGTGTGTTTTAATTCATTCGAACAACTTCAGACACCGTCCCATAAATCGGTAAGCTGGCATCAACCCATTGATGACTTCATCATGATTGGCCTGGTAAACGGCTGGAGATACGTACACCTGAGAATTAGCCAATTGGATTCTCTACCATTTACTGGTTTTTGCACTGGCAAGGCAGGAAGGGATGTGGAAATCAATGTCACCGCAACAATTTAGTCTGTTTTTCACAGATGTCAGGCAGTTTTCACCATTCACTTTTTGCCTGGTTTTAGAGGGTGTAATGTGAGTGGGGAAGTTCCTGATGTGCACGTGCTATGACATTATATAATCACACTTTGATCAGTAACTCCCGTTTAGAGCAGACTTGTAAGAAGGATCTAATCATACATACATACAGTTTTACAACATATTATGCAATTCAAAAATTTACTCCATGGAAACAGATCATTGGAAGGGTGGCATTATATCCCTAACCGTGCCAGAACTGACCACATGGTATGTAATAGTGCGTCCACTACGTTTTATCATATACAATGTAAAATTAAATCCTCTACAACACCTTGGTTAAATAAAACAATTACTGATTACCTGCAAACACTGACTATGGATTATTTAGAAGCTTAACCCAAGGCTTACTCATCTAAAATCCTATGAAAAAGGACCGGACACATGCAGCACATATATGTTGTGTCTTTCTGAAAGCAAGATAGCGTCTCAAACATTGTGAAGACATTTTGGAGTACGCAAGGAAAGCCTAATATTACGTGATTATAATTATATACACATAGACCCCGAAACATGGGTTAACTATTTTACATATCTTTACTCTGACCCTCCCACCTTCGATCTCTATCCCTCAAGACACAAAACCCCAGTGGCTTGGGGTATTTTACCCGAGTTACAGTTTAGTCTGGAGGAGACGGTGATTGCCATTGAAGCAATCAAGCCAGGAAAAGCCCCCGGTTTGGATAAGATCCCGGGGGATCTATTCAAACATAGCATAGAAATCTGGGCACCTTATCTAAACCTTTTAAGTAATGCTATAGCAAGGGGAGGCCCAATGCCCGAGACATGGACAGGGGCAGAAATAATCCCAATCCACAAAAAAGGATCCAGGGAAGACCCAGGGAACTATAGACCAATTAGCCTCATAGACGTCACACAAAAAATTTATGCTAGACAGATCCTGAATAGAATCAATATCTGGTTAGAAGAGAACAGCATAATGTCTATATACCAAGCAGGCTTTAGACAACAGACCAGTACAGTTGACCAGGCCTTTAGGCTATTGACAATAATGTGGAAATACACTAGACTAAAGAAAGGCCACCTGTATATCGCGTTTGTGGACCTGCGCGCAGCCTTTGATCTGGTGCCGAGAGACTCCTTATGGGCAGCATTAGGAAAACAGGGCATGCCGGGGAACCTCCTGGGCCAGCTGGAGAGGCTACATGAAAATACATTTGCAAAGGTACGGTGGGGGCCAAAAGGAGAGTTGACAGACCCAATACCTATCAAGAGGGGGGTGAGACAGGGCTGTGTGCTCGCCCCAACTCTTTTCTCTTTATACATCAATGATCTGGTTCATCATCTGAAACAAAGTAACCACGACTCACCAAGATTGAATGATGATCCAGTCCCCGCCCTCCTTTTTGCAGATGACACCATCCTATTGTCTCAAACTCCAATGGGCCTGCAAACTCTACTAGATAAATTCAGTGAGTATTGCAGCTTGAAGGGGTTAGAAATAAATGCAAACAAGACTAAATACTTAACTGTTAACCCTCACAAAGCACTCAAGAGAAACATTTGTATTAGAGGGCAGGCACTGGAACGAGTTAAAAATTTCAACTACCTAGGGATACTGCTTGATGCCAAATTGTCATGGGCGCCGCACATCAACAAAGCTGCTATCTCCTTAACTCATAGCTCTATGGCAATCAGTAAAAATTACAAATGTTCAAGGTCGAGTACTGTGTCACCAGTATTCGAGATCTACAGGTGCAAAGCACAGGCCGCTGCTCTGTATGGCGCAGAACTCTGGGGATTCACAAAACTAACTCCATTGGCCACTCAGGAAAATAATTTTATGAGGGGGATATTGGACCTCCCTCCATCGACTCCGCTGATTCCCTTAGCCCATGACACTAATATGAAACAAATAGGCAAATTGGCAGCCCTGAGGCCCCTGCTCTACTGGTGTAGACTTTGGACAACCCCTGAACTGATCCAATACAGGCAAGCCTTAATTGAGATCATGGGCTTGGACAAGACTATTTCCCTCCCGTGGCTTTATTATATCAGGCAAAGCTTTTACAATTTAGGGCTGAAAATCTACTGGGATGAACCGCATATACTCACAACCCAATCAAAGATCCGACTAAAGCAAGTATTTTGGGACTTCATCTTTAATAGCCCTCTTCATAGCAAGGATTCAGGTAGACTAACCTTAAGTTTTCTGGATTTTAAACCACTACCGAGCGCTGAGGAATGGATTGATACCATTCAACCTAGACGAGCAAAAGCTTTATTTATGAAGTATTGATATGGGATTCTCCAGGTCAAGGCTTTTACCTTCAAATGGGGTCTCCTGAATGGGAGTAATCATGAGGCGACCTGCGAGCTATGTAATATGGAGACTCCAGAAACGACGGATCATGTCCTTTTAAATTGCATTGCCTACGATAAACTAAGGAAGAAATGGATCCGACCCATCTGCAGGAACGTTGGAATCAGGAACTACAATGAAGCTGCCAGATTTTTGAGATCCAGCTCGATACCATATGTTGTTTTTGGTCTAAGCCGGTTCTTAATAGCAATTTCATTCATCAGAGACAAGGCGGGCCTGAGGTTGTAGGCGCTTTAATTCAGGCAAAACTCCCAAAGTCAACCTATGGGTCCTGAAATCGATAACTGGGAGTCACCCTCTGCAATTCAATGGCCTTGGGACCTATAATCGGCCAAGGATATATCTAGCTCAGGGGACACTGTCTATGCCCGGGAGGACCGTAGCTACTGGGAGGTTGATTAAGTTACCTAGAATGGTCATTGTCACCTATGAAACTTGTTCCTGGATTCTGATATTTATATATTTTTTATCCCAAAAAATCTCCTCCTAGTTAGGCAAACAAGTGCCTGATGGCACGGGAGGTATATTTTATGGGTTTTACAAATGAAATACTGTAATCGATTTTTACCTACTGTTTTTAAGACCAATATCAGATAACTTGTTTCTAGTAGATAAGTGAATATTTGCTGCTGCTAGAACAATGTGCCTTTTTGCATCATTCGATCGTATATGACCTCTAAGCAATATAGGCACGTAAGAAAGAAAGGAATCGTTGGGCCCTAGGGATTGTTAATCACTTTCTAAAAATTAGTCAAATAACCCCTCATGTGATGATGGTATCTATATTGCTAAGATTGTAGAGGCAACTTGAACCTACTGGAGGCAAATAATCATTCAAAAGCATATATCCTACTTTCATAATGGTTACTTTTTGAGCTAGTCTATAGCTAATGATACTACTAGCAAGATAGCAATTTCAACTGTTTTTGTATTAAGGCTTATACTTTAGGGGTATTTTATTAAATTTTATAATATTTATATGGCGATCTGCATGATGATGTGTACTGTATATTTTATAGTGTTTTAGTGATTAATTGTTGATCTTTTAATAACTTTTATACCCATAACTCGCCTATTTGTATTGTATGGCCCTGAGGGAGCTTTGGTCTCGATCAGTTTTTAGTGTTTCTTTGTCTTTTTTCTTTTAAAAAAGTGTCTTTGTTTCTTCTAGAAATGTAAGAATCTTGTCAGTATGCTTTTATGGTATTGTTTTACCGAAATAAAGCTGTAAAGTAAAAAATAATTATATACAGCTTACGACCCCTGACGAGTCATCGAATATGTGGTTTCTGTAACCACTGATTCAAGTCCCCAGGCACATAATGTCATTTTTCATGCCTGATCTATTGGCATAGTGTTCTTTTTTGTGGTTATATGTAAACACTCAAATAAAAGGTTGGCAAGTGATGGCAAAAAAAGATCATCAAGTGCTGATGTTGATTTGTTTATTTCTAAGCTTCTCCAAAGGCGTACTCGTTTAACACTCATTACCAAAAGTCACAGAAACTTTCATCAGCTATATGTTGCATCGTTCTGAAAGATCATTGCGAAACATTAAAGAGACATTTTGGAATACCTGACAAAATCCTAATATCATATTTAGCACCCAGCCAGAAATGATTATATAGTTGCTGCGACCGCTGATTCAAGCCCCCTTGCATTTACAGTCATTTTCATACAGGTGCTATTTATAGAGTGGCTTTTTTGTGGTCATATGTAATCTCTTAATGCTAAAGTTGGCCAAGTGTTGATATCGCCCGTGTTGAATCCCTGTTATGTACAGAATCTGTAAACAAACTTCTTGGGCTTGGCAAAGTCATAGAGAAATGTCAGAGCACGAGAGCTCAGTGACAGTCAAACAATTGTATTAAAATCATCTCACTTAAGGTTTTAGGAAGGCTGCAGCATCAAAGCAGCCTTATTAGAATATCTTGACAGCATTAACTCATTCTAGACAAAGGACTTTTAGTCTTGCATCATCTATTCACGTCTTTCAACATCATAAACCACCAAAGGTTTATTCACATCGTGGAGAACCACATGCTTTAAATGAATAGTTATTAGAAGTTTCAAATAATTCTTAGCACATCACTAAGGCTTGGAATTTTTTCTTCCGTCCCCATTTTAATATCTTATGGAGGTATCCCAAATCAGTTAAATTTACTGATGGAGCTAATGAGACATCTAACAGTTAATAATGGTGTCACAATCCATTAATATGCTGATAAAACTCACATTTCTATGAAAATCCTCTCTTTTACTGAAGTTCACGACCTACAAAATGCCAGTCCAACCTTGGCAAGTGGATGCCAAACAATTTCGTTATACTTAATCCTGACAAGACAAAATGTATCTACTATTGCAGCCAACACAAATAATGAGTTTGTTGCAGTATCCACCCTTTCTTGATGGCCTCAGACAAGATGTGGGCTGCTGGTGTGGCACTTTATTTGTTGTACTGCTGTATGCTGGTTGAATGACTTTCCTATCAGACAGTCAGCATTAAGCTCTTTGGTTGTTGGTAATCATTCATCTGTGATACATCCTCTGAAGTCAACCTCATGTTTCAGAGTATCATTTATGGCTATCCTTAGTACCACGGACATAAGAGGGTTTCTCTAGCCTCAGTAATTATTGCTGTATTTTTTAAAGCTATTTCCATGTAGATCAGCTTCTGAACAGCTCATTTTAGCCTGTGGGTATATTTTGATGCAGACAAAACATAGTTAGTGGCCAACTTACACTTTGCAACTTCAGACAACCATTAGAGTTTGAATAGTTATATGTATGTATTGCAACAACAACGGGAGGCTGGCTGGAAAACTTATAGAGGCTAGATTTCAACTCGCTCTACTCAATTTCAGTGTGTTATTCATTCAGAACGTAATATTGGTACTATAAGTTGTCAGAGTTCTCAAAAACTTTTCTCTCTACCTTTGGTCACTCAGAACAGACATTTTTCATATTTAGCCTATACAGAAGGGCATTGACTGGTGATTACCTTCATATTTTCTGGCCTGACTTCAAAGCTTTTTTCCATAAGCAGCTTTTTCCATGAGCCTCCAACTCATGCATTTAATGAGAATTACATCCAAATGTCCATTCCTGATTCTCATAGCATTTTCTGTGACAACTTGTGCCTTCTTTCAGTCATAGAAGTAATTTACTTATGAATTTCCAGGAGAAAGACATATTTTTTCAAGGAAAAATAGATTTGCGATATATGAAGGACAAAAAAAGGGTTAGCGGTTAACAAATTTTTTTTTCCATGAATAAGAGTGGTTTGCTCATAAAATTCCTATTTGTATTCTTATTCTTACACTTATCAAGAGAATCACAGCCTTTAAAGGAATACTTCTTGAATGTTTCAAATCAGCAAACAATTATTATTATTATTACTACTATTATTATTATTATTATTGTTGTTGTTATTGCTATTATTATTATTATTATTATTATTATTATGATTTCGGTGTCCACTCTCCAACTGCTTTTTGAGCTCCTTATTTTGAATGATAATTAAAATAATAATAATAATAATAATAACAACAACAATAATAATAATAGTTATTATGATTATTGTTATCACTATTATTATTATCATTTTTATTATTATTATCACCATTTTCAATATTATTATCATTAATATTATTTAAAAAGTGCTTCTTTGGTGAACAAACTGCATAAGCAGAATTATGTTGTATTCTCAAAGAAGAATGTTATGGAATTCAGACAGAAGTTGAATTTTGTGTCGAAGCAGTAAACTGAACAGAGTATGCTTTTGTAGTTGCTCTTCAGCAAAGCCTTTGCACAACAGGTATCTGTCAGAAAGTAGTAAAGTCATAAATCATCAATGAAAATGTCACTGTGCTAGCAAAGTAAACAGGAAAAACATGTGAAAGCCAACGGTTGAAAAAGGCTGATCCAAATACCACTTTATATATATCTTCATACATCTTTTTGAATTACTGGGAGGACCGCTCACGAGCTGGGATGCGCTGATGTCAGCAGTTTGTGCACCAGATTAGAACGCTGATCACCGCGTGCTGCTCCACTGGAGTTCGGGAGGGAGGTTGGAACCAGTCCAGATTTGCCTGAATTTGCCCATGGTGGGCCCTAAGAGGGCCGTCTGAGGAGTGTGGCCATGTGAGGTAAGAAAACTGCTTCCAATCCCCTCCTCCCCCACACTTTTGCTGCTGCTGCAGAGACTCCTGCTACTGCTTCTAGAGATCCCGGCAAGTGTGTACAGGCAGGTCAGCTAGCCATTGACTGCCGCCACCGGTGAGAAAGTGTCACAAAGGCTCAACAGAGACTAGAGCCACATAAGGAGGTGAGGAAGTGTGTGTGGGGGAGGGGGGTAGAGTCAAGGACTGCCAAGAAAGGCTCAAAGCAGAAGCAGCCCCACACGGTTCTGGCTGCCTGGACTCTTTTGTCTGCACCTTACATCCCGCTATAGCATTACTGCCTGAAGCACCGGCACCTGTAAAGGCACAAGGCGCCCTAAGGTATCACAGGCAATACCTTAGAACCTTTGCAGGTGCAGGATTTGCTGTGTCTATTCTGATGTCCTAGCATTGCTGATAGGGGTGAGTTCAAGGACTGTCCCCAGTCCCTGTAACTGTGAACACAGGGCTCTGCGGAAGCAGCCCAGCTAGGCCTGGGTGCAGCTTGGAGCATGCTCCAGTGACCTTCCCTTCCTTGTCACTTTGCAAGACTTTTAAATACATACATAAACCAGTCTCTCTTGCTAAAGGGGCTTAACTCATACTAGCATCACACACAAACTGACTATACATATAACCCTGGAACTGCAGGCTCAAGGTCAAAGGAAGACAAATCACAAAAAAAAGTCTGACAGACATTGGGAGAGACACTTGGAAATTTTCTTCTATCCCTGAAAAGAACTTCATCTTGTAATGCAGCATGCTCGTGCCCCCCACCCAAGCTTTTCTGGTTGTTCCATAAATAGGGATGGTGAGGCAGTGCTGGTGGCCAGAATAAAATTGGAAGTGCACCGGAAAATCGTTGCCCTTTGCCATTTCCTATGCTTGCAGTGCTGTTTCGCCAAGGTTCTGGTATGGGGTTTCAGTGCAGTTTTTGCCTAGATGTAGACTGCATGTTGAGAGAGCTTATACTACAGGTCCATAGATGGTGAGGAGATGGTTGGCATCAGGTCAGTGCGGCTTGCATCCCTGGGAGTGATTGCGACCTGTGTGCACACTGCTACACCTTATCCTTGGCTTCATCAGCGAGAACTTCCTAGAGCCTCATTTGTGATATTGCTGTATATAACTCAGCACAGGGTGGTGCTTTCAATTTTAAATTTGACTTTAGTTTTGACTTTGTTTAATCACAATGCGGTCGGGGAGAACTCGGGGGCCAGGTCATTGCATTAATAAGAAGGGGGAAGGCAGAAAGGAAGTCCAGCAAAAAAGATATGTCCACCTCCACTGATGACTTGGCAGGTTACACTTCATTCAACCAATGCCTCTTTCTGCTTCCTGTCTGTCTCAATCCCACCTCCACCAAAGTGGTCTAGGATTGCAGACTATTTAAAGTCAAGCAACTCAACCACAAATAATGGGGCTGCGAGCCAGCAAGCTTCTCGACTCCTATCTGGCAACTGCCTTGCATCCCTAAGAAGTGAACAGAGCATCACCCCTCCCTGTACTCATGGTACACACTGCACAGTACTGAATGTCTCTATCCACGTTCATGCATTGGCCACAGACCACCAGGATTGTAATCTATCATTCCTGGAGACTGCATTTGATCATTCTTCCTCTTTCTTACTGGAAGCAGAGACCAAGAATGTGGGAAAAACCAAAGAGAGTAAATTATCAAAATTCATGACCAGCACCATTAATAATACCATTGGCCTTCTTAAGGTACATCCGGTGACCAGTCAATTTAATAATGTAAAGCCGACTCAATCAATTAACAGATTGGAATAACACCACGGGTAATTTTGCCTGCCATTTGGTTTCCTCGACCCCACTAAGTCCAATCAAACTGTATCCACTAACTAATATGTCCCTGTCTACCAGTCTGGTCAAGGTCACGACAATCCATACCCCGATAGACAATGACCTATGAAATCAGTTCTTCATGCACTCTGATATAATGTCCCTATGGGAAGTATACAACTCATAAAACAAATCCCTCAGCAGTCAGACTAAAGGGAAACTCCTGCGTAATGGAGGGGCCAATATCTGGAGCCCCTGACTTAACAACTTGGAGGCAGTTTGCTGCATCTTTATTGTATCAGACTGACAAACCTGATATGCAGGTGGATATTGCTTTGACAGCCCACATAGTGGGAATTGATGCACACAATGTCAGCTTTGAACAACCTGATTACAACAGTCCAGTCAGATCCAGTTGATTTGCATCACTCTTGCCCCTGTCCAAGTACAATTGACTCTCTTGTTAGGATACCTCCAATGCTGGATTTTATCCTTGATCGGATTTCAGTGCCTGTCCAGCAGACTGGATCTGTCCCAGCCCAAAGGGACAAGATGGAGCCTAGTCAGGTCCCTTCTCTATTGAACGGCACTTCTGAATATCCACTGTCTGCAGGTTCATCTTGTCCTCCCCCTATTATATATAATGTGAACAAGGCCACAGAGGTCTCCGGGGGGCTAGCAGTCGAGCGATTCACTATCCATGAAATTACACTTGCTAGTACTAGCAGTGGAAATGAGGGTGTTCTAGGAGCATTTCCTCTCGACTCACATGAAGGCATTCAGCAGCCTTCCCAACTCATGGTGCAAAGCAGACAGGCCCCCACATACCTACTGTGAAGTTACCTATGAAAAGGGAATGCAGGAGGCTCTGGAAAGCAAGACACAAGCAGAGTAGTAACCTACACGTTAGTGTAGCCTCCTTGCAGTCCACCCTTCTCGCCAATGACATTCCCGCACGCAACTCAGTCACACTCCTTCTATCTGACAAATAGTCCTCTACTGAAATAAAAACATACTCAATATTTCAATGCAACTCAGTACAGAATCCTGAACAACAGGTGGACAATGATAGCAGTGGGAAAATCCTGACTCCAAATACCCCTCTTGTGGTCAGAGACTTGGCACCAGTGCCTGCTCCCAATTTATCACTCATAATTCCTCCTACTGCCAACACACATTCTAAGAGTCCTTTCTGCCATCTCTGCAATAAACGTGTGTTTTATCAAATGTAGAGCCGATATCTTCTTGCAATCAATTACCAACGGAACTTCCTACATGCCCAAAGGCAATGTTAGTACCTGGCAATTAGCCTCTCTTGTTTGATATTGATTACGTGTCATTTCATCTGCTCACCAATCACCAAAGGGACAATTCCTTAATAGTATACTCTTTTCCTGAAAGGATTATATTAGACCTACAAAGAAATTTGGGAAATAACACTGAGGCAGTAGAAGCAGCAAAACAGATGTTCACATGAATTCACAGTTTTCCAACGAACAAGCTGGAATTTATTCTGCATTACGTCTCCAGAGTTGAACATGACATCTTAAACAGGAGTACAATTTTGATACTGCTTGGGAAAATAGAGAGTACTAGACATATTAATACCATATATATGGATTCAACAGAGTTCAGGGAAAACCCAAACTTGAGATCACCATCACCACCTGGTCTTCCCCGAACTTAGCTATTTTTTTCTTGCAACTCAGGGATACATTTTTTCCATGGGACTTGAGCAGCTGCATATCCTTAAATTCTCGCCATCCTGTTCCACTGTCACCAAGCTCCAGCAATTATAATGTCACATGTGGTGTTATTGTGAGAGGAGCTATTGGTTCTGACTTTTGCAAGCATGTATCCACAACTATTGTAGCTATAAGTGTGCACAGAGGGGGATCACTGCTAAGTAATCTCCCAAGTACATCAGGCTCAAAATGGTACTAGATGGATGAGTACCATGCAACTGTGTGCTCACCCATGAAGTTTTGGTGAGAAAAAGAAAGGGAATCCACATTTGGGCAATCCTACCTCCTGCACTAACCCTAGTGAAAGTGTCCTGTGTCATGTGGGCTCTGTCCACTCTACATTTAATTCCAGTACAATTAAAAGGAACTAAACGTAGCACTTCCTCTACCTCGTCCTTTCAGCATGTCTTGGGTATTCCCTATTTTCACAAGAACCAGGAATCTGATATAAGGCAGGTACAAGTCAAGCATAACACTGCACCAACTCAATCTTTAATTAGCTGCAAATTCACATCTGATCACGCCAATAACATCAGCAATGTTCCAAAATTCTCCTTTTGAGTCTGGAAGGTGGCTGGCATCAGAGGGATAACTGGAATCAGATATGGTCCAATTTTGTGTGCTCCTTTGTGATACTCTCTTTTCAGAAAATAGAGGCTGTTCGTCCGTTCATATCAATGTCTTCATGACTTTTCATCCACCTGCCATTCGGTCTTCATGCAGCTGCCCCGAGGGGGCTTGGCAACTTACATCTCGTCCATGGTCAATGCCAAACCCTTTCTTTACATAGTTGACACTCCATTTTCTCAAATCCTTGGACTCAAATTAGAATTAGAGTTCATCTTCGGACTGGGCATTGTCAACTTATACAACAATATTCCAACAGCAGGAAAAGGTTATGTTTTGTCAAAACTTGATTCTGAGTTGGACTCCCTCAAACTAAAAGGTGGCAATGAGTTGGGTTTGCTGTTGAGGCGCAATTTGAATGTCCATCTTTGCTCCCCATGTATTGTGACGCTTGTGGTTTTTATGGATCCTGGTGGGAATCATATGTTTCATTTTTCCCATTACACGTTTAGCAATATTATCAATCTTCTGAAGCCGAAATTTAATATGTGCTTCACTAATGAATTCCGCACTATGAATGGCTCTTTCCCTAACAATTTTGTGGGTAAGGGAGAAGGTTCTGGAATTGAATTTATCCTATTATCTGCCAACTTAGGGCCTGGTTTAGATCTCGGCGGAGAGGTTACTCCGTCACAACGCTGACAGATATCCCATATTAAGTGGGAGTTTGTTAATGCTGAAACGTTTATATCCCAATTAGGGATGGGGATGGAAGATCAATGTCTAAACCTCTGCCTTCATTTGGCAAAGTATGCAGTCGCTAAGCGCAGCTCCTTATACCTGGATTTTATGGCGCCCAGCGCCTTTGACTGTGTACCCCACACTAAACTGTGGGACATAATGGAAGATCTGAGCTTTGAGAAGCCCATTACTAACACCATCCGGGAAATATATAGTGATTCAAAAGCTGTAGTTAGGTTCGGGCTGGGGGAGAGTGCTCTGAGTCATTAAGGGTGCACAGAGGCAGCGGGAAAAGGTGAGTCCTTGCACCTTCTCCCTCTATATTAACCATGTGGAGAGGGAGCTAGTGCTAAAGTGCGAGGACATGCCCCAGATTGTGAAGCGTGCTATGCCAGCTTTATTATAGGCTGACAATACTGTCATCATGAGCTGCACTCCTTTCGCACCCCAGCGACTCTTAGATGCCTTTATCTCCTTCATGGAGGGCTTGACATTAGGATCAATACTGTTAAGTCCTTTGTAGTGTCTTGTGGACACAGGAGGGGCCTAAAACCAACCTTCAATCAACATGCTTGCCCTGTAAAACATACGGATAACATCAGCTATTTAGGGGTAACCTTCAACCGCAGAGGCTCCTGGCTTCTGCAGTTAGAAGTTAGGAACAACCAACTAGCAAGAGGTATTAATGCCCTTTTTTCTTTGCTGCCAAACTGGGTAATATACTCATATGCTGACCATTTACATGCAAAATGTGTCAGTATGTGGGGCAGGGGCCTGGGGTATAAAGGTGGCACCATTCTTACAGGTTGCAGAAAATAAATGTACTCACTCCTTATTGGTCCTCCCATCGTTTAACGCCATCTTTATTTTTCATAAGGAGCTAGGGCTTCTATATCGGGAAGATATTTTAAGGACAGACCCAATAAAGCTGTGGCACAGGAGTTATACTAATGAGGACTTATCTTTAAAAATAATGAAAGCTGTGTCACAAGAGTTAGACTAATGAGGACCTATCTTTAAACAGAATGATAACTGAGGACTGACCTGGGGCTTAGCAATTCCTTGGCTTAAGATCATAAGGGATATGGCTGCCAATCTCTGCAGGAGGGACTTGTTTGAAGAGCCGTCTCATACTATCTTTTTGGTGGATAAATAGTGCCATGAGCCCTAAGTGGTATAAATGAAATCAATATTATCAACATAAAATAAGGTGGCCCATAGAAACCAGAAGGGTTCCAATTTCAAAATTCTTCATAAAAAGGGATCAGATGTATTTTGTGATCAGGGTCTTAGGTTTGCTAATTTCATGGACGTTTTAGGTATTTTGTGCACGTGGCACAAATGAACAATGAAACAAAACCATGGGTGCAAGGAAGTAGACATTTTCCTTGGCCTGGCTAATTAAACAACTAAACAGCTGAGTAAGTTGTGAAGATAACAACTTTAAAATAGAAACTGCCTTTCATAATGTTTGCTAGATGATTTACTGTCTATGGTTAATCCAGTATCCGGAAAGAGTCAACCTCCACATGTTATTGTATCATTCTGTAAAACTGGTGAGACTGCCTGAAAAATGTTGTTGGTAGGTCAGAGTAGCAATTTGGAGCACTGGTGGATGTCCAAGAAAGACATTGACTTGCCAATGGTCAAACGCTCATAGACCAACTCTCTAGCTTCTAATAATGAACTGCTTTTCCCTATGTGCACCATGTGAGCAATGCTTTGCAGTAGAGGGAGATATAGCCTGAAGAGTTCTAAAATCAAGTTTGCCCAATGGACAGAGGCTCTAGTAAACAAAACTACGAAATCTGTATGAGAAGAATCTTGTTGCAGTAGATGGTCATGACACCTGCATGAACATGAGATCTCAGAATACATCAAATATTATTTTCCAGATTGCAAACAGCTTTGCAGAGAATCAACAAGAGGAATCAGGACCAGTTATTCCCTGGCTCTTAAAGCCCAATAGATTTTCTCTTGCCAAAGAGGGATATGTGAACATCTAATATAGTTTTCTATTTTCCACTTTTGTTGCTACAATGACCAAAAAAACATTTCCAAATACAAACGCAACCATCTAGTTTCAGACACCTTTTGCACAGTAAAACAGCCTTACCTTCACTCAGAGCTGGGGGCAGCCCAAAGAGTCAAATGCCTACAGTTTTGCCTCTTGTATATTGCTGTAGCCGAACAGAAGGGGTCCTGGAAAAAAGTGTTGTGCCCACATGCTAGCTGCTGCTTCTATGGCTACAGATCTGAAACTCTGGAACGCATACTTGATTGATTTTAATACCATAAAATATTTCTATAACTACAAAATCTGTATGGGAAGGTTCTTCCTGAACTAGATAGTCATGTCACCTACATGGACAGGAGCTGTCAGAATCCAGCAATTATTATTTTCTGGGTAGCAAATTATCACTTACCAAACATAGGCTGGGGCTTCCTAAAAGGCAAGGAGCTAACCAGTTATTGCAATTACTGTTTGCCTAGGACATTATGTAACCAGAGACTGGTCATTGCTTGAATTTCCAATAAGCATGGTCCACGCTTGTCATACTCTTTCTCTGATCATTTTATCTCCTGGAAAAGTCAATGCCAGACGTTCTTCAAATATATGGTTCTATGGTGCTACAGGTGCTAATGCATGAGCTCTTTAACTTGTCCACAGTTAAGCGCCATAGAAAATCAATAATTTTGACACTGCTGTCATGTTCCTATGGTTATAGGACCCCAAAGTACCTGGCCATCTAGCTATTCAGTTGATAGTGCTCGGATATCTATGAAAAGATGGCTTGTCTGGGAATCGATTTATTTAAATTAATACTCCTATGGTAATTTTGCTTTGGTGCCCCCAAGACCAGGTATAAATGTGGAAGGATAGAATGTCAGGGCTCTTCTATGAAATGTTAGTGGTATTAAACAACGTTTATAACATTAAAGAAGCCTCAGTGGAGGGTTGTTTGTGTCAGGTTGAGTATTTTTAGGTTTTCAGTGGTACATTAAGTGGTGGTGCTAAAGACAAACACACTGAAATGGAATGCACTTCACTTTTAGAGAGGGTGCAGAGGTGGGTTGTCAACATGTGTGCTGTGGTATGTTATATACAAAATGTATTGAAAGCATCAGTTTGATGTTGTCCATTGCTTGACAAAGGAGTTTTAATAGGCCAAACGTGGAATCACAATTCATCTGCGTAGAATGGCAATAGATTGCTATTCATGTGGCTGTGGCATGTAATATTTTGGAGAACCTGATGACCAGCACCTTCACCTTAGACTGGCGTTTGGTGGCATGCCGGGTAGACATAGCTGAGATATCAATTTGTCAAGTGTGTTAAGTCTTGTGTCAAATGGATGAAGTGGTGATGCCGTACACGTTTAGTGCAATATTTCAATAATCTGCATGTCTCTGAATAGAAAAGACCACGATCAGCGGCAGATGACTAAGAAGTCCTTGTAGGTTGAAATAGAGAGTTAGGTTTAGGTTGAGAGATAGAAGTGTTTTGGGTGTTTACAGTTCTGGTAGCAGTGGTTGGTTGATGTCTATGTGTGTGTGTGTGGATGTGAGTGGGAAGTATAAACTTTGACAACAGTCTGATTATTTTGGGCCACATTACTAGTTGGGCTGATTTCTACCTCATACATTTCCTTTATAGAATCAGCAACAACAGAGGCATCTGTATCTCTGGGGCAGCACAATAATCCGACCTACACACAAGAGCCTGTAGATCTCCATTCTAAGACAAGCTTTCAAATTGAATGGTTCTAATCATAATCAGACAATACTGTAGGACACTTACATGCCCTGCTTTATAACTCTGGATTTTTCCAAGAGGTATTCAGATATTTTTGCTCCCATGACTGCTCCTGTTGGAGTAAACATCATTTCCAGGTATTTTCCAAAGCGACTGGAGTTGTCGTTGATCACGGTGCAAGCATTCCCGAAAGCTTCTACAAGGGGATTCACCTGCAGAATCTTTTCTCGCAAAGCCCGGTTATTAGCCTGAACAGAAGAAACACGTCATTAGTAGAAACCTAACACACCAAACCCTTAGAATATTTTTAACATTTTCTCCCAGGCATGGCATGCATATTTCAAACTCAACATTTTCCAAAAAGAATCCACGTGTTTAACAACAATGACTTTCGAAATTGGCACTTACTCATAAAGGTTTATATCCAGAAAACCTTTTGCCTTTCTTTCTACTACTTAGGGCCTGTTTTCATTATAGACAGGAAGCCCATTTTTTCTGCCAGGCCAATGAAGTAAAATGCTCATGTGCCCAGACAGAGCTGCTGCCCGCCAAATTTAGAAATGACCACCAAGCAGGCAGTAGATGTTGAAAGCATTGTCAGGAGCCAATGTCACAGCAATTCCTGACAATGCTTTTTACAGTTTGGTGCAGGACTTCGTCAGTATGAGGGAGCCTTGCACCAAACTGTTTTCTTTTTTCTTTTCAAAAAGAAAATCCAAAGCGAGATTTTCTTTTTTGAAAGTAAATAAAATGCCCCCCTCACCATGAGAGTTGTCTCCCATGGCAAGGGAAGCCTTTAGTGTTTTTTACTGTCCCTTACCACCACGGTTTGCCTGGCAGAGAAGGACAGTAAAAAAAAGGCTAAAGGTCCGCCTATCCTAATTGGAGAAGTTTGGCCATGGAGGTGAAGGAGTTGTAACCGCAGTGGCCAAACTATTTAAATTTGGCTGGACCACTATGTTCGCAGGGAGAGAACACTGTCACCATTGTGATGGAGTTACCTTTCACCCAACATTTAAATTAGGCCTCTAAATCACAACCCTTTCCCACTCCCAACTTGGCACAAAGTATTAGTAAATCTGCAAAGTTATAGACGTAGCATAAACATTTTCAGTAACATTAGCACTGTGCAATGACTCCACATTAAATTTGTCTGGCTATGGCCAAGTTTAGCTCGCTGCAGGTGTCTCAGATTTTAGGCAGATTAAAGTAAGACTGCAACGTTTTAGTGGGTCAAGACTAAAAAAACAAACGTTAGCAATTGAAGCTAAGTAGGATTTTCTCAGTTTTCAACTGGGGGGGCAAATTAAAAGGGACAGTGGTCTAAACATATTTAATGTACTGACAACTTTTATGCTGTTTCGCAGGTCTGCACAGTATTTGACAGACACTGGCAGACCCTTAGCATGTTTAACTTACTCCCGATATGTTAACTTCTACCGAACCCATCAACTGTGTTTGGTAATCATTAAGGCAATTTCAAATGGCATCTCAAATCCCATCACTCATGATATCTCATATTATATAATTGATATCATCACCGTTGTAAGCACTGCTTTTACAAATGGTGCTAACAATCACATAAAAACATACTTTGATCATGTTTTAGAAGACTAATTTTCAGAGGTTTTATTTTGTGGCATCATCCAAGAGTAGTAGCAAATATATAAAGACATTTTGTGTCTTCCATACACAATGATATATATTGATGGTGTGCATTGTTTCAAGTTTCCTATATATCCATTCTTTTAGACATATTCTTCGGTTAGGCAATAGCTTTTATGAACATCATGCACTAATTTTAATACTGTGAACACCGACGTGTCATAAGCTGACACCATCGTAGTACCATATCCTCTCTCTGGAAGCACTGTATGTGTAGACTTCCATAGCCTCCACTAGACACCGTATTCCTCGGAGAAGCTTTATTTATAATTAGCAATACCTTAAAACACACCAATAGCCCAAAGGCTTCACAATCGCCCTTATCTTTTGGAAGAATATTTGAAGTCAGCCTCTTACTAAAATATAGTACATAGGAATATGAAATACACCATAATCCTTATGATAACCTATCTGCATCTTGTGTACGTGGGGCACACTTGTGCCTGGTACATATTATGCCAGTATTACACCTCTTTTCATGTAGTGCCAACAGCTAGGGGTTATGATGACCATCAATTTGTATTCTGTTGACACACATGGCCAATTTTTGCAAAGCACTTGTTACAGAAGTCCTAAGTCTCTCTGGCATCTCAAACGTTTTCGCCAGTATTAATTATAAAGTGTATGGTTATTTCTGAAGAGGTTAATAATGAAGAATTAAATAGTTTCCTCTGCTTACTTATTGTGCACACCCTCTGCACACACTCTGTTCACATCTTCTACATGTTCACACAATAAGGTCATCAATGTCGTTGGTCATCCTGTTGTATGGTTAAACCCTGATGTGCAAAGCTTTCAGTCGTTCACAGTGGAAGCTCCCCTCATGGCATTGAGCTTGCTCTCTCATGAAACTAACCGTTGTTGTGCAGGGACACTGGCTGTGTGCATGAGGGCAGTCTTCAAGTCCAGGCACTGTGCCCAACCCACCATGCAACCAAGCCCATTGCACACTGCCTAATGAGGTGTACGGTGGTGGTTAACTGCCAGGAGAACCCCGTGGTCTGGTCCAGTGACAAACCTTCCTTCTACCAACCTCAGGTAGATCCTGTCTTCACATGTGTGCAGATATGTTTACCAAAGGGTTTGGCTATGATAGGTTGGACTTAGCACCCAAACCACCATGCAACCAAAGCCTATTGTTCACATCCTATGCCTGTGCACAGCCATTGCTGGCTTCATGTAGCCAACCCAACCTCTACACACACAACTTTTGTAAAGATCCATATCAAGGAGAAGCAAAAAATCTTAAATGTCTGGAAATTGTTGCACAGATTTGTCAAACAGTGCTACAGTTATTAGCAAACATCCGAACTCTGTAAAATATATACAAATGAACATATATGTGTTGAAAATACCTGGGAGAATGCAATTCCTTTATAAAAGTCAGACAGTTATTTCTTTATTATAGGCCTCTTGTGATGTCTTTAGTCATCTGTAATAATGACATTATGTACCTACTAAACTATAATAAATTATTAAAATTTACATCTGATGACACAGTGTCTGCTGCTAGAGTCAGCAGCCAAGAGGAAAAGCTGAGCACAGATCATATTTAAAGCAGCAGTTGAAAATGAATCCTGGCTTTTCTTTTTTCTGATCTGTTTTTCTCAATAAGAAGTGAACAGCAGAAGGAGAGATTTATGCAATATGCTTATTTTGTGTAGGCTTTAAGTAATTAGGAAAGAGGTCATCTCTATGCATGTTTGTTTGCAATAAATATCTAACTGCTAACTGGTTTTTGATGTGTTTAATTCTACAGTACATATTCTTCATGTCTGTAAACATCTTGTTCCAAAGCTGCTGTTTTTTGACGCAAGGAAATGCTGCTCCAAGGTTGCTGTGCTGCTTTGCATCAAAGGTGCATTTTTGGTAGCCATGCACCAGCGCACACACAGTTGCACTATAGTGCAAGGGTGTGAATGTTCTCTCAACCGTAGGTTTTGTACTGGAAAAAAATCCCTTCCAGTAAAAGCCTATGCGTTAAAGCTTTTCCCAGTTTGTATATGTGCTGTAGAGTGCAGACCATATGCAAAGTTGCAAAAATTAGGAGAGATAAAAAAAAATTCTCGCTACGGCTTCCTCGAGGAGGCATGTGATTTAGATGCATATCCAAGTCTACCAATGCTTGTAGATAAAAAATTGCATCAAAACCCACCCATGGCTGGTGCATAGGAACGTCTATGCACCACCCAGGAAATGCCCCCTTGACACAAAGTATAGCAAAGCAGCACAAAAGACTACCTTGCATTACTTTAGGATACTACCCAATGAAAATCATGATTTGTGTTAGACAGTAAACCCCAGCCTTATACTTTACGCCAGGTTTGTGTTTTACAAGTGTTGCAAAGCATTAGTAAATCTAAGTACCTATCTCCTTATTATGAAAGTACAACACACCAAGAACTTAAGCAGTTTGCAAGATGTTTAATGGCTTGCCCATGTATTATGTGGAATAAACATACTGCCAAACAATACAGGGATATTGTAAGTCACCTCAAAGTTTCATGACCTTACAAAGGAACTCAGTCTTTTGCTTCAGTCTTCTATATGGTCAAGCAACTGTTTGGTGACTTGCAATATCCCTATACTGTATGGCAGGAGTTAACATGGTTATAGTTAAGATTGCTTTTCCATAGACAAGGCAGTTTTTGATTTGCTAATAACTTTGGCATAATTTGACAAATCTTCATAAACTTTTTTTAAAAATCTAATTCACGTCAGCTCTTTTCTAGAAGGTTTTGTGGTGATCCATAAAGTGGGGGCCTTAACAAAAAGGGGAGGGGCCAAAAGTAAAAGTCTCCATACAATTTCCCCAGACTTCTTCAGCCAGAGCTACCGCAAAAAATGCTGAACAGAATTACACCACATTTGACACGAAGATAGACCTTGGACCGCAGATTGTGCTTTTTGTGATTCAGTGTAAATCCATTCAAAGGTTTTTTTTAGAAATTAAGATTAAAAAATAATTGGACGTCTGGATGGTTGGGTCCGAAGGACCCTTGCAAGAGTCCCTCAAACCCAGCTTTAAAAAAAATAGAGCATAGGGAGCTTTTTCCCTTAGGCCAATTCGCTAGAGCGGGCAGGGAAATATTTGTTTAAAAATGCTCCTGCCAGCTTGAAGCAGAATTCTGTTCTGTTTTTCTGCCCGCACTCCTGCGGGCATGTAAACAGGACAGAAATTGCTCCTGCCCTGGAGGGAACATGCATAATAATCTGTTCCTATGGGAGGGAGCAATGATGGCTCGCACACTATGCAGGGAGTCATCTAGGGCTATGTGGGACCGCGGCCATAACATGTTGCTTGGTGGGTGCCTCGGGTGGATACCTGGGCATCCACATGTAACAAAGAAAGGACCTGAGGGATGGAGTCCCAGGGGCCCAAGAAGGCTTGGGGAATGGGTTCCGGACCCTCCCCTTTTTAATTACATGTGGAACCTGGGGATGGGGTCCCCAGAGCCATAGAAGGTTCACTGCAGGGCGCTTCACACCCTCCTCCTCGGGTTAATTTCATTTAGCCCCTTTAATGGGGTACTCGGGCCGAAGAAGCCTGAGGTAGGGAGACAGGGCAGCCTGCTCCTATTTTTAATTATATGCACTCCCCACTCTAATTGCATTTGGCTCTGGGGGAGGAGGTCCCCGCCACCCATCAAGCAGCAAGTTGGGGGCCACTGGGGAGCCCCAGGACCCCTACAGCCCCAACTGGCTCCCTGCAAACTGCAGGAGCCTGCAATACAAATGTTTCTGTTTCCTTCCACCAGGTGGGAACAATGTGTGCTTTGCAAACAGAAGGTTGTCCCCCCCCAGTGGGAGCATTTTTAAAGTTCCCACTGAGTAAGAGCAGTTATGCCTTCCTTGACCATGCTCCTGCAGGCAGGGAAGGTATGTTTGCCCGCACCTGGAGGGAGCTTTAAAGTGCTCCTAGAGGGTGGGAGCAGACTTTTGTTTCCCTGCAGGCAGGGAAACTACTTTGTTCCACGGTAAACTCCCCAGCACACAGAAAATAAGGCAGACCCGGGGGAATGAGTCCCAAAAGCCTATTAGGGCTCAGGGATGGGAGTCGTGTAGTAACTGGCCCCTTTAATAAATTAGTAAATTGTATCATGTGGGATGGCGTCCCTAGGGCCTATTAACGCTCAGGGAGGGGGGCTCTGTGGCCCATCTCCCCTTAATATGCAAATTCAGCCCTGAGAAATGGGGTCCCAGGGCCTATTAAGGCTTGGGGATTCATGCTGTGCACCTTCTCCGCTTATTATACACAATGGTTGTAGAGTATTGAGCCCTCAGGGCATCACAGTGATCAGGGAGCAGGGCCATGCACCCGCTTACTCTGCTCACCCTCCTTGGGCCCTGGCCCACAGCTGGGGGTTTAGCAAGGGAGTTTTTTAATTTTGTCATGGATCTGCTGACCCTCCACAATGTGCAGCAAAATTATAAAACAAAAGCATCTTTGGCCCTAGGCAGTCCCTCTGGAACCCCACCAACAGGCTTAGGGAATTAAAGTATCCCTACTCTACCCCCTTATGCCTTTATTTACCTTTTTATGAGGACTCGGGACTGAGTCACAAGTACTTAGATGGCTGCTGCCACATCCAGATTGATGTGGTGGCAGACAATCAGATCTCTCCATGAAATCTGTGTGCCCCGCAAATCCACAGTGGTGTGATATATATATAAAGTTTTTCACTGTTACTTGCTTAAAACCTACTGAATGGATTTGCATAAAATCCCAAAAAGCACTCTTTCAAGGCCATGATCCAGCTTTCTGACAAATTTAGTGTAAATCTTTCAGTCATTTGGGCTGCAGCTGTGTCTAACTTTCCTATGAAAAAATGAATATGAAAATAGCATTATGAGGACCCCTGTTTTTTCTCTGCCCCCACTTCCCAAATCTGGCTTATGTCCACAAAACTTTCCAGTTAGGAGCGTAGGTGAAAAGAAGCAAACCAAAAAAAGCATGTCCCATGGAAACACAGTCCTATCTATAACTACCCAGTGGAGACAAGTTTATCCCTCAATATATTTTCCATACACTTTTTAAATAGACGTAGCAGAAAAATGGTTTAGCAGATTTTGATGAAATTTAGCAGGACTATAGAATATTGTGTGTAAAAGTTTCTTTTTTATAGTTGTTGGGAAATGCAAAAGACACTCCATGACATGCTACCCACCTGTACAACATGTCACTCCATTCTACGCCACTCTACTGTACGCCACTTTACCTGGTACTATTCTTCTCTACGCCACTCCATTCTATGCCATTCCACTCTATGCTGTTTCACTCTATGCTACTCTCCTTTACGCCAATCCACTCTATACAACTCCACTCTACGTTATTTGACTCTACGCTACTCCACTGTATGCCCCTCCTAACTATACCGTGTGAATTTCTGTGGTTTTTTTTTAGGTCAAAACGTTAATGTTGTCACTGACATATTCACCCAAATATAACATCACTTTAGCCTTTATTTTTTTCAGTGAATTTCTAAGGTTTTTTTCTAAAACAAAAACAGAGATCTTTTTATCACACCTAACTATAACTTTGTTTTAAACTTTGTTTTTTTTTCAGTTAATTTTTAGGGTTTTTTATACATAAAGTACTATTTTATTTCCATATGTAAAATGAACACCCTGTATGTGGCAGGGGGTTAACTGTAGGGCCTGGCCTGTACCCAGGTTCTGCTGCCAACTGCCCGCAGACAGCCAAACCCATGCTGCACACAGCCTTCGGCCATGCACTGCAGTAGGTTGGCAACAGTTGCCAACCCACACAGAGCCAGCCAACCCCCCATAGTCGGCTAACCCCACTCTATGCACAGCCTTTGGTCATGCGTGCTATGAGGTTAGCCATGAGGTTGGCCGCAGGGCTTGGCTTGTAGCCAGGCCCTGCATCCAACTCCCTGCACGCAGCGAACCCCACCTGTGCAGTACATTTGGTTGTGCATTACCTGGGGTTGGCCACAATACCTGGCTTGCAGACATGGCCTGCATCCAACTCCCTGCAAGCAGCCCACCACACGCTGTACATGGCTTTTGATCAGGGCCAGCTTTAGGAAGGTGGGAGCGGTGAGGCCGCTCCGGGTGCTGGCCTGGATTGGGGGTCGCTGACCTCAGTAGGGTGCTGGGTTTATCAATAACTTACGAAATTTGCAATTTGAAAGCACCTGCTGAAAAGTTCCTTGTGAGTCTAGCCTTTAGCAAGCAATTAAAATGTCAATATGTCTCTTAAAATTAATGTCCCTGCTAGGGAGAGAGAGGGGAGTTTTGTCTAGTGGCAGCTTTGACTCGCCATAAAGTAGCGCAGAGGGTTAATATGCCTGCTGCAAAGAGCAGAACTATGTTTTTGTGGATAGCCGAGTGGATTAGTGAGGCAAGCCTTTACAAGCGCTTTAAATCAAATTAATGTATGTGAAAGGGGGGCTATGGGGAGATGAGGGGCACAAATGCCGGGTGGTAGTGAGGAAATCTGAGGAGGTGTTCATGGGATGGGGTGCCACAAAAGACTGTCGCACAAGGCACCACCAGCGCTAAATCCGGCGCTGCTTTTGACTGTACGCAGCCTGCTAGGGGTTGGCCACAAGGTTTGGCCTGTTGCTAGGCTCTGTGGCCAAATACCTAGCAGGCTGTCAACCCCATCCTGCGCACAGCCTTTGGCGTGTGCAGCACAGAGTTGGCCTTCAGGCCCGGGGCCCCCTCCCCTAGGGCCAAAACATACATATTAAGCGCAGTGCAGCACTAATCCCCATGCCTTAATTGGCCCAGGGACCTCGTTCAACTGGAGCTAGTTCCAATAAAAAAGAGGAGGGGTCCATGTGGCCCCCTCTCCAAGCCTGAAAAGGACCCTAGGACCTTATCAATGGGGCCAAATACAATTAAACGAAGTAGGGGGACAGGCAGCCTCCTCCCTGAGCCTTCTTAGGCCCCAGGGATCCCATCCTCTGGGGCCAAATATAATTAAAAAGGGGAGAGAGGCCGCGCCAGATTTGGTGTAAGTCCATTCAACAGTTTGCTGTAGTGCTTCTTAAATAAGCCTGTGGAAAATACATTGATGTTTGCATTTTGGGACCCCTCCTCTTTTTTTCACCCTCAGCTTGACGGATCAGTCTGTAAGGTTACATGCAGAAACTTGGCAAAAAGAGCACTTTTTTGGAAACTTTCATGAAAATTTGTCAAAGGGTGTCAAAGTTATTAGCAAAACAAAAAGCGCATTTGCCACGGAAACACTGACATAACTGGGTATGTAAATACAACATATAGAAATGTATGTATCTAGGATACGGGTTGGTTAGTTATCTGTGAAGAAGCGAGAACTTTAACAGAATGTTAACAGTAGGTAGCAGAAATGATTTGCATAGTTCAGGATTTATTTCATGGTGAATGGACGCAGCCTCATTTCATTGCTCAAATGAAGTCGGAGCAAAGTGGCATGCAGATATTTCATAAAGTATATTGTGATTTTATACAAAAACAATTCGCATATTTTTTAAATTATCTTTAAAAAAAGTTTTCATTACATTTTTCTGTACACAACTTTCATTACAAGCAATGCTAGCGTTAGCCCAGGGCCCTTGTGGTAACCCTGCCAGCCTGTCGTTTACGAGGAATATCCAACATAAAGGCATTACCTTGCCCAAGAAGGTGAGGTGTTGGACAATTAGATGTGCACTTTCTGTCTTCCCAGCACCGCTTTCTCCACTGATGATAATGCACTGCCACAGAACAGAAATAATGAAGTGTAAATGATTAATACAGCACTGCTGGTGAACTCTTAGGTTCAACCAGCTATACTACAGTATCAGCGTAATGGACCTTTTTCCTAAAAGCTTTTCAATTCACCCATTCAATTCTGACATCCCCATTTATCCCAAACAGTGTGGCAAATTGTTTGAATAAAGAGAGCATTCGATGAAAAGTTACATGTGTTGTGGCAAGCAAATCATAAACACAGTACTTAAAGCTGATAACCCCTGGTATTTGTGAGAGTGAATAGAGACATTGTTGAGTGGGCTTGTCAGAAGTAGCATCTCTCGTGACAAGAGATAACCAGTGACTAGAGTTAAAGATGTCTGTGAGCAGAACCACACTCAGCACTCGGTTTTTAGCACAGCCTGTCTGACCCACAAGGCCTCCCGCCAAACTCCCTCAGACCAGCCGGGAAAATAATCATGCCTCCACTAAACGAGGACATACTTAACTTTGAAATGTCTACATTTATAAGATGTAAAAAGACAAGTTGGCAGTTTTATACTTTTTGTACAACAGGAAGAAAGGTGAATGTAATGTCTTGTGGGTGTTTGATGATGCACTAAGTTCTAAAAGGGTTCGTTTTTGAATCTATGATTGCTTTCCAGTATAAGAGGCCTATTCTCAATTCTAACAGAGACAGAACTTTTCTTAGGAGGTCAGAGTGATAAACCGTCATGGGTGAAATATTCATAAATTTAATGGAAAATGAATCACTGCTTGTAAGTCCAAGTGGTATGATAGCTTTTCATCCAAGTCCTGCGCCACACGCACAAATACTTGCCCCCTTTCAAATACTATTAATTTACGCTAAAAACGGACACTTTGCAGCTATTACAAAAAACAGAAAGAAAAAAGAGGTTAAAAAGCAGTGAAGAGAGAGGAAGTAGAGTCCAAATAAATGTGAGGTAAAACACCCATAACCAATGTTGTTCTAGCACTATTCTTATTGACACGAGCAAATGAATGCGTGTCTGAAATGTTTCCGGAATTGTAGATGGTTGAGCTTCGCCTCGAGTTTAGAGTTCTAGGCATTCCAGAGGCTAGGGCCAGGGACACCCAAGTGTGTGATTTCATGTGATACGCGTTTGAATGGTTTGTTGCTGGACAGAGCACAGATTCAAGAGAAGATTCCTAGATGGAGTCTTGTGTGGAGCTAGTTTTTAAAGTCAGACAGGAGCATTGAGGGTTCTTTAGAATTTGATGTTCTGTCTGCCTTACTTAGAGTTAGGCGAACCCTCATGTTATCGCACCCGAGCCCCCGCTGGCTCTGCTGGCAGAAACCTTATTATGAGGTATATTTTCCTGTTTGGGACCCTCAGGAAAGACCTCAATATCCCAAACAGAACAAAAATAACAAGCATTTGCAATGCAATGGGTCTCGCATCTGCTCGACTTAGAGCTATTAGCGTTGTAAAGCCCTAACTGAGCTTTTATTGCCACATAAAATGAAAATGAAAATGAATACAGTTTACCATAAGCGAGCCGATTTAAAGTGCCACACCATGAGCGTGAAGGAGCACACAAAATGAAACAGTTCGCTCACAGTCAAACGTATCGGCAAATGTGCAGCGAGATCGCGCTGCCTTTGAAATACAAATAAAAAGTAGTCCAGAAACCATGCTGAAAACATGGAGCCTTGTATGTTTTCAGTAGTTGGCCGGTGTGCTCGAGGAGGGCTAAACACTGGAAAAGGCATAACGTATGCGTGCTTTTCACAAACAAAAACAAGTGAATTTTAAAAGGCAAGCCCACGAACCAAAGAAACTGATGGGCGTGCTGTGGGCATGGTTAAAAGCCTACAGGGAGATAACAGCAGGCTAGAGCGCTTGCGCAATCGAGCCTAAAAATGACCCTCACATTCCTAGGATGTCAAGGTCATTATGTTTTTGTTTTTCTAAAACAAACTCCTGCTTTGGGATTTTATATTTGAAAATCAAAATTATTTGCTGAACAGTCACATTACTGCAAAAGTTGTAACCAGTCTGCACCAGGCAGCATCGTGCAGCAGCTGAATGCCTGATCATATGGCCAATTCTATCACAGGACCGGAGGTGAGGATTATGTTTATCTTTCTCAACTTTAATAACTAGCAGTCAAGAAAGGTAACAATAACAAACTACTGACCCCATGAACATTAGGGAGCAGGAAGTAAAAATAGGCATATCCAATAACATGGAGCAGAGTAGTAACAGCCAATGAGCATGACTGAGTCCCGATGTAGTCCATCGATAGTGTCTGCAAATCCTCTTTCTTTGCTGCTCGTGGCCGAGATAAGTGTCATGTTCTGCATTCTCTTGTATTTTATCTGTTTCTGCTATATATTTACACTGTTTATTAATATTTTGCCTCGTTTCTATGTTCTATATTGAATTTCATTTTACAGTTGTGGGAACGTTTCTTTCCGTTCCTGCGTGACTGCTTTTCTTTCGGTGCAACTCGCTGTTGATTGTCGGGCTCTCCAGGCAGGGGGCGTTTTCTCTCCTGCCGCGCTCAAGCTCGGTCGCTCAGCTTAGAACATTCACGCAGGGAGTCTGTTGTTGCCTTCAGTGACGACCCTTTTTAGGGGTCTGTACTATTTATTTCCATTATTTAATAGACACCCTGTACCACAGGGTCAGTATTTCAGATATTTATTCCTCCTGCGTCCTTCTCAGTGTCTGTAATTCCCAACACTTAATACTAAATTTGAGACATTTTCTTAGCACTTTTTACCCCAGATAAATTTATTTGCACCAGGGGTATTAATGGCCCATTAACTGAAAACCTTACAACTTTGCTTCCTAATAATACAGACGGACACCCAGCCTTACCATATTAAAGCCTCCTCACTGTTTAAATACAGTTATATATAAAAAAAAATCCATAATGGAATTCAATGAATGGGAGGAATTTTTTGATGCAGTAGATGCCTCTATTTTCCGTGCAGTATCTCAGGCCATTGCTCTTCTGGATTTTGCTAGAGTGTGCCAATATGTCTACTTCTTCACCTGTACCTTAAGCCCCTGTTCTTTAGCACCTCCCTGAGGGTCCTACCCCTGCGAAGCGTCATCGCGCAGCAGGGGTCAATCAAGATATGTTTGAGAGAATCAAACAAGCTTTCATGTCTGATGATAACAACCCATCTATGGATACCTCCTCATCCCTTACTTATGATCAGTATTCTGATCATTTTTTTGATCCTGATGAAGAACCTGGCCCTTCCAGACCCCGGCTACCTTCTTCTCAGGTTCCCCCTAACTCTATCCCTGAGCCTTCTGGCATGTTAGACCCCGATGACATTCTTCAACCTTGGTCTTCTGATTGGGCCCGTCCGAAAAAGTTGTCACTTTTGTAACGGACATTCAGAAACTATTGGAAAAAGAATTGTGCAATTGCCTCACAGCAGAGCAGAATGTCCTCACCCCTCTTTATTTGACAAGGTTGCCCAGACCCCTCATTTAGACCCCAGAATGTCTACTTTTTTACAAAATTACATCAGAGATCCTGAAAAAGGTATTGGCATGTCCTGCCAGACGTGCCAGGACAAACTATTGGATATCCTCTGTCCATTAACAAACGTTTTGGACATGGCTGAGGACACGAAGGCTTCAGGGCCGGTTATTTCCCCAGAGGTCATGTCTGTTTGGGCACAGCGTGCCGTGATTTTCCTGGGTAACGCTAACTGTGCTCTATCAACTGAGTGCCACCGGTCTCTTTTCATTAAGGTGGACCCGAAGTTAGCTGGCAGATTCTGAAGCAGGACCTGTAGCTCAGGGTAATCTGTTTAATGAGCCATTTATCAAAGAACTTGAGAAATTTGTGAACACCTTCACATCCTTAGACAAGGCTCAGTCTTTCAATCAAAAAAGTCTTTCCTTCCCGTGTTTTTTGTGAGGGTGGTTAAGGCAGGGGCCATTCGTCTGGCTGCCCATATTCAAGGACAAGGGCACTGGTCAGGACAACCTCAAGACCAAACCCGATTTGCAGATTTCTACCTGATCAGAGGCCGGCGTTTCAGAAACCGAGGAAACAGATGATCATCCACTCCCGCTTATTCAGGTAAGAGTTCGCCCTTCTTCTCTTCTAAAAGTAGGGGGCTGTCTGGTGAATTTTATTCAGGCTTGGAAGTCAATCACAGCAGATGTATGAGTCTTACAAACATTAAGAGGCTTTCACATAGAATTTCATGGGAACCCCACACAGATTGTTTCTCCTCGACCTATTTAATTTTCCTCACAAGATATCGCTGTAGTGGATGCAGAGGTTGCAGCTATGCTGGCAAAAGAAGCTATCTGTCCAACACATCCGCATCCTTGAGGCTTCATAAGCAAACTTTTCCTGGTCGACAAGGTAAATGGAGGCCAAAGGCCTGTCATAAACCTTCACTACATCAACTATTGGCTTGGCTATCGACACTTCAAAATGGAAAGAATTCACCTCCCTCACAATGTTCAGCGCCCTCTGGACTGGTTAGCATGGTTAGATTTAGAAGATGCTTCCTTGACCATTCCAATATTCCCTCCTCACAGGCGTTTTCTCCAATTTGTTTGGCGTCAACAAACTTACGAATTTACCACCCTTCCGTTCGGTCTTTCCACGGCCCCTTGGTGTTTCACCAAGGTTCTCAAACCAGAGGTGGAACATCTCAGAGCACAGGGTATATGCCTAATTGTTTCTTTAGACAACATTCTTCTTTTGACCCAGTGCCCTTGAAAGTTGACTCTTCAATTGCAAATCACTATCAGTCTCTTACAATGACTAGGTTTCATTATAAACGAATCAAAATTTCTTCTGGTTCCTTCTCAAAAAAGAAGTTTTCCTAGGCTTTGTGATAGATTCAGTCTCAGACACTTTGAGTCTTCCATCCCAGAAAATGACAAAAATGTGCCACAAGCTAAGACAATCCTTAGACAGGCAGCGGATTTCTTTGCACCAAATTGCCTGTTTGGTAGGCCTTCTCTCTTCCTCCATCCAGGTGATTTTTCCTGGCCCTCTCCATTATTGAGCTCTCCAACATCTCAAAGCTGCACAATTACGCACTCACATGATTTCCCTTTCAGAAGAAGCTTGGGAGGAAATTCGTTTGGGGCTCTCCCATATGGAGGCCTGGAATGGCAGAGCAAATTTTGGGACAGCACCAGATCTAATCATAGAATACGACACCAGCAGATCAGGCTGGGGCGCTCGTTGTGGAGTTTTTTTCCAGGGGCGGATTCTGGTCTGCGGAGGAACAGAGTTTACACATAAATTGTCTGGAACTCTTAGCTGGCTCGTTTGCAGTCAAGTGCTGGACCAAAGACTCTATTCAGACATGTATCCTTCTGAAGCTGGACAATATTTCTGCCATCCGTTATATCAACCATCTAGGGGGCACTCGATCCAAAACTGTGTCAGATCTCCCAACCGTTTTTTGGCAATATTGCCTAGACCGTCAAATATCCATGACAGTGGAGTACCTACCGGGTCACTTCAACCAGGTGGCAGATTTTAAATCCAGACACCTTTGAGACTCCAGTCTCTGGAAGCTCCATCCAGGTGTCTTTTCCAATCACAATGACCATTCGGGTCCCTTTTCGGTGGATCTTTTTGCTTCCAGGCTAGATCAACTGCCCAAGTTTTACAGCTGGAGGCCAGAACCTTTAGCGTCCACCACAGATGCTTTTCTCCAGAACTAGACTCAAGAGAACTGTACACTTTTGCTCGTTCGCGATGATCACTTGCACTTCCACTCAGATTCGTCACCAGCAGGCCAACGTAGTCCAAATCACTCCCATTTGGAGATTTCAAGTTTGGTTTCCAGTTCTTCTGGAACTTTCTTGGGATTTTCCAATCCAACTCCCCCTATTTCCTTCAATTCTCCTCAATCTGGATAATATGCCTCACCAATTGGTTCTACAAGGCTCTCTGTCTCTGATGGTGTGGCGAGTTTCAGGGGATGATGGTCGATCCCCGGGCCTTTCGGGCCAAGCTCAGGAACTCTTATTCAAAGCCTGGGCTCCTAGCACTTCCAAACAATACAAATCAGCTTATTCTCGCTGGTCTCATTGGTGTTTGCGACGGAATCTTAATCCTGTGGACGCTGATGTAGTGCACATAATCATTTTTTTAGCTAGTCTAGCTATGGAGGGCTTAGCCTACCGCTCTATAAATACTTTCAGATCTGCCATCCTGGCTGGACACTCTCCCTTCAACGTGTCCCCATTGGGAGAGCACCCTCTTGTCTGTCGTCTCCTTCATGGTATCAGGCTTTCTCTTCCTCCTGAACAACGCTATTCTTCTGTTTGGGATGTCAATCATGGTTTGAATTCATTTTTGTCTTGGAATCATAACCATTACTTACCCAGGAAAGAGCTAACAGCAGAACTAGCGGTGCTCCTCTGTTTAGTATCCTGCAGAAGGGTCTCAGATGTCCAAGCTTTATATTTTTCCAGCAGAACTTTTTCTCCTTTGTGGGGTTACTTTCACGGTAATTAGAAGAACTAAACACAAAAAAAATTTCCTGTCCTGCTTTTTCAGATTTCCCCAAACTTTGTGTTGCTCGATACCTCAAAGCATATGAAGATATGTCTTCAGAAGTCCACCCCCCTGGGGAACGTCAACTTCTTATTGCTCTCAGAAAACTGCATAAAGCTGTTTCATATCCTACCATTGCACTTTGGGTTAGATGGGTAATGCAAAAGGCTGGAATTGATCTATCAATTTTCGGAGCACATTCCACTCGCGGAGCCATGTCCTCCAAAGCGTTTACTTTAGGTGCTCATTTGGAGGATATCATGAATGCTGCTGATAGGTCTTCGGACTCTGTTTTTAAAAGGTTTTATTTTAAACCATTTCTTGACATGGCTTAGCCCGTAGTGGATAAACTTTAAACTAGCATAATCCTCGCCGCCGGTCCTGACATAGAATAGAAAATTTCATAGCTATTGTAACAGAAAGTTTCAACTCTATTAAGGGCACTGAGGCGAGGATTATCCCACCCAATTGCATACATGATCCCTTCCCTTTGCTAGTAACATATTACTATTATTTTAAATTGATATCTGTAACAGAATATCCTGTACCTGTTTAATTGTTTTTTAATTTGATGGTTTAGCCTTTCAAGAGCTTTTTTTTATTTTTATTACTACTCATTGGCTATTCTAACATTCATTGTACTACGATTTTCTTAGGATGGAACACGGTTAAACAAGATGTTTGAACACACTTCTCAGCCTGTCTCGCACAACGAAAGAGGAGTTGCAGACACTATCAATGGACTACATTGGGACTCATTCATGCTGATTGGCTGTTACCATTCTGCTCCATGTTATTCGATATGCCTGTTTATACTTCCTGATCCCTAGTGTTCATGGGATCAGTAGTTTGTTATTGTTACCTTTCTTAGCTGCTATTTATTAAAGTAGAGAAAGATAAGCATAATCCTCGCCTCTGTGTCCTTAATAGAATTGAATCTTTCTGTTCTGATAGGTAGGACATTTTTTATTCACTACTGCACTAGCCCATAACTGGTGCAGTAAAAAGGTTGAAAATTCTGCTGCTTTCTGCCTCGTTATTGGAAATCTAGTGACTGCCTTCAGCAAGTGAGTACCAAGCACATAACACAGTTCAGTCATCTCCTGCAGTTCAGCAATTGCATTTAACAAGGTGCCACCGTAAATGTGCAGTTGTTCATTTATATATGCTAGGGATTTGACAGCTATGCGGCAGCAATATCAGCGTAGCATGCAGGATACTCCAAAAGATAGCACTTTCATGCCCCTTTAGAAACAGACAACATGAAGAATGCCACATTTTTTAAACAAACATTTAAAAAGGCTACTTTTCACCTGGTCTTTGCTGAAAGTAACCATCCCTTGGTATGCTGCATCAGCCGAAGCAAATATATGTGGAGGATTTGAGGATCTCTTAACGCCATGGTACAGCTTAGAAAACTAAAAACAGAAAATAAATGTAAATTACAGCAGCATCCATGATTTATATTTTCATCACGTATTGCATTGGGCAAGTGAAAGCAAGCATATGGCTGTTTCAAAACGGGGCAGTTCAAACTAATGTGCATTACAGAAATGTACCTGACAGGATTTCACTGAGAATTTCATGTCAGCTTAATGTGATCATATCGACAGTGGGACAACTATACATGGAGATAAAAGCACCATAGGTTGTCCTCCACTCCAAACCCTCATTCCTAAGAAATAAATCAACCACGTAGTACAGTGGTTACCAACCGGTGGTCTGGGGAAGCCTGGGGGTCCGCAAAGCCTCCTCAGGGAGTCCGCAACTGCTTAGAAAATTAAATTATGTTAACAGATTAGGTCCCTAGCTTTAAGTAGACTCGGTGGGGGGTCCCTGGATTCCAATAATGACTCAGTGGGGGTCCTTGCATTCCATAAATGATAAAATGGGGTCCACAGAAGTCAAAAGGTTGGAAACCACTGACGTAGTACATTATGTGAATGTTTATTTTAGGATCTTCTCTGTGTTGCTTCCCTTTAAGTTTGTCGGTTTTAGTTCGCTGGTCTCATTTTCAGATTTATGTGTACAGGTATGGCACTGAATAGTAGAATATGCTCTTCTTCACTTTAGAATATAGCTGTTTACACTTTGGGGTTCCATTTGTCTTTATAACTTGAAACAGATGTACTAGCCATTAGTTTTTTTGTTTAATCAAAAAGGACACAATGCTTATATGTTTTAGTCATTCTCATGAACAGAGGCTGCGCAATAAAATAAAATGTATTCCACAATTTTATACTATCTACTGAAGTACCCCTATTGTTGCCTACATTTCAATTTGGCAATATATAAGTCAGATACTCTAGTTGACATGGGGGACCGATATATGGGCCCATGGAAAGGAAAGGAGAAGGAGAGGGTAAAGGGTAGGTCAGGGTCATTAAAACAACTACAGATAATACACAGGTCAAACACGAAGGTGTTCTCTATTAGGCCCTCAACAACACAAAGCAAAAACATTCTTAGTCTCCCTTCTGCCAAAGACCAACCCCCTTGGGTTCAAAGAGAACATCTTCACACATCAGGTGACACAGTTTCCCAGAACACGGAAGAACAAGCTACTTAGCTTCTGTAATGCTCTTTCTCCTGGACACTCTATCTAACCACAAATAAGGCATAGCCACATATATATTCCATACAGGTTTGGGCACCAGAGATTGCCTTGGCATGGCAGTTGGCTCTAATGTGGTCCTTCATCTCCATGCCTGGATGATGTCTTCTAGGTGCTCTGGTGTGCTGCCGGGTTTTCTGTTGGATATGTCTTATGACAGTCTCTTCGAAGTGAAGGTGGTTTTTTGCTTTGGAATGCTTTAAAAATACTAGAGCTGCATTCCGTGGCGTAACACATAATGATACTGCTCATCTGCAGAATATGATAAGGGGGCCCAAGCCTCCAATATCTCACAAATATTCTTAGGCTTTGGGCTGAATGGGGGGCATCCTGATCATTGCACCGCGTGCACCACAGGGGCTGAAGCAGCCTGTGTTACGCCCTAGCTATAGCATGTTCCTTGGAGGGGTTGGCTGCTGTAAAACAGAGGAAGAGGTGAATAGAAAAGGGGGGAAGCGCGTCAGCTGAGGAGGAGGCGGCGTCACAGACACAGACACAGGGGGCAGAAGCCCTTTAAAACTTGATTCACGCTCCTGCAACCGCGGGAAGCGCGTCAGCTGAGGAGGAGGCGGCGTCACAGACACAGGGGGCAGAAGCCCTTTAAAACTTGATTCGCGCTCCCGCAACTGCGGGAAGCGCGTCAGCTGAGGAGGAGGCGGCGTCACAGACACAGGGGGCAGGAGCCCTTTAAAACTTGATTCGCGCTCCCGCAACCGCGGGAAGCGCGTCAGCTGAGGAGGAGGCGGCATCACAGACACAGGGGGCAGGAGCCCTTTAAAACTTGATTCACACTCCCGCAACCGCGGGAAGCGCGTCAGCTGAGGAGGAGGCGGCGTCACAGACACAGGGGGCAGGAGCCCTTAAAACTTGATTCGCGCGGCGTCATAGACACAGGGGGCAGGAGCCCTTAAAACTTGATTTGCGCTCCTGCAACCGCGGAAGGCGTGTCAGCTGAGGAGGAGGCGGCGTCACAGACACAGGGGGCAGGAGCCCTTTAAAACTTGATTCGCGCTCCCGCCACCGCAGGACGCGTGCGGGCAAAGCCCGGGCCAAGGGCGGGCCCGTCTTGTGCCTGTCATCGCCCGTCTGAGGCTGGGCTGGGCCACCCCTCTTTCATCTCCAGTGGAGGGTGACTATTTATACATTTACTGATATTGGGGAACATTTTGGAGCCTTTTTAGTGGGTCTAGTGGGTTTTTAATACTTTTAATTTTTATTCATTAGTTTGTTGTTTGTTGTTTTGTTATTGAAACTTTTTGTTGTTAAAATGGGCAGGAAAAGGTGTCCGTTAACTGGTCCTATGGGGGTGGTGGTGGCGGTAGTAGACAGGGAAGTGGCACCACCACATTGGACTCCTTCCTCGCAAGAGCTGTCGGGGTCGTAAGGAAGGAGATTGATCTGGCAGAGAGGAGGTTATCCATGGAACTGGAGGACTGGTGTCAGGCCCAAATAGATAGTGGTCCTCGTGAGGTAGTGGATGTGGAGGTGACTTATCCGGGGGGAGACCAAGGTACTGTTATGGTTGCTGTTGAGCCTGCTCAAATTGAGCTAATAGAGACAACAGAGGGTTCTAGTGGCCTAGGCCCCTCCAGAAGAAGCACAAGACTTTTATTATCTTCTCCCCCGGCCTACTCCCTGGATAAATGTAGCCCCCCTGAGGAAAAAAAAGGTCTTAAAGAAATCGATGCCCAAGTAGAAAACATCTCCCTTGGAACTCGCTAAGGGTACGAGCAGTGACCCTGCACCTTGCCAGCATCTGGGTTGTGATGTTACTATTTTATTGTCAAAACTTCGTGAAATGATCCAGGAGATTCTATACCCCATTGTGGCGAAACTATCGGCCATAGAAAAGGCAGTTTCTCGGATATCTGTGCAAGGAAATCAGGGGAGGAACTGTGTAGGTGGATGTGTGGCCCCGACCAGGCGATCCCATCCCTGTGAGGAGTTGCTCCTGCCGGAGGATGCTGCGGGCCATTGGGGCCTCTGGGAAAATCATCTCAGTTATTGGTTAATTCTGTAAATTCTGGGGGTCAGGGCGCTCATGTTGAGATTGCGCCGGCTGCACCGACTTCTATATTAAGGGCGGATAGGATTGTTAATAGGCCTAGCTGTAGTAGGCAGCCTGATCCTGATTTTGTGGTAGCTGGGGGGGTTGACCAACAGCTGGTTGGGAACAATAATCTGAATCTCCCGACGGCCAGGCCTTCATTGACCTGTTTGGATCTCCCCCCAGCTTGTGCCCCCTATGTGGTGTTGTTGACTAATGTACCTGCTCTTGCCCCTGGGGTAACTGAGTCCACGGCCCAACTCACAAACAAGGCTGGATATTGGTTGAGTAAGAACTGTGTTTCTCATGTAAGGATTTCAAGGATATTCTGTTTGCCAGAAGAATTGGATGGGTCGGGCCCAAAAATAAGGTGGGGGATCAAGATTGTATTATTATAAATGTCAGATACCCAGCCCTGAGTCAAAGGCTCCTTTCTACTTACCGTCCTGCTGTATTTAGAGCTGGTACAATAGGTATGGTCCCTTTGGGTTATTTTTATGACCACATGTGATTGAGTGCTGGGGTGTCTCCGGGCTCTGGTAGGTTTCCCCCCCTGGGTCAGAATAGTCTCCAGGCAACCAGCAGAAGAACTGTCACTAACAGTAATTTATCCTTGGAAGGGGTGGACTGACAATGTGCCAAGACCCTGGCTATACGGGAAGAGGTGCCCCCACAGTGTAAACTTATTTCATGGAATATTGCGGGCTATGATGCTAAGTTATCTGATCAGGCGTGGATTAGGTGTGTGACTAATTTTGATGTGATCATGCCTCAGGAAACCTGGTCGGAGGGGTTGTCTGTGTGGGATGGGTATAACAGTTTTGCAATTCCAGCTGTGCAGTCTCTTGGTGGCTGTTCAAAAGGGGGCCTGGTTACCCTAATCCGCCTCTTTAAGATAGAGGGTGCTTTTCAAATTAACTGCAATCACCAAGGTATATCGCTGGTATGGGTAATTTTCTCTAATAATTTTAATATTTTACTGGTAAACTTTTATAACGCTGTGTGGGATGTGGGGTGCCAAATTGGGGCCCTGTTTTATGTTCTTCAGGTTTTGAAACACAGAATGGAGGAAATGGAGCTAGAATTCTGTGCTATTGTCTCTGGAGACTTTAATGCTAAGTTGGGGAGGCTCAGTACTGTGGTTAATTTCTTTATTTTTGACTGCGAGGATTATTTAGTGGATGGTCTGCAGGACTCCAAAGGCAGGGTTCTAATCAAGGAACTGAGGAAGATGGGCCTTCTGAATTTGTGTGATATAGATGCCGTAGGCACTCATCAACTCCCAACCTATGTGGGAAGAGGATCTGAATCCACTATTGACTATATTTTTATGTCTCCACCTATGAAAGACCCGGTGATTGGGGATGAGGTGCTGGGGGAGTGTTTCAGTGATCATAATCCCTTTATAGTATCCTTTAAACTCCCTGGGGCCCTACGTAAATTAGGACGAGGTAGGCCGGTGGTAGCGGAGATAAAGGACCAGAGTAGGCGGCTTGGGTGGAAGCAAGTGGATTCCCAAAAAGTTGTAGAAAGGGTGGTGGGGGAAAATTTACATTTATTTATGGACACACTCTTGACAGAGGCTCCTAATCCTAAAACTGTTATGAATGCAATAACAGTAGTAAATGCAGCAGTGAGAGACTGCCTTTTTTCAGTAGGCAGCCAACCTAGTAAACGTAAATGTGGTTGGTATGATAAGACCTGCTATGTTGCAAGGGCAAACCTGAAGATGGCTACTAAAAAATATCCTAGAGATTGGGTCCTCGTAAAAGAAGCTAGAATGAAATATAAGAGGGCCCTGAGGGATAGCAAGATAAAACATAAAGATAAAGCCTGGGAAGAGTTAGAACGTGCCATAGCTCTGAAGGATCCTGGCCTGTTTTGGAAAGTGGTAAATAGAGGTTCCTTTGGAACAGATACATCTGAGGGCCTTGGCTGTAACATCGCCCCGGAAGCATGGGTAATTCACTTTTGTAGTATTTTTGAGGGTTCTCCCCTAAGAAATAACCGGGAGAACGAGTATGAGATGGCTCCCAACCTAGCAATTAGGTTTTCACTCCAGGAGGTTATGGATGCGATACAGAGTAGTGCGAGTAATAAAGCTCCGGGCCCGGATTCGATCCCTATGGACTTGTATAAAGCTAACCCCCAGTTATGGGCACCTATTCTCTTAAATGTCCTTAATGCAGCAGTTACTGTGGGTATCCCTGCCTCTTGGAGACTGGCATGTATTGTCCCAGTGTTTAAAAAGGGCGACCAAAATGATCCTAAGTCCTACCACCCTATTTCTCTACTGGACTCTTCGGTGAAGATTCTGGGACGGATTATTTTAAGGCATCTGAAGTCCTGGATGATAGGGAATGATATTTTAAGCCGGGACCAGTATGGTTTTAGGGAAGGCCTTGGCACGTGAGATCAATGTCTTAACCTACTGATGTTGATCGGCAAATACACGCAGGCCAGGAAAGGTACGCTCTATCTTGCTTTTATGGATCTTAGCTGTGCCTTCGATAAGGTGAACCGGTCTATATTATGGGAAAGGTTAAACCAGCTAGGGCTGGATCCTAATATTGTAGAGCTGCTCTGAAATCTACATTCTGGGACGGTTGCAAATGTGAGGGTGGGGTCTAATGGGGAACGCTCAGAGGCTTTTAAGCTTTCAAGGGGTGTGCGCCAGGGGTGTGTTCTGGCTCCTACTTTGTTTCTTCTATGTACAAATGGATTGTCTGATTTTCTGATGGAACATTGTAGGGATGTTCCAAAGGTGAATTGTACTGATATCCCTGTGCTGCCGTACGCGGATGACGCAGTCCTCATGAATGGTCTCCAGGAAATAGTTAGAGCTTATGCCTCCTTTATGTCAGCTTTGGGTTTAGAGGTCAATTTTAAGAAATTACATTTTATGGTGTGTGGAAGACCCTTCAGTAGGGTGGGGGAGCTAAGGGTGGAGGATCAAATTATTAGTAGGGTCCATGAGTTTCCATACTTAGGGATTATTTTTGATGAGAAAGGATCTTGGAAACCTTGTATTGCCAGAAGGGGTGCGCTTTTTCATGCAGCAGTTGGTGCGACTTTTGACTTTGCTGTAAGGGTAGGTAGTAAACCTATCAAGCATTTGCTTGAAATTTATAGGCGGAAATGCCTCCCTGTCCTGCTGTATGGTGCTGCACTTTGTGGGTATAGGGACACCCGAGCCCTTACAGTGGAAGAAAATCGGTTCTGTAGAAGGCTATTGGGAGTTGGACAAAATATCCCTGGTTTTAGCCTTCATTTGGAGCTGGAACTTGAGTTTGTGCAGGACACTATTCAGTTGACTCCCCTTCTGCTATGGATCTCAATTTGGAGTAATGAACATGCCACTCTGAATAGGGATATCTTAAGGGATTGTCTGGCTTGTGACAATGTAAAGAATATTCCCTGGTTGATGCACATAAGGAAGATGGCTCGTGATTTGGGGCGGCCTGAATTAGTTGATTATCCTGAAGGCCTGACCAGTTGTGATAAGAAATGGGTTAAGGAGAATTTTTTAAGAATCCAGGAGAACAGGAGGGAGGAGGAGGATTTCATTATGTTAAAGATGTGGGTAGGTCCTGAGCGCTATCTCTTAGAGATAAAGGATGTGAGGTAAAGGTCTCTCATAACCCGTTTCCGTTTGGGGATCATCAGAAGTAATCTGTGTTTCCCGTTAGGTCAGTATGGGGACAAATGTATTAGACCCTGCCCCTGTGATGGGGTGTCCCAACAGACCTTGTCCCATTTTACTTTGTTTTGTGTTTTTTATGCACCATTCAGAACTCGTTTTTTATTACCTCTCCTAAGGCCCAAGGGTTTCGTGCAAAATCGTCCTGCTTTATGTGGCTGCAGATGGCCTCAGATGTATTGGTGTGGAAGGGGCTGGGATCATTCCTGAAGGGAGCTATTACTTGGCGTAATAATGTGGAGTTTTTAGAATGAATCTTTCTATTTTATTGTTTTTATGCATGAGGTTATATATGTTTATATTCTTGATGGGTGTTAATATTTATGGTTTTATTGCTATTTTTAACAAATGTATTGGTGATTATTTATTGTAATGGATGAATTTTTTCATGCCGAATAAAAGTTACTATTATTATTATTATTATGCTGTAAAACAATTTCTGAATCATTTTTGGAATTTTAGAGTCTGCTTCAGGGGGTAAGCATATAGACAAAGACATTCTTCACAAGCAGTTTTGCAGCAGGCAATGTAGTCCTTTCTGGCTATGGATGTGGTACAGGAGCAGAATATGCAATCCAGCAGGAACATCATTCTTCAAACTCCTCCTCCCCTGTTACACCATAAAAATAACTGATGTAGCTTCCCCTCAGTGGCTTATGCCCATGGTGTGGAGGTACAGACTTAACATTTCCTCTTGGGTTGATGATCCTTCATGTCTGAAAGTAGGGTCTTGCAAATTATTGAAAACAATTATGGCGTACCACCATACCACACCAGAACTGATTTCAGAGGAGCACCTGTTCATCCTACTACCAAAGATTTGACTATTGCTTTCCAATAGAGAAGGTACCAAGCTTTGTGATGGGTGGCAATTGCTACTCTTGCTATTTCCTCATTCTGAAAACAGATGGTTGTCTCAAGCATATCTTGGACCTTTGGTCTCTCATTCCCTTCCTATAGAAGAACAGATTCAAGATCCTCAGGCTGACCCAGATCCATTCTGCTTTGGAGCTGAGCAACTGGATTGTGGACTTCGACATGCAGGACATGTATTTTCATATATTTGGCCTGCATTCTCATAGACATAGCCTGGGGTTCAAGGTAGGACAGAAGCATTTTCAGTTTACCGTACTCTACCTTCAACATCACCAGTGTCCCTGGGGTGTTCACGAAAGTGATGGCGGTGCTCACTGCCCATCATCAGTGGTCAGCAATCTGTATGTTTTGATGACTGACTGCTGAAAGGTGGGCTCACTGCAGCTAATTGTTGACCATTTCCTGATGACTGCAGAACACCTAACATCATTGGGGTTCACTATAAACATGTTAGAGTCCACCTGACTCATTTTGAGAGGCTTACATTCATTGAGTTGATCTTGGGTATGGGGGAGTTCAGGGCTTTCCCTCCAGACCAATGTGTCCAGGACATTCAGACTATGATCCAGATGTTTAAGGCCTTCTTCTGGATGCAGGTGTGGGTTAATCTTGTATCTTCCTTGTCAACCTCAGGTGGCACATGCAGTCCTACAGTGGAACTTGCAGTTGCAGTGACAGGCCACCTTTCTGACATACCCAGATTTTAGAAAAGGCAGCTCAGTTTCTACTGTGGTGGACAGTGGACAGTGGTGGTTGACTGACCACATTTGGCCCTGCAGCAGGCCAATCTCCCTTCCCCACCATCTGAGGTATCACTCCTCGATTGGGGAGATCACCCGAGGAAGGGGGAGAGCTTGACATAAACTTCTGGAGCAGTGGTCTATTCGTGTGTTTCAAAGGATTTCTGACCATCCATCAGGTGGGGGCTGATGCAGGTTTTCACAGACACCACCACTAATATGTCATGCTGCACTGCAACAAGCAGGATGGAGTGTGATTCATGGTCTGGTACCAGGAGGCTTTGGTTCTCTGGACATGGTTCGAGGTCAGATCATCTTTCTGATCAAGAATCAGAGCTGCACTTGTCACCTAGCAACATCCAGGAGCACTGCTGTGAAAAATCTTTGGATCCACTCTGGTGAATGGGGGATATTCTAAGCTGAGGAAACTGCAGTTAGAAGTATCTGTCTGAAGAAATCTTCTTGCCACTCTTTCTAAGTCTAGGAAGGCTGTGGTTTTCCTTTGTGAAAAGAAATGCCTTGGCCAAGTTGAATACTTTTAACTTGCCAGGATATGCAAGTAATGCTAACAATCCAATTATTCCGTTTTCCATTAAAATTAAATCTGTGCAATCTTCCTCAGTCTTCTGGCTTAGGTCAGTTAGTTTTTGTATATTGCAGTTTTGTAAATGTATATATTTTTTATTTTTTGCTATTAAATTGTATAAATATTTTCAGAATTGGCTGTTTTTATAGGGGTATGATTGCAATGTTTTGTGTAAAGAATTATTTATTTTAAATTATGTGTATATAATTTTTAATATTAGATTTTTTCAGTGTGTTAATGTACTTTTATCAATTGTTTTAGTGGTGGAATGTAGAGTTGATAGGGCAAAAGGTTGGAGACTGGTTCAAAATGGGTTTTTAAAATTTTTACAAACATATTATTGCCAACATAATGTGATTTTTAAAATATATTTCTTTTAAAAACCTGAAGTAAGATATTTTTTAATATTGAGGGCCTGATTACGAGTTTGATGGTCCATGGACCGCCATGTTAGAGGTGGCAGTCCGACTGCCAACAGGCTGGGGGAGAAGACAAATTATGACATTGGCGGTGATGCAAAAAGAATACAGCCAAAGCACTGTTGGCACTGCCAGTGCTGGCAGACTGCTGTGGTTGATTGGAGCCATCAACAGTCCAGAGGAGACAATGTTTTCATCTGACTCATTACAAGGTTGCACACCACCAACATTTCTGCCACGGTCGGACCACCACGGAACCCCAAGCAGAAGCAACCTGTATAAAAGGAGACACTCACCTCTAGGAAGCTATACTCGTGCAGAGCCACCAAATTAACCAGAACTAGACGTCATCCCGCTGCTCCTGCTCGCAGAAAGTTGGAATCATTACCAACGAGGATGACAACAACAGTAAGTACACACACTCACCTGTCACATTTGTTAAATGTTAAAGTCTGTACAGTTACATTACATACCATAGGAAAGGGGGTGTGAGGGCTTCCCTCACACGTAGCAGTACAGTGACACACACACACTCACATACAGCAAGAAAAACACCCACACATACACAGCACGCACACTGCAGCCAACACACACACCACACATCAAGAATACACAGTAACACATGGCAATACAGCACAAGCCCCGCCTCACACAATCCCATACAACATACAAACTCGTAACAACAACACCACAACTGTGCAAATACATGTCACACATTCACAATCCAACACTGGGTAGGTAATTGACACACATACAACACAATATACAACTATCTGTGAATGAGCACACAAAAAACAACATCATACAACCTAGCAATCGACACACACACAGATATCATATCAGATATACTGTATGATACCATGCACAATACACGCAGACTTAAACAGTCCAAACACACAAAGCCACACAGCACAACAAACAAATTTGAACACATACACAACACAATACCATGACAACAACATTTCTGCTACATACACATGTTCATCACACAACACACACCCTATCCCTGGGGGACAAAGCACTGTACACAACCTCACAGACTGCTCAAACAATACAGGAAGCATCAAGATACACACACACACACACAAATGATGGCACACAACCAATGTCAGACAGGATCAACTGAAACCTAGGAACAGAAATGGAGGACAAAGATGTAACCAGAAACACCAACAACTGGTTGGGTTTACTGTGTATATTAAAACAATAAGATTTTCAAAGGCCATAGGCTAGTCCATTGAGCACAATAATTGGGCCAAAGGCACTGACTGGTGCCCTACTTGACTCCTGACTGTCATGTAGGGGCATCAAGGGAGCAGGCAGGCACCACAGGGGTCCTTGGGGGGTGGTGGGGAGGAAGGGGTTTGGCTTTTGGTTTAAGGGGTGGTGAGGAGAGGGGGCTTGGGTTTGGGCTTGGGAGTGGGGCTTTTGGCTTGGGAGAGGGTTAGACCTTTTTGGGATGGGTGGACATCGTTTTGGTGGGGGTAGAGCATGGGTAATGGCAGGGTGGGTAGGGGAGGCTTTGGAGGTGGAAGGGATGGCCTTGGGGAGGTAATGAGATCTCTTAGGGGCGTCACTGGTGGGGAAGAGTAGGGAAAAGGTCAAACTCAGATAGGAATTTTCTTTCAGACATACAAGGACAAAAGCGTTTGGGTGTGGAGGGAGAGGGAGTGTTGTATGAAGTTAAGGTGTGGATGTCTTGGGTGCATGTTTGTGGGAGGTATGCTTGTGGGTGGTGGGTGTCTTTTGGGTGGGTGAGTGAGGGTGTTTATGTGTCTTGGGCTGAGGGGTAGTGGAGGTGCTTGGGGATGCCATGGTTTGGCTGTCTGCTGGGGTGATGACTGCAGGTAGGATGGATGTGCTGCATTTAGGGATGTCAGTGGTTGTGGTGTCTGCGGCTGTGGTGACTGGGGTGGATGTCTGAGGGTCTGCTGGGGTGCTGTCTGTGGGTAGGATAGGTGTGGTGGCTGGATCAGTGAATGTTGGTGTGGTGTCTGCAGGTGTGTCAAGTGTTGTGTCTGTGATGCTGGGGTTGGTAGACGTGTCAGGGCAGGTCGTGACTGATGCTGTATCTGCAGGTGGATGTTGCTTGTGTGCATGCCGGTGGTGTGTCTTGTGGTGCTTATGTTTGTGTACACTTCTTTTGTCTGTTGAGGTGGATGTATGTGAGTCTGTGTGCTTTGGGTGGGGCAGAGAAGGAGGGCTTCGAATTGGAAACAGGAAAGTGGAAGGGTGACAGTAGACAAAAGGTGACTGGCTGCCGTCGGTGTGGAGGCCATAGCTTGAAAAGATCTCTGTAGGCAAGCCAGTGCACCGTGAATGCCTTCCAGGAACACATTGCTTTGTTGGATTTGAGTTGTCAGTCCCTGAATGGCATTCACGATGGTCAACTGACCAACAGAGATCAACCTCAGGAGGTCAATAGCCTCCTCACTGAGGGCACAGGGATAACTGGGGCTGGGACAAAGGTGCCTGCGGCAAAGGAGACACCCACCCTTATGGATGGGCGGGCACGACCAACTGGGTGCAGGGCTACCGAGAGGGTCGTTATAGAAGGGGTATGGCGGAGAGAGATGGTGCTGGGCTGGTCCAAGATTGGTCCACCACCCCTAGGGAGTGGCCACCGGAGGATGATTCCGATGTATTGGACCAGGTCTCCCCTGTGGCAGTCTCTTTGCCCTTAGGGCCACTAAGTCCCTCAGTGTCTGTGGTGTTGTGACTGGAGGTTCCTATAGCCAGAAGCTTCCCCACTCGGCTGTGCCTCATCTCCTTTGCCTGTCAGTGCTGATGCTGAAAAACAGTAATTGAAGTAAGGTCATCACATTCACTAGATAACACTTCCATCATACTTTACACATAGTTATTATAACATCAGTTCACCAACACCCTGAGGTAGTACCAGTTACGTGCCAACATCATGTCACAACAAGATACAATGTATCTCCCTCTATATAAACTTTGTTACACGCTTGCTAAGCTACCTAACTCTCACCTACAGTACCATGATATCAGCAGACCTATCACACTGACCATTCCATGACGAGGTGACTTTGCCACATGATACAAGTTCCTATCTACAACAACTTAGACAAGCACCAATCAAGCTATAGTTCAGAAATGTGGCATTGTTTTCCACTAATCAAATACACAAACTCAACACATACAAATATATAACCCTGATGCCATGTCCCAGGCAATGAAACATGTTGTATAATAAAGTCAAGCCAACCTGGTGTAGACAAGCCATACCTACTTCACTTCACATAGTTACCAACATTCACAAAGGTACATATGCAAACATGTAACTCCTCTAATTGGCTTATATAAAAATGTTGAGGTGAAGGAGTCAGAACACATGTCACACAAATATACCAATAGTGGTGTGTAAATGATTGCAAGTACATTGTTGGCCAATGCATCTAGATCATTGGTCACCAGAAAACATAATTTATCAGTTATGTAAGGGCCAGGTAAGCACAGTCAAATGTCTCACACACAATAACAAGTTGTCAATCAAATGTTTTTTGTAAATGGACCACTGTCATGTGCAGGATGCTGCAATCAGCCTTAACAAATCAATCAATCATTCCATCAAGTGCCCACTGACTGGGTGGCAACATCACTATTCACATATCAGACATGAATAGCGTTACATCTGTCTGTGAAGAAATTTCAGAGCTATAGCATGTGATGATAACATGACAGGTACACCCACTACGATGCAAGCCAATACACATACTATACCACTCACATGTGTATGTGAACTACCACACCTGCACCACATAGGTGTCAGTCCAAATAATTGGTTCCCAAATGGCAAGGACTCAGTATACATATCCATCATTGAAAAAGGAAGTATGTATAACTCTTTACAATGTAGAATCATGACAGAGCCTTCTAATGTAAACATTATGGGGGTTATTCCAACTTTGGAGGAAGTGGTAATCCCTCCCAAAAGTGACGGTAAAGTGACGGATATACCACCAGCCGTATTACGAGTCCATTATATCCTATGGAACTCGTAATACGGCTGGTGGTAAATCCGTCACATTTGGGACGGATTACCACCTCCTCCAAAGTTGGAATAACCCCCTATGTTGGCAAAAAACAGTTATGAATGTAATTGTGAATAAACTACTCTTGCCTATGTATCATGTCTACAACAGTATGCCCAAGGACAATGTTGTGTAGCCACTTTCCAATTATAGTACATCAGCATGTACTAACATTCCTAGCTCTGACACCAATATATGTGTTTCAATGGAACTGTTGCAAAACCTCAATGGTTTTCAACATGCATGTTGTCTACTCAGATGAGACATCACAACAGTTAATGTACATCTCTCGCTTATCAAGGGAGATCACCTTGTAACAGGTCTGAAGAAGTTAAGCTAGTATGTCATGGGACATGTCAGAGAGACATCACAGTCTCACATGATGCTGTCACTCATCAGAAACCTTTTGAAAACTAGGTATGACTTGAATATTTCTGATTCAATGTTGCACATAGACATGAATCAAGGGACATTGCAATCAACAGAGAGCAAGGACCTGGACACCTTACCATCATGATATTGGGAGAATTGACCTGTTGGTGGGAATGAACAACTACCAGGGTATGTAAAGCTGTATGGTGGTACACATATGACACCATTATATGCCACTGTACTGAGTGGACAACATAGGTGAGTAACTTGTCTCAAAACACATTTGCATGTGCACACCTGTGTGATATAGATGGCCACTGTACATCAATGTGTTCACAGATCTATGACACTTTGCACTTACCATATTGTCTGAGCTAACAATCTGTTACATCAGACAATAACCTGGTAAAGGGGTGAACTTGTGTTAAGTCCTACAGTGGGCGCTATGCTGGCTGTTGACCTCCATTCTTGTCAATGGCACGCCAAATCCCCTTCTTCTGATGGGTGTTGACCTGCATGGATGACATAGACAAGGAAAGAATGTCATGTCCACATGCACAATACTAAAACAAGCAGGGTGAATAACAAGTTAGTTCAACAAGCCAAACACAGACTTGTCTTCTACATCCCCTCCACTGATAGATGTTCATATGCAGTCAGGCCATGTGTGAGGTTGAAACAGGCAGACAACATTCATATCCAGCACCAGCAGTCAGGTTTTTACATATGATCAGACAGCAAACACATTTGTAAACATGCTATTCCAGGAGACGTTTGGTATACCAACTCCACTAATCACGTACAACAGTGACAACATAGTTCAGGGAACATACATCACACACTCTCCACTATGTCTCAGGACTCAAAATCTATCACCAAACATAAGTACATGCCCATGTACCCACACATACTACCAAATCTTAAAGACTTTGAGGACACAATCAGAAATATTGCCCATCAGCTTTGGCTTAGTATTACAAAGGATAGATGAGCTAATAATACTAATGTCTACATGGTGCACTTACCTGTTCCTCTAGTGCACCAGAGATCTGTCCATACACAGGGGTAGGACCTCCTCCACCAGCTTCTCCAGCTCCTCGGGGTGAGAAGGCAGGGCCCTATCACATGAAGGATGTGGCATGATTGCTCCCAAGGCAGTACACAGCAGCTTAGGTTGTGGAGGTCTTGCTGGCAGCAGTGTCAGGAGAAAGGTGAGAGATGAAGTATGAGATGGCAGTCACGTCCACCACATAAGACACCGTCACTGCCGGCGGACATAGCCATTGGCCCAAGACCGCCAAAGGCAGCAATGTGTTCCAATGACAATATCCACCACTGTAGTATCCGCCTACTGCCATAATGGCTTCCGCTGGCGGTTTTAAGTCATTTCCTAATGTCCAGTACAGTAGGTCAGGCAGTTGTCATTTTAATGTCCTTAGATGGTTGGAAAAGTTCATTTCAAGATGCGTCACAAGGTCGGAAACACGTCTACTGTATAGTTTTCAAGGCTGGCTTAGAGCAACCATGTATGAATATGTAGTATCAACAGACATGTTGTTATGCTATGAGAGCAATGTTTCATTATTGGCATAGTCTGCACCATCATGGCAAATAGATGGATAGTAAATGTGCCTTTTAAATGTGAAACAAGGGATGAAAGTCATGATAACAGATAGTTTTTGTGTCATGCGGATTCTTTCTCCAAATCATAAGTGAGGAAATGGGATGACATTGCTGCAATAAACCATTATATCACTAGACATGTGCAGTGTACCATGTTTTAACTATGTCTTATAGCATGTCCGAGCATTCTGTGTGGCATTGTATCTACACACTTACAATGGACACAATGAGTGATAGACATACATTCTTGTTTCCTCCCACATAGTTACTCTGACATGAGAAGAGTCAAAGAACCTCCAGTTTACCGTTCACTAGCAGACCTCCAGACCATGGAGAATCAACATGTTATCCAGATTTACCTCCTGGATAGGCAGTCAATCATTGATCTCTGTCATCATTTGGTGCCCGATCTGATGCCTGCCATTCGTCATCCCAATAGCATACCACCCATTATACAAGTTACGTCAGTGCTGCAGTTCCTGGCCATAGATGCCTTTCGCAATACCATGGCCCTAACTGCAGGGATGTCTCAGCCTATGTTCAGTCTGGTCCTTAAGACTGTACTGTCTGCATTGTTGAAACACCTGTACAGCTACATCAGATTTCCACAACCTGAAGATTTGGCCCCTGTGAAGGCTGAATTTTATGCTTTGGTACACATCCCACATGGCACTCATGTAGTCTTGGTTCTCCCAAATAGCAATGAACAGGTGTATCGGAACAGGAAGAACTTCCACTCCATAAATGTTCAAGTAGTCTATTTAGTGAACCTCTGCATTTCACAAGTTTGTGCAAGGTACCCGGATTCAGTCCATGATGCCTTCATCATGTGGAACAGCAATGTCCCACTGCTGATGACAGGACAGTAAAAAGAGAGGACCTGGCTGATTGGTAAGTCACATATGTCATGTGTGTAAGTACCCTATGTCTGCTGCCAAATGTATGGATAGCGAGGAATTTGGTTTGCACATATGTAACTATTCCTTACAGGGGACTCTGGCTACCTAAACCGTCCCTGGTTGTTGACACCAGTGAAGTACCCAACCACGCAAGGGGGAGTGCGCTTCAGGGAGGAACACAGAAGGACAAGGTGTGTGGTGGAGAGTACTTTTGGGCTCCTGAAGGCAAGACTGTGTTGCATCAATAGGTCTGGTGGATTCCTCCTCTACTCACCCACCAAACTGTGTCAGATCTTTGTGGCCTGCTGCATGCTCCACAACCTCGCTCTGAGATATCAGATCCCATACATCCCAGATGAGGGGGAGACAGCAGTTCCACCTGGTCAGAATACAGATATGCCAAGTAAGTATGACTGTGATGAAGATGAAGCTAGAGACATCCTGGTAGGTCTCATCAATCAGTACTTCACTTGACTGCAGGTATGTGTGGTTTAGTGGGGTATTAGGTGGGTTAGAGATGCTTTAGAAGGGTCTTTGTATGACCATCAGATAGGTCCTAAGTTGCTTAGAAGCACATAGCTCAGATCAGATGTGCATGCAAAATAGTACATGGACTTGTGTTACAGCGTGATGATCATCCTGGTTTAATTTTGTCACAATGCACGATCAGAGTTATCATTGCATGTGGGACATGTCTGTACGTTTTCTTTTACTACCAATTCCTGCATATACCTCACTATTACATGTTAAATTTGCATATTATTTTACAAGGTCATCCTCATTTGGTCATATTTGAATGTGTCACAAGCAGGTGGGATTTGCAGGCTTACATGTGAAGTGAACATGGATGGATCCAGCTACTGTATGGCGATAGATTGGTGGTATGTGAGGTCTATGCCCAGACTGTCAGGACAGTGGGATGGTAGTGTTCTATTCCACACAACAGACCTGTTTGCCCTGGTATGTGATCCCAATGGTGCCATGTGTGTCGTCTTGTGTCTCTGATACATATCATCCCGTGCAATCCATAACCTCAACCTTCTTATTGGATTCATATTGATAATAACTTACTAGTATGTAGCTGTCACTGTGTTTTCTCATTGCAGGCAACTATGCATGTGTGTCAAGACAGATATATAGGAGTAGAAGGCCTATAGATACCTGACCACGGTAAGTGGAAGTTTCCATGAATGGGGACATTTGTACTGACCTCTTTCTGTAATATGGGGTATGGAAATTGGGGGGTATGGTATGGGTATGTGATAATGATTTAGCTGATGACACATTGAACCAATCTGTTTGCCTATTTTGGATAGACAAAGACTGGCGTATCCCTAACTCCGGTAGTTTGTGCTAGTTATTCACACCTATGCTAAAGCACTAACTTGTGCAGCTGTACTTCACTGTGGGATAATTGGCATATTCTCAACCTATGTGTAGAAAAGTTCAATGATTGTGAATAGTAGTTTGTCCATTAGTAACATCATACTCAGATTGTACCCTGATTAAACAGTACATGTGAGATGGGACTTGACAGATTTGGTACATTAGAGTGTATCATGTAAAAGCAAGAGCTATAACAGTAAACTGGCCAATATAGGTGACTAATAACTCTCAAACATGATATGCCATTTAGTAGTGTTTATTCACAAGTGCACAGGTAAATAAAGGGAAATGAAACAAATAAGAAATGTGCAAACACTGAAGGGTTCAGTCATGGTGGATGTAATCATCAGGGTAGCTGTTAAAACATTTGGAGTCTCAAGTCCAGTATCATTGTACCATTGGAAAATGGAGATTGGTTGTAAAACAGTCAACAGGGTGTAGATGTGACACACAAGAGGAAGCAATCAGTTGAGGTTCACTTCCTGGCAGTGGTTGAAGTCTTGGCATCTGCTAACCCTGGATGTTTTTGTGGATGTCCACGTTTGTGGGGGGTTCTTCAGCTACAGAGGCAAGGGTGTTTAAGGCATGTCCTTCCCCTGGCAAGGCCTCCATTCCACTGGCTGCCACAGATGTAGAAGGGGCTGATGTTACATGGCCAAAGGAAGGGGTAAGCTGTTGTGGACATAACCTACTCACTGCGGTATTGATATCTCTCAGCACCCCTTTTAGTGAGTCCATGTAGAAATTGTGGGCCTCCCACTTTTGCATGACTTCCTGGTGGTTGCCCCTCTGCAGCTGCTTTATCTCCCCTATCAGGGCAGGTACCTGGCCCATCATGCCTTGGGTCTGTTCGTAAACTCCCAAGAATTGGGAGATGGTGTCCTGGCCAGCTGTATCCCTAGGAGCTTCAATCCGCTGGCCCACACCATCCCTTCCACACACCCAATCCCCACATGCCTGTGCCCTTGGCACAGTTTGCCCACTCTCACGTGTGCCAGGTCCTTCATTGTCTGGGTTTTCTAGTGGTGCCTCAGATACCTGTACTGAGGGGCACATGATGTTAGAAACTGTCCTAGGAACACAGGTTTGGGGGCGAATGGTTGCCTGAGATGTTGATGCAGCAGGGCTGGGAGGAGTAGATGTAGGTGGGGTGAGGCTGACAGTTGTTGACTGACCAGGTGTCCCAGATGGGCCAGAGTCGTCCTCAATGTCCTCAAATCCAGGGGAATTTTTCTCACTGAGGGCTTCATCCAGAGGGTAAGTGGCTGTCTCAGGTGTTCTCTCCATGGTCACAATGGCTAGGTGATCTGTTGAAGTAGTGGAACAGACAGTTTCAGATTGTATTGCAACATGGTTTATCAAACTTTGACAGGTAGCGAAGCTATGAGCATATACAGAAAGGCTTAGCTTGTTCCCCTGATATGACAGTGACACCTGCTTCCAATTCAGGGGAACAGCTAAATGGAATACATACAATTCCTATATTATACACCTTGCTACAGGATGTCAGAGTTTCTCGGTAGTTGGATGTGTGTTCACAGACCCATATCTCCTGCTGTGTGGCTGTACATCTGTACATTTCTCATGTTACCTCCCAGTTAGGAGTAAAACATTATTGAGTCAACAGAGAGCTGCACTATGTAAAGTGGAAACTGATTTGGCCATCAGATTAGGGGTGACCATTATAATCTGGGCCTCTCTATGAGTTTACTCCAGGTACATCACACATATATGTGTTTGCCCCCCCAGGTGAGTTCATTTTAATTGATAATTGGAGGTTTAAAGGCCAGTTTAGCAGAGGACACAGCTGTAGCTGTATGTTGGTGGTATTGTTCTGGCAGATGCCCATTGCATTGCTGTAATTGCCATTGACTGTACAATTGGGGAGCATTCAGGTGGGTTCAATTGACTTTAAAGTTAACATGCATGGCAATTTAAATTATAGTACACTCTTCTGGTTTTCTTAAAGGCGGAACAGTGCCTGCTGGGAGTTGTAGTGCTGTCAGTCCCTGTACTATGCAAGCCATACACAGGCACTTTGGCCTCAGGTGAGTTTAGTTGACATGTGGGGTGCCAGACAAGGGCATTTGGACAGTTGGACACAGGATTGGTGAGCGGGTTGTCTGTTAAGATGTCAAAAGGTGATCAGTAGGCATGCAAGAAAGAACTTTTTTTAGTGACGTTATTGTTGTTGTGACTTACCCAACTCCACTCCCCCAGGTATTCCTGTCAAGGCCTCAGGATGTAGGATGTCCAAGACCTTCTCCTCCCATGATGTGAACATTGTGGGAGAAGGTAGGGGCCCATGGCCAATCATAAGGACCACCATGTGGTGCCTGGCAGCCATGGAACTTACCTTTCCCCTGAGGTTATTCCATCTCTTCCTGATGTATTAGCTTGTGTGTGGGTAACTACCTACAGAATTCACCCTGTTGACTATCCTTTGCCACAACTCAATTTTTCTGGCTATTGATGTTTGCTGGATATGTGCTCCATATAGGTGTAGCTCTACTCTGATAATTGTGTCCACAATGACCCTTAACTCATCATCAGTGAAACGTGAATGATTTTGAGGGAACACAGTAGTGGTAGTCGAGACAGTGATGTAGTGAAAAATTGGGGAAAAAATGTACAATTGGTTATGAGGTGTGGGTGCTGTGATGTGAGTGGGTGACGGTTGTTGTGTATTGTTTGGGATACTAAATTGTGTGTTGTGTATGTTGGGAGGTGTGCGATGAGTGCTGAGTGAAATGTGTACGGGTGCCTATTGTGTTTTGGTATATTTTAAAGTTTTTGGCCTGTTTCTGGTGCTGTTTGCAGTTCTGGTTGCAAAGGATTGTGGGTTGTGTAGGGGTGTGTTATACAGTGCAGTTAGTAGGTGTGTCAGGTGTGTGGATGTGTGTCAGGTGTGGGCTTTTCAAAATTATCCAATGTGGTGTGGTAGATTAATGTGGTGACCGCCGACCGCCGCTATTCACACCAGCCAATGGTTTTCTGCCATGGAAGAACCGATCTTGTGATTTGTGGATCGCAATATGATTGAAGGGTTTTTTGACGAGCTGGCGGTGTTCGTGGTGGGATCGCCTCTTGCCCGCCCTGCAATGTCCTGGCAGTTTAAAAAATGTTGCTGTTTTTTCGCAGACTTAACTGTGTGACTCTTAATACAGTGGTTGGATCACCGCCAACATGACAGTCTTTTGGCGACCGCCACCTCCACGGTCTTGCCAAAAGACCTCCAAACTCGTAATGTTTACATAAAATACAATGGATAACGCTTGCTAGGGAGAACAGTCTCCATGGCGATTTTGATAATCAAGTGTTCATGTCACAGGCATAAAAAGGCTGAATTCCGAGATGTGATGAAAAATAAAATAAATTTCCTGCACATTCGGATGAGTACATTTTTCAAAGAAAAGCTACCAGAAGACTACTGCAGTGGTTTGTCTTAGATTATGTTACATTTAAAGCTGAATTGAAGCATGCAAAAATAGGAAAGGGGTGGCCACCAATGATGCAGCAGGTGCAATGGCACCAGCGTCCAGATGTATGAAATCAGATTTTTGCTCTATTTATGCACCTTGCAGCATACACCACTGTGTGAAACTGGCTCAGAAGCACTGTCTGGGGCTGGAGTTATGGAATGATTGTTATAAAGTCAAAGAAGGAGAGAGGAGGTGCATTGTGATCAAATGACCGCAGAATGAACCAGATATCTTAGAAATGTAAACGCTGCATATTGGATTTCATGTGATTAGTTGCTGCAAGTTATTATTAATAAACTCTAGACATCCTTAACGTGCAACTTTGATGACCCATTATAGATGTTGTGACAAGCTCTGTCTAGACTCTTGAATGTGATTGATTTATAATGCTTTAGCTTGGATTCTTTTACTTTAATTAAATTGATAAAATAATAATTAAAAATAAAATTGCTCGGTAGGGCGTTTTCATTTTATTGTGTTTCAAAAATAATATTTATAAAAGAAATTAATATATTTCAATAATAAAATTATTTATTAAACATCTATTTTGAATAAGTAATGTGCTCTAAAATTGTATTTCTTTAGTTCTAGAGAAAAATATTTATTTAATGTGTGCTATGTTTATTTTTTACAATGACAAAATGTTTTTTTTTTACAAAAAGTTGATAAACTTTAATGATTTTCATATTTTCCCCAGAGTGAGATCTCCACCACAGTGGTAGGGATCTCCACCAAGGTTGGGGAGATCTCTGCCTACTTTAGTAACTTTATGCTTGTATATTTGGCTCCACCACCTGGTTACAGGGGTTGGAAACATCTAAAGGCCTCATTATTAGGCTGGCGGTTAAAGGACTGCCAGCCTTGCGGTGATGGTTGGATCGCCACAGCTATGGCAGTCCGACCGTCACATTATAACCCTGGCTGGTGGACCTGCCAGGGGACCACCATTTCCAACGGGCTCCCAACGGTCCGATGGTGGTCTGAATTGCCCTCAGCCAGGGCGGCACTGAGTGCAGTGCTGCCTTGCTCATTATAACTCAGCTTTCCGCCAGGCTTCTCATGGTGGGGTCTCCGCCATGAGAAGGCTGGTGAAAAGCCAGTCCTGGGGGCCACAGTGGGCCCCTGCACTGCACATGCCCTTTGAATGAGCAGTGCGCCCCCCCGCACAGCACCATCAGAATGCACACTGCCTGCAGTCATTGCACATTCTGAGGGTGCTCTGTGCTACGGTGTTGGTCTTGTCTCCCTTATGGGAGCCAAGACCAATATCATAGCACTGTTCCTGTCGGGCAGCCCAGCAGGAACGTGTACTGCAATGTTCCCGTCGGTCAGCCTGGTGAAACATTGTAATATGCTCGAGGGGATGCCACCGCCATGGTGTTGGCCTCCTCCCCAGGAGTTTGGTGGTCCCTCAGTGGGACCACCAAACTCATTATAAGGCCATAAGCCTACAGTTTGCAGTAGATTTACACTTAGAAATGGTGAAAAGCCAAAAATGCTAAGTTTACTCGAAAGATTTACTCAGTACCTTTGTGAATAGTCCCCATAGTGATCTCATGATGACATATGGTCTGCTCTTCTTCACAACAACCACAAAGGTCAACGTAACACAAATTAAAGGTCGAAATACCACAGATTAAAGTCATCCTAGATAAAGTAGTAATTCAGTTTGGCAGAACCAGCCTGCTGAACATCGTGTTTGCAGGCTGTTTGGAGAATTCCAACACAGTAGCAGTACAGCGGAGTCAAAGCATGTACTGAAGGTAGGAACACTTTGCTTCTCTCTTCTCCCATTCTCTCTGATCTCTTGACATCCTCTCTTTTTACTTGAATTATTTCCTTCACTTCTTTTACTCTTTCTGTTGTAATTCTTTATTCAAAAACCATTAAGACATTACACAGAACCTTCCCACGAAGCAAAGTACACAAGTCTGGCGGCCCCAGCACTGCAATACAGAGACGCAAAAAATACAGAGATAATTAGGTATTCTGTCAGGTGCTGATAAACAAGAGGGCCAAACATGTCCTGTTGCAGATCTGAAGCTCGATGAAGCAGCGGGTGTTGCTGACCATAACACAGTGTGTAACACCGCCTGTGTCTTAACCCATGTCGAGTCTGAAATGGTGCAGGACCTCTAGGAATCTGGGTAGAGCACTGTCAACTGTCCCTCCTCAGAACCACCAAGACTCCATTATGCTTTGTCTAGGTCTGGATGGGATTAGCAGGGCTAGAGCAGGTTAGGAAGGAGGTATACCACATTGACATTCTGTTCTCCAGAGTACTCGAAGCAACCACATGCTGAGAGAGATCATAGCGGGGGAGCCATACATGTATGTCCATTAAAGATGATGTGGCAATACCACAGGACCTCGAGGATGGAGGATTTGAACCTGTGACGGGAAGAAAGGACCAGGACAGTAGAAGGTGGGGTTTGATGAATGAACAGAAGAAAGAGGGACAGAAGGGAAAGTGGGGGGGTAGGGGTGAAGAAGAAGGGAGAGTCAGCAGAGTGCACGCATGGGAGCAGGGGTAGGAAGGTGGGTAGGGGTGCGAGGGAGAGGAGAAGGATGTTGAGTAGTCGGAATGAGTCCGGAGGGGGAAGAAGGGAAGAACTAAGCAAAGGATAGAGACCGCATTGGCCACATCATGTGCCACGGGTAGGTACCAGAGGGTGACACGGAACGGAGTGGTGACAAGGGAGACAGGGAAGAGGGGGGAGGAGAGAAGCAAAGAACAAGGGGAATAGCGAGAAGCAAGAGTACTTGTCCAGACACTTGCGAACAGTAGGAAAAGGGGAGAAAAATGTGGTAGTAGAGGTGAAGTGACCGAAGGGGGGATAAGAAGGGATAAGAGGGGGAGGACAGGGAGGGGGAAGGGAAGGGGGAAGGTTGAGGGGGTGCATTTAATGGAAGTGAGAGAGAGAGAATGGGGCAAAAGGGGGGGAGGAAGGAGAGGGAAAGCCTGTCCGTGAGGAGATAGAGTTTAGGCCCAGACGCAGATGTGTGCCTATACGTAGCTAAGACCTAGCGGGTGGGGTCTGTGATGCGTTGGTATGTATGTGTGTGTAGCCCCCAAACGAGGGAGCTACCTCAATGCACCCTGGAACAAGTCATTAGTAAGGGAGCACTCAGTCCCCCGGTGCTGAGAGGAAGGTGGCCCACGTCTGAAGGAACACATCCTCCTTATCCTGGAGGCTGTAGATAATTAGTTCATGAGAGGCAGCTTGATACATTGCAGTGATCCATTCTCCATGGGAAGGGGCAGTTTCTGAGCGCCAGTGTCTGAGGATACATACCTTGGCCGTGGCCAGTGCTGTGTGTAGTAAAAGTTGCTGTGGTCGGGGAAGGTCGTACAGATCACTGGTATCATGCAGCAGTAAAAGAGAAGGGGTGAGAGAAGGCGGTAAGGGTAGCGTTTTCCTAAGGGTACATCCCACCGATCGCCAGAAAGGTGGGATGACAGGACAGTCATGCAAGATGTGAGGCAAATTGCAGCGGGCGTGGGGGCACCGCCAGCAGGAGTCGTGAGATAGCAACGCTGAAGACCGCAGTTTCTGGGAGTTCAGTATCGTGTAGTGTCTAGAAGAAACTAAATTTCAAGCAAGCCTCCTGAGCCCCGCTGTCTCTTGCCTCGATCAGTTCCGCCCAGTCCTCCAACCTGTATTCAGTCTGGAGGCACGCCTGTTACTTATCTTTGAGGGAGATCAGGAGGGGAAGGGAGAATAGATGGTGGTTCTGTAGGGCATGCATTCGAGATATGACTCTCCGGAGAAGACCCCAGGTTTCCAAGTAACAGAGCACTGGGGATTGGGAGAGTCGCCATGGAAGTGTCCCCATGCATCTCCCAAGACAGTGTTTGAGCAGTAGAAAGCGCCACGCGTGTTGTGCGGGTAGATCAAATTCCTCCCGGAGCTCCGAGAAAGACTTCAATCTGCCATCAGTTAGAAGTTCATCAATTCGTAGGAGGCCCTTAGATCGCCACTCCTCCCAAACTATAGTATTTCCCCCTATCAAGAAACCCATGTTGCACAAAGCGGGGCTCGGTCATGAATCAAGGGATCCTCTCCCAACAAGCGGTGCGCTTGCTGCCAGGAGTTCCGCATGGCTCTGATCATGGGATTGATTAGCGGAGGGGGAGTAGGTCCTGTGTTGTAGAGCACATTAAGTCTCGACAGGGATTGCGAGAGTATTTGTTCCACCTCTGCCCACAGTGGCAGATCTCGGACTCCCAGAAGAAGGAAGACCTTTGAGAGGCATAATGCAAGGGCATAATGCTCTACGGAGGGGAGACCCAGCCCCCCGTACTCGCGGCAGGTAAGTAATGGAGCCATGGGTAACTGGGGACGTAACGGCCCCCAAACAAAGGCTCGGATGTGATAATCCATCTCTCTAAGGAGAGTTGGGGGATCTGCAGAGGCAACATGCCCAGAATGTAAAGGAATCTCTGCAGGGTCCCCATGCGCACCTCCTGTGCTCTACCCTACATAGAGAGGCCCAAATGTGCCCATTTGTCAAAATCCCTTTTCATACTGGCAAGTAGCGGGTCCAGGTTGTCAGCCACCATTTTCTCCAATCCTCTGTTAATGTAGATGACTAGATATTGAAGATGTGACTGCTTCCACTTAACTGGAAAGCCCTGCACGGACGCGCTTACTGTCACAGGGGATAAAGGCAACGCTTCTCTCTTATCCCAGTTGAGCCGGTAACCTGAGAGAAGTTCAAAGTCAGTTAAAATGGTTCGGAGTGCCGGCAAGGACTTAGCTGGATCAGTGAGAGTTAGTAAGATATCATCAGCATATAGGTAAATGGTGGAGCTACCACCAGGAATGGGTACTCCGGTAATGAGACTTGATCTGCGGATCACTGCCGCTAAAGGTTCGACAGCCAACAGGAATAGTAACAGCGACAGGGGGCAGCCCTAACGGGTCGCCCTCCTGACAGAGAAGACGACGGATAGGAATCCACCGCAATTGACCTGTGCTGTTGGTGAGTCATATAGCAAACGCACCCTATTAATAAAGCTAGTCCCGAGCCTGAATCATTTTAGAGTTTCAAAACTCTATCCGATTGAATGCCTTCTCGGCGTCCAGGGAGACAGCAAGAGCCTCCTCCCGGGAGTCTCATGTCGCCCAAAGAGCGTGGAGCAGCGTGCATAAATGGTTCCTAGAAGAACAGCCTGGTACGAAAACAACTTGCGTATGATGTTTGAGCGATGGTATGACCTTTAGTCGGGCCGCTAAAATTCCCTCCAGTATTTTGACATCCCAGTTTAGGAGGGATATGGGGCAGTAACTGCCGCAAAGGAGAGGGTTTGGGTAATACTATTATAGAAGCTTTGTTAGAAAGGGGGTGTAAAGAGCCGGTCTGGTCCACCCCGTGGAAGGCCTCACATAGGGAGTCTACTGTATCTGTCCCCATCCATTTATAGAATTCTGTCGAAAATCCATCCTCTCTCAGGGGCTTTATGATAAGGAAGTTTGGCTATTGCTTGTTGGCTCTCCTCTTTACTGATGTCCCCTTCCAGAAGAGCCCTGCCAGCTTCCAAGGGACAAAGTATGTTTGCCTTCTCAAAGAAGGTGGTCAACTTATCCTGGTCTCCCCCCCCCTGTTTCGGGGGTGTAAAGAGTCTGATAGAAGCGACCAAACCTGTCTGCGATCACCTGGGGATGTGTAATAAGGGTGCTATCGGTACCATGCAATGCTGGGATGGCAAGCGCCGCCTCTCTTTGACGGAGTCGAGCGGCCAACAATCGTCCCGCCTTCTCTCTGTGCTTATAGTGGCAACCTCTCAATCGCTGTAACGCGTATTCCGCTTGCGATGTAAAGAGGGCATTAAGCTCCATTTTGGCCTGTTCCAGGCGACGTCGGTGGATGGGTAGGGAGTTAAGGTGTATTCACGGGTAGTCTGGGCTATGCTGTCTTCCAGAGCTCGCTGTTTGTCACACCTCTGGGCATTGGCAATGGCAACATCCATCATGACCTGCTCTTGTATCGTCGCCTTTGCTGCAGCCCACAACAATTGGGGTGAGGAAACCGAACCCATGTTGTTGAGGAAATAAGTGGCGACGTGGGATCGGAGTTGCTCTTTCCCCCTCGGTGTCCGATATCTGGAAGTTTGGAGACGCCATGGCTTACGTCCCGGAAATGCCAACCCCAACTCCATGGCCAATAAGACCGGGGAGTGGTCAGACAATGTGGCTGGTAAAATCTGGGACTCCCTAAACATATGCAACAGCCGATGGGTGACAAAGAAATAATCTAGTCTGGATTGGGTCCCATGAACTGGAGAGACAAAAGTATATTTACGGTCTGATGGATGGGAGAGGCACCAATGATCTAGCAGACATTGGTCTGACAGAATATCACCAATGAGGGCCCAGTCAGCATTGTTGCCTACTTCAAGGCCACCCGGCCGGTCCAGAATGGCGTCTTGTGCCAAGTTCCAGTCTCCACCTAGTAGGTACTGAGAGGCTCCAATTTCCGTCCGTAACCAATTTAGAGAGAGGAAAAAAGAGCTTTTGGAGCCCATGGGAGCATAGATAGAGCCCACACAGACCTTGGAAGCGCCCAGTTTAAGCTTGGCGAGGACATAACGGACCTCAGGGTCAGACCACGTTTTGAGGAGTCTGAACTGCAGGGATCGATGAATGAGAATTGCTACCCCACATTTCCTCCCCGAGCCCTGTGTCTCACAGTGCACGGATGGCGCACCACTGAAGAGCACCCTCCCCACCCAATCTCTGCTCAGTTCAGTTTCTCCAACTCTGAGGGAGAAAGATGTGTTTCCTGTAGAAGGGCGATGTCCGTCTTTTTAGACCGCAGGTAGGATAAGACTTTTTGCCGCTTGATGTAATCTGTCATGCCATGGACGTTCCATGAAAGGACCGTCACTGGGACTGTCAACCCCATTGTCAGGCTTAATTTATCAGGTCTCAGTGAGCATATGGTCCCCGTTACACTAGTGCTCCTAGTGGAGAGACACTATGGTAGTAGCAAAGCTTAGGGTGTGTGTGCGCTGGGCCCTCGGTCAGGGAAGAGGAGAAGGACAAGTGGGCGTGAAAGAGACGAAGAGAAAGGGAGAGACAGAAAAGGACAGAACAGGGTTCGTGGGAGGGTAGGGTACGGGCAGGCAAACTCAGAATATATAAAATAGGATAAAAGGGAGTGAAGGAGGAGGTTAGGGGGGGAAGGTGAGGAGAGAGGAGTAAAAATCTGAAACAAAAAAGAGACACAGAACCAGGGTCTATAGGAAATTAGGCAAATTCCTCACTACTGTGAGCCCTGTTGAACTGGGTGTCAGGACCTGCATGGCCCACATGCCGAACGGGCGTGGTGGGGAAGGGGGGAGGGGAGACCGGAGGGGCCACCGCTAAGCAACCAGGGGTGGATAACACTGGGAACGGGAATATGGGAGTAGCATATTGCGCCAGGGGAAGAAACCGAGAGGGGATCACTGAGGGAATCTGTGATAGAACCGAGATGAGTGAGTGTGTCTCAGTTCGTCTCAGGTTGGAGAAGAAAGGGCGACTGCCACGCAGGGGTCGATGGAGAAGCTATGGGGCCTCTGCATCAATATTTCTAGTCAACCCTGTGAAGAGTTCTGAAGAAAAGGGGGGTTAATAACTTCGAGCTGGGGTCTGCAAATGTGGCACGGTGGGGGAACATTAAGGTAGGTTGGGTTGGGGGCCCGGGATGCGGGAGGTGAAGGGAACCACAGTGTGCGCCGCCTGGGGATCTCCCCAGGGTAATGGCCGATTATATAGGGGGGGATAGGGAGTGGGTTACGCAGGCTCTTGTGTTGGACTGCATGGCATAGCCTCCAGTAGGCCGTGGTCAGCAGCAGACTCGGACCAGCATGACGGGTGGAGAAGCTTCATAAGGGAGGGGGGCACCAAGAGGCGCCAAGAGTAGGGTCCACATCCCTCAGCATAAATCAGACCATGAGTTAAAGACAAAATATCTCATACAGTACTATTAACAGTGAACAAACTAGCCGGAGCACTTTGAAACTAGAAACATAGGGGGAAAACATGAGGCAGTGAGCTCACGCTACATCCCGAAAGCCTCACCTGAGGCGAAACTCCAGAGATGACGGGGTATGTCCAGTGAGCCACATGTGTCAATAGCCCTATGCATAGGGTATACAATACCAACAGTAGCAATAAAAACAATAACTACAATGCTGGCCACTCCCACCATAACAAAGGTAGGTAGCAGCAGGGGTAGGTGAGCAAGGCACTTAGGTGTCCAACAGGAAGGCACATGATACGGGCTGGAGGACGAAGACTCTTGGCTTCTTCGGAAGTTCAGCACTACGGGCGTTCCATTGTCGGCGCCGCTTTCAAGGGGGATCGGGATTTGTCTCTGCCCTGATCCTGGGTGAGAGCAATCACGGCCTGAAGAGCATGTTCACGGCCTTCCTGCGATTGCAGCGAGCGATCATAGGTCCTGCCCCTCATCTGCGAAACGGGGTGGTGGTGAGAAGCAGAAACTGAGGGAGGATCTCCCAAGGCAGGGGAGCCAGGTCTCAGGTGTGGGGGGTATAGTCTATGGGGTGCATAATGAGGTCATCCAGAAAAGAGCTAAGGTCCTCAGGTTTAAGGAAGTCTCTTGATTTACCATCTTGGGTAATCCACATGCGAGCAGGTTCAAAAAGGCAAAATTTGATGTCCAGCTTCTTAAGTTGTGGTCATGGGGCCAAGAATGCTTTCCGTTTCTCATTTGTTACTCTTGAGAAGTACGCTGCCACCCGTATCTCATGAACCTCTAGGGAGTACGGGCCCTGAGACCTGGCCACTGAGATGACTTGGCAGGCCTGTTTGTGGCGGAGGAAGCATGTAATGATGGGGCGAGGCCGCTCAGAGGTTGCTTTAAGTAGAGGACCAATTCTGTGGGCCCTTTGAAACTCCAACGGCAGGGAGGAATCCAGGCCTGTGAGTTCAGGAAGGAAGTTGCTAAGAAAGGCCTTGATATCTGAGCCTTCCTTCTGTAAATGAGCCTTCCTTGTGGGCGAAATTGTCTCTCCGGCTCCTGTCCTCCAAATCAGTGATCTTTGCCCGCAGGGACTGCATCTCTGTGTCCAGTTCTGGCAATTCCACGCTGTGGTCCTCGATGGTCATGAGGTGTTGATCCAGGTCCGTTACCGTCACTTGGAAACGACCCGTATGGAGGTAGAGGCCACGGAGAGGTCCGAAATCTTTAAGTCCATTGCCTCCAGGTGCCGTTCCACTGCAGTGATTTCCTGTAGTATGAGGTCAGTGGCATCAACTGCACGGGGTCGGCCGGTAGGGTCGTGGAGCAAGGAGGGGTCGCCTGCGCCTCCATGGGTTTCGGTTGCGTAATAGCTTTGGAGAACAGCAGTTGACAGGAATGTCTGCCTGATGATTTCCCGCTTGGCATCGCCACCTGAGGAGAAGGGGCCCCGGGGAAAATCTCAGAATATCCTTGTGGCGACGGGGCTAGGTCATGGCTGTGCGGGGGACATAATCATCTCTTAATATTGGAAACTCTAGCACAGGGGCTCCGCTAAGTAAGTCTGATGCTAACATAAATCCGACAGCAATGGAGTCACGTGGCCGTAGCAGCACTCAGGAGTGGTAGGCAGGGGGACCCTCATAGGTGCCAGTTGGCCGCTTGGACCTCACCCACCCACTCCCTATCCAGGGCCCGTCGCCTCCAGGCCCAAGCACAGTGTGTGTCTCAAGTCCTGGCCGTATGTGGTGGGGTGTGCCAGGGGGGCCTGCTGTAGATATGCGCTGGTTACAGTGGCTATGGTGATATTTCTGTTTTTGGGTCTGGGCGCTCCTCCAAAGGATCAGGGTATTGGATCCATTCTCTCAGCGACACACAGTTTGCGCTGACTGTCACTCCGCAGTGTCAAGCCCCCTTCTTTCGGGTCCCGCTGTTCCAGAGGACCAGCAGTTGAAGAAGAATCGTGCTTACGGGTCCATGTGTAGCTGAGGGAGTTAACAAGTCTGTATTTCAGTTGGGAACGCGGCCCCGGGGTAGGTGCTGCACCGGACACCGGTGAATACAGAAATTTACTGTGAACCGGGCAACAGGCCTGCGTGATCCCATGGAGCCTATTCTTTAGTGAAGATGGGTGACTGATAGGAAAGAAAAGCCAGTCCGGTTTAATCCTAGTAAGTGACTGATGACGCCTTGACTGTGAGCGTTAGTATACAGGAGTTTAGATAGATTGTTTTGCTTTTTTTCAATTAGAGAAGCTCAATGATTAAGTAGGTCCTGAAGAAGCGTCAGGGGATCCTGTTGGACCATAAGAGACGCGAAACATGTCGACCGCATACTAAGGATTATCGGAGTACTTCCGTTCTCCTTTATTTTGATTGTTTCTGTGTGAGTGTCTGAGCATAATCTCTGGCTTCACTCTGTTTACCTTCTTTTTAATCTTGACCATTTCCCAACAGCAAGTAATAAATTAATTAGTGAGGGATTTGAGCCAATTTTACTCTTCTTTCTTATGTATTTTCCTCCTCTCTCGGACCCACATTTGGCTCCGCGGCATCATCGAGTTTAAAAAGATCTCCGGCAAAGAGCCCCCCCTCGGGGGGTGCCCGTCAGACATTGCAGCGCCGGTCTGACGAGGAGCTGTCCGATGATGAAGCATGACACCAAATGTGGTGTGTGAGGACTATTGCTCCTGATTATCAGGACTCCTTTTCTTTCCTTCTCTCTTGTTTTGGAACAGTGTACCATATTATCTTAGCACCTCTCTCCTTGTGTGCCACGCGCCACGCGTGGTCCACTGGTGGAGGTGTGCTATTGTGGGGTCGGGGAGTCCGCCTCCCGTGCACTGAAGCGTAGAGCCTGCTCCGGTTTGGGGAAGGAGACTGCAGGTAGACTTCCTGGTACTCCTCGCTCCCTCTTGTTCTCCAGGAGCCCGGGGGTGTCCCAGTCGAACCGCTAAGGATCCTTGAACGTGGACGGGCCCCAATCCGTCACACGCGACCTGGCGCGATCCATCCCGGCCGCCCCTTTCACCTCATATGCTCTCCGCACTCTGAGAGAATTCAGGCTGCGGCTTCTCTCATGTCGGAGGGCCGCAGTGTTGCAGCAGCCCTCTCGCTGTCCATATGGGGGGGCAGACCTCCTCCGGCACCCACCGCTTGTGCGGGCAGGCAGCACACAGCAGGGGGAAGCACCCCTGTTGATTGGCGGCCCCTCCGTGCCCCCAGGCTCAGTCCACCGCGCGGAGCTCCCTGATCAGGCAGCCATTTCCTTCGGTGGCCAGACCACGCCCCCTTCTTTTACTCTTTGACTGTACTCTCTCTCTCTTGCTCTCTCTCTCTCTCTTCTGTCCTAACTGTGTCTGCTGCATTAAAGATAAGAGAGTTGGAACATGAGATGTAAGATATAGATGGCCTTAGGCCTTTAAATAACATTTTCCAGTGGCTCCAGGAAAATGATTGATGAAAATAGTGATTCTACCCTGGCTCCTCAAAGGAAGGTATCAGGAACCAAATTGTGAATGGTATCTAGCAATGAGGCTTGGTCCAGAAGCCCCAGTGCAAGGAGGCTGTGATGTGAGTGGGCCAAGCCTTCACTTTCAAACTCCAAGTAAACAAATAGACAGGTAAGGGAAGAGGACTAAGCCACAAGGCCAATGGGAAGCCTTTGACAGATGATTAATACTTCTGTTTTGCTTTGTTTCAAGAGGCTCATTAGGACCCAACACTATGGCCCTCATTCCAACATTGACGGGCGGCGGAGGCCGCCCGTCAATGTTGCGCGTCAGGAATACCGCTCCGCGGTCCAGAGACCGCGGAGGGTATTCCAAGTTTTCCCCTGGGCTGGCGGGCGGCCGCCGAAAGGCCGCCCGCCAGCCCAGGGGAAAACGACCTTCCCACCATGAAGCCGGCTCGTAATCGAGCCGGCGGAGTGGGAAGGTGCGACGGGTGCTACTGCACCCGTCGCGTATTTCACTGTCTGCTATGCAGACAGTGAAATACAAGCGGGGCCCTCTTACGGGGGCCCCTGCAGTGCCCATGCCATTGGCATGGGCACTGCAGGGGCCCCCAGGGGCCCCGCGACTCCCCCTCCCGCCATCCGGTTCCCGGCGGGAGAACCGCCAGGAACTGGATGGCGGGAGGGGGAGTCGGAATCCCCAAGCTTGGAGGATTCCTTGGGGGCAGCGGGAAACCGGCGGGAGACCGCCGGTTTCCCTTCTCTGACCGCGGCTAAGCCGCCGCGGTCAGAATGCCCCGCGGGGCACCGCCGGCCTGTCGGCGGTGCCACCGCGTCCCGCGGCCCTGGCGGAAGTAATCCGCCAGGGTCGTAATGACCACCTATGTCTACGCTCTGCAAGAAATTGTTTTCTTGAGGGTGCTCTCTGCCAAGACACCCAAATAGAGATTGTTGACATCTGCATATGGGAAGAAAGAGAATTGCAATTATTCTATTAGTTCCCTCTGACCACTGACTCCCACTTCCCATGCTGATAGAGAACTCTCTATAAGTTAGACAAGAACATTAGTAACACACAAACACTTATAGAGTACAGTTTACCAACAATTTCTTTAGGAATACTTTAAAAGATTTCTTACCTGTGGGGAGTATATACTGAGATTCTGGAAGGGGTTTAAGGCAATTAAAATATCTCCAACATAGGTATACATCTGTAGGTCACTGAAGCGTGTCTGCAGCTGACGTATAATTGTGTCCTAAAACAGATAGAATTTAGTACTAAATTTCCAGATTATCATGTTAATTAATTATGTTTCACATACAAAGTAAACACAATACATGGCCCTTAGTAATAAATATCTGCAAAGCAGACAGTGCGCATTTCCAGGGTGCTGGGCAGGGGGACCCCTGCACTGGCCCCCTGCACTTGTTCTCCGCCAGCCTTTTCATGGCGGTCAGACCATGGCGGAGAACAAGTTTATAATCAACAGTGTGGCACTGAGTTCAGCACCACCCTGGCTGACTACAACCAGGACCGCTGTCAGCCCGTCGGAATCACTGATCCTGGCAGGGACAGAGGTCAGTTAGCGGGTCCGCCCGCCAACCTTATAATGTAGCGGTCAGACTGCCACAGCTGCGTTGGTCTGACTGTCATTGCGAGGCTGGGGTTCTTCAGACCGCCAGCCTCGTAATAAGGCCCTCAGTCTATCTTGGATATTTCCTCCTTTGTTTTACTTAGTGGAAATAACTACAGTGACGTAACGGCCTCAAGGTCTGACTCCGTCTTACATAGGCCCAGCGCCATCTTAGTTCAATGAAGCTGTCATCCTCTTTAACTTATACAACGGAAGTCCCCATACTCCCTGATTTATGCAGAATCATTTTCATGTCTGCCTTCAGATGCAGACGTTGCCAGATTTGATCTTTTTTAGAAACTGTGATAGCATTAAGCTCTTCAATTAATGACAGAGATACAATATCTAATTCAACATTCTTCTGGGTCAAATGCCTTCTTCTCACCATTTCAAGGTCAAATTTGACATATAATCAAAATAATGCAGTTTGAATTGACATCCTTTTTCCTCATATGTTCAGGAGGAAAGGTTTGGGATGCATATCTTGATGTCCATAATCTAAGTGAGAAATGCCTAATCTTGTGTTGGAAATTTCAATTTCTGATAAGATTTAGGACATAAGAATTGTCACTTGGCCACTTGTCAGGAGAGGTTCTTCGCCCAGAATATAGCCCAAGATTCTGCCAGAGACAGCTTCACCTGCTGCCAGCATACTTCACACTTCGCAGATGATACATCTCACCTGAAGATTTAAGCTGACAAAGCCAAGTTCCAGAGGAAGACAGACTGACTGCTACTGCAGTGGGTGTTTTGCTTTTGTGGGGAACAATTGCCTTCACACCTCCGCTGATAAAGACAGCCTTTGCTGTCAAAACCAGAATAAAGTGAATCTCTTCTCCATAAGAAACTCTATATTGCAAGTTGCTCTGCTTTCCATGCCTTCATGGTATAGCACTAAAAGTAGTTGTTAGGGTGTCAGGATTTCAATGGCATTTTTCATTACATTTTATTCTCGCTATTTTTAATGTGCCATGTTGCTGTTTTTAGAATATTCTCTGTAGCTGTTCTAGATGTGGTGAGAACATGATTGTTCCTGTAGCAATAAATAATTTTAACTTAAAAAGTGTTCATTCTTCTTAACACAGTGTGTGATAATGGGACTAACAAAATAAAGTTGTTGCTGTTTCCACGGTGCCCCTGACTCCATTATGGGATTGTTAGTAACCCAAAAGCAATACTTCTATATCAACTACACATTGAATAGTGTGTTACAGGGCTACAATAACTTACCTTTCACATTCATTGCTGGCGCATTGGACCAAGTTCATCCGTGGCACCCAGGAGTGGGACAGCACACCTTGTAGAGTTATGCTAAAGTCTTAACTTATGCAAAAACAGTCTTGTTTCTACTGAACATTCACAAACCTAGGTAAGAGAACCACTGAGACTTCAGCCTAAGCACCTTTAAACAGAATAACCTCATTAATCTAACTGAGCTGCAGTTCCAGCTTATCTGTCATCCACAGACCCTTTTCATCAAGGAAGAGACAGATTGGTTATGATGGAAGAAGTTCCCTCAACAAAAAAGGAACATACACAGGATGACAGAGTGCTATCACTTTCCCATAAATTTAAAAATAATATACAAGAGCTGTATCAAAACAGATCATCACAAATGTATGTTATAAACTGGGCCACTGGAATTATGCAGCAAGGGAGTACTAAATTATGTGGCAGTGCTAGATGAAGTATGCAGCAAGAGAGGCAAATTATGTGGCGTAAAATGGCATATTATATGTTAGTATTACCTGATTATATTCCTTTTTTTACACGTTAACACTGTCTCAACAAAGGTTTTATCCCTTTTGTACCAGTATAACACCCAAATACAGCTATAAGCAACAGAGCAGTGACCAGTCAACCTTTCATTTTCAGCAATCCTCGTCAAAGATTGCTGCAGCTGACTTGCCTCACAGGCGGTGACCATCTATCGTAAAATAAAATGCATCGGCAAATCCAATGAGTTCCACGGCAGAGACCTATTGACTACTACATCAGGTGAACAGCTGTGATCAATAACTACACGTATCTGCATTTTACTTTACTGGACGACGAGTCAGCTGTTTTTTAATTCAAAGGTGTGGATAACGCTGAAACCTCCATAAACAGAAAAGCCACATTACACAGACTCCTTAATGTTGGAACATACACCATATTTGGTTAAAAAGTGTTCCTATTCATTACGTGAAATAGGCGCACATTTAAAATAATAGCATTAGCTGTAAGGCAGTTGTAATTATATCTTAATATATTTTACAAGAACGTGGATGCAGTCCAATAGTACATGGATGATACATTGCATTTTCTTTCCCAAAATACGCAAGTAATACAGCATTGACAAACAGAATAAAGAGCTCATGAAGTAAATTCAACTTCCATCCACGGAGTAGCAACTTTCTGGAATCACGAGTACCTTTTTCATCTTATGGAATTGCATTCCACTAAAGGGAAGGCAAGCAATGCAACACACCTCTAAATGTAGAGAATGTCTGAAAATTGTTTTAAGGATTTCAATCAATTCAAAAGCTTGCCCAAAACTGATTAGACTAAAGAACTACCTGTTTTCTAACCTATGTGCCTAACTAATACACTTTTCGCCAGAAAGAGGACTTACCCTCAATTTTTACTGAGGCGTTCAGAAAGAATCACTGTATAGTCTGACAATCCTTCCTCTTGCGCGACATTTTTTTTTTTTTAATCAATTTTTCCGATCGGTCATTAATGAAAGAGCTTGGAAACGGGCGGATGCCAGAAGCTTCTGCAGGTTTGGGCATTGTCATCTTAGCCTGATCCAGAGAATAAACAGTGGGCGCAGGTGATGAAGCAGAAAATGAAGGTTTTGATTTATTAACGCTTAAACGTAGTGCTGAAATAATCATGTGTGACTTTAACCGAATTAATAAAGATTGTACGGGGACAAAATGTGCCCTCAGAGTAGTTTGCCATCATTTATATGCGTGCTTTATATAACGTGGTGAATTAGAATTGCACTAATCCGACATAATCATAAACGTATGCTACGATTTGCTTGTTTGAAATGTTTTAGCTTAGCATTACTTTAGCGGAGGCTTTGGCCTAGTTGCCTGGTCTCACGGTTTAGATGCTCGTATTTTTCCACTGTGCTAATAAACGTGTATTTTTGCTTGAAGCTGTACTTTTCCACAGAAACTGTTCACATGCTTATCTTAAAGTTAGTGCCAGCCTGGCATATTTTCTCTTTAATTCAAGGTCGACTTGCAGGTGCGGACAATGGAGGCTCTGAGAGTAAGCTAATTGGGAAACAATGTTGCGATTTGCGTACCCATCTCCAAGGATAATGTATGCTTAAGTAAAAGCTTGAGAACTGTCGTTTTTGATTGGTCAATTTGAAGCTAACCTATGAACCCTCCAATGGAGACCCTACTGGATTCGAACTGTTGTCTATAAAAACCAGGTGCACGAGAAGAAGGTAGCCATTACCAGCTCGATACCCGCCATTTTGCAGACTTCGTAGCTATTATGGCCCACTTTGCTGCGACGCCATTTTGAGAGACTTTGATTCTTTCTCTAATCGAGAGAAAGAGACTTTAAATGATTCTTGCCCTAGAGACTTTAACTTTGATTTGATCCCTTTGCATGAAGTAATAGTTTTACCTTGCCGCCGTGAGGCATTTGCCCCGTTCACCCCTGCCCCTTTGTCCCGTCCCATGCTGATCGAGAAACGGTACCCATGATGACCGAAGGACGGTACCTGTGAGACGAAGACTTCCTTGTATGCTGATCGTAATTGGTAAATATGAAAGGAAATTGTAAAATTGCATTGTGTTTCTTTTAGGTAACCAACTGCTGATTTTTGGTAAGATCCCTAGTTAAGAGTTTTTTCTAAATTAATGTTGCTAAATTGTTTTGCATGAAGTCCCACATGCTGATGCTAATTTGAGGTTAGACGAGGATTCCATATGTTACACGATGCAATTGGAGATCTTGTTATGCTGACTAAATGTACGCAATTAGCTCATTACAGATTATCGTATTAGTGATTTGCATTGCCATTATCGAATGTCTTGTGATTCAAATGCTTCATAGATTACACTTGTTTCGACGTTATGGACAGCTATTAATGTTCATATATGTTTATCATTTGGTGTTGAGAAACATTTATATTGTGCTAGCTTTGTTAATATAGGGAAATAAATTCACTAACTTTGCAATAAACTGGTGTGGTTCTTCCTGACTGAAAGGTCAGGGTTCGCCGAAATGTATTCTGGATTAATTGTTAAGTGTTATGTTGTTCAAGGTGTTGCTTATGTTCGTTATTGATTATTGATTTGATGCGACTGATCGAGATAAGAGTACAGAGAGTTCCCACTTAGTCAAAAGATTCATCGGCCTAAAGAGCGTCCGAACACAGGTAAATTATTACTACGGACCGCTCTATCAGTAGATGGTAGCAGAGGACGGTTTCGTCTTTTGGGACCCTGTACTATTAAAGTACATGGTGTCGAATTAACGGTTACGCATTTTGAGACCCCATTCGAAAAGTTGAATTAGATTTTCTTGGGTAGAACGGATTGACAAGATGATGATGGGCTAGGTCCACCGCGACTTTCCCGGGATCTCGGAGCTTGCGAATGGAGAGAACGGAGGTGTGGAAACAGCGCTGGCGGTACTAGTGATGGTATGAGTGGACTTAGGGTTTTGCGCTTGCACAGCTTATTGCCGCAGGGTGTGTGAAAAGGTTGCGAGGATTTTCTTTTTAAGGATAGCGGAGGTGCGACTCCGAGTGTAGAAGTAGAGAAATCGTCGAACTTCATAGAGTAACGGAGGTGCGGCTCCGAGTGTGACAGTAGGGAAGTCGTCGAACTTCATGTGCGTGTGGCGCTTTGTGCATAAAAAGGTCCACGTGGTTGTTGTTGTTGAGACGGGCCCTGCGAGGTCAAGAGACTCCGGAGTATGTTGATCCATGTTGTGGTCTGGGCGGTTTAGTAGGTTGATCGGGCGTGGTCAACGAGTCGGTACGTGTGTTAGGGAGTGAAAGAAACTTCGACTTCGGGCTTTGACAAGATTCTAAGTGCACTAGAACAGATCATTGACAAGTTGAGAGTAGGTCTGCGGGTCAGATTTGCTTGCGAATGTGGGGACTGAGAAAGACCGAATAGCGGCCGAGGCTGGTGAAAGAGATCGAATAGTGGCCAAGGTTGGTGAAAAGTCCCTAAGGTCCTGAAGCGACTGTGTTACCCTTCCTGTAGTAAACCGACAGATCTGTTTTATTTTTGGTAGCTCGCAATATATGCAAGAAGTTGTTACGAAAAGAGGTGAGTGAAGGAGGACTAGCCGCGAGGCTTTGTCAGCCGCAGTGTGTGAGTGTGACGTCACTAGGAGCCGCGCTGGGATAGGTTGGTGGGTGAGAGGGGTCGCGCACGGATTGGACGCAGTCTGTGGGACTCGATTGGAAGGGGAAAGGCAGGTGAAGAGTATTCCGGGAATTAAAGTCACCTATTGATTACAAATTTTGTAGAATTAAAGTTACCTATTGATTAAAGTTTTGTGGAATTGAAGTCAAATACAGGCTATAAACTTGGTTAAATAAAAGACGAGAAAATGAAATTCTTTAAAGCATTCAGGAGCGCGATGAAGGGGGAGTCTTACATTAAAGCGAGCGTAGGAGAGGAGACGCCGCCCGAAGGTACACCAGCTTATATTGTAATGGAAGAAAAGGGGGTAGCTCCGTGTCTTTGGCTAAAGCAATGGCACAAGTTGACAGAGAAACATGGGAGCGTAGCGTTCCCGATATATGGGACATTCAATATAAAGATTTTAGAAAATTTGAGATTCACGATGTACGACATGAAGGTGCCTCCAAGGCCAGCACAGTTCGAGGCTCTAGCAATTTGGGAACTAATGGCCAGACAGCAACAGCAAAAGAAGTTCGAGACCAGAATGAGGAAGGTAGAAAAGACACTAGCGGATGCTAGATGGGATAATGCACAGAAGGTGTGGAGGTCAGATGTATTGCAGGGGATAAAATTGTTCCCCGCAATTACTAAGGAAGGAGAGGAGACAGGTAAGAAAGCCACCTGTAAGACAGACAGAAAGTGTTCTAAGGATAGGGAGGACGAGGAAAAGTTGAGAAGAGAAGAGGAGTTAGAGGATGAGGAGTTGATAATGCAATTGCTGAACGACCGTCCACCGCCTTATGCAGAGAATGGACAAGGTCCAAGTACCAGTTCTGCCCCTCCGGCACCGGTACAGAACAGTGAAACACAGAGTCCAGGAGCGTCATCGGGATCTAAGGACCCGAGTTTATTGTTCACCCCGCAGATACCGCAGGTTAGGAGAATATATCCAGATGTGCCCGTGTTGAAACCAGCAGAAAATTATCAGCCGCAGATGCCAGGGTACTACAGTAGTGATAACAGTGCAGGAATGATTCTAGATCCAACCGTAAGGGGAGTACAGAATGGTTACAACCCAACAATGGCACAAGCTGAATCAACTCAGTTTTTGATGCCTCAAAAGCAGATGCAGGGAGGAAACGCACATGTTCAAATGACGGGGAGCCAGATGGGCATGCCGGCAATGATGACCCATGGTGTGGGAATGAACATGCCACAGAACATGGGGAATGGACAGAACCCAGACGCGATATCCTTACCCATTACTTTAGGTCCAGCGGTACCTCTGTATAGTCAGCCTAATTCGGGTCTGAGCAGTCAGGGATCAATGCTGCAGAATGGGACAGAAGGAAGGTGCATAGAAAACACTCCAGGGATAACTCCGATAGCGGCTCAGCCAACTGGGTCTGGGTCCTTGATGGAGTTTAGTCCCGTATGTGCGCAGTCAACACTGGTGAGGTCGAGCCCCCCATTGATAATACCTCTCACATCGAACACTGAAAAGCTGCCACAGCCATCGATGGCAGTCGATGTGAACGCTACCCTGATGGGGGTGAATGCGCAACAGTTGACACAGTGGTTCAACAGTCTGAATTCCACACAAAGTCCAGCTAGTGGGAAAGGAGAAGACTACATGAATAGGGTCAGGTTGAACATGGAAGCACAAGAATTGGTGGAAGGGACTATGGGTGTGAACAGGTTAGAGTCCTACACGGAAGAAGAGCTGAGGTATCTATGTCCCAGGATTACGAAGGAAGTGAACAAGATACATAAGAGCTTGCAGGAAGCAGCTGACAGAAACGGGGTTGACATAGACAAGACGAAACACTTGAGCAGGAGCTACAGGTTAGATTTTGGGACCACAGATTTTGAACACATGAGGTCAGCAGGCATGAAGACACACCTTAGAGAATTGCTGCAGAGTGCACAAGTGTGGAGGTGCTTAGACAAATGGGAAAGCAGGTGGGTAAAGAGGAAGGATAAGAGGAGAGACAGTGCTACAGAACACAATGAGAAAAGACCGCAGAGTAGTGATACAGTAACAATGTTACCAATGAGGGGGACAGCAGGGGGAAAATTAGTACATGTACCATGGCACAGAAGCGACATTCAGTCCTTTACGGACGATTTTCCCAAACTAAGAGAGAAGCCGATTGAATGGTATCAGCAGACTGATAGGTTTGTGAAGCTTGCAAAATGTCTCTGGGAAGACCTGAACACTCTCTTTGAGATTGTGGATCCGGCAGATTTGTGGGAGGATTGCAAAAGAGCTGTAGGTTGGCCGACAAGTGAACCAGAGAGGAACAGGGAGACAGGTGCACCATCACCTATGGTGATGAGCTTGTACTATAAGGTGATTGAGCATTTGAAAACGAAGGTACCCGCGAAAAACGTGGATTGGCAGAAGATTGACCGAACTGCCCAAGAGACTAAAGAATCGATTCATAGTTACTATGAGAGGTTGTTGAAGGCGTTCAAGAACTACAGTGGCACGGAAACAATAGAGGCTAAGGACATGCTCCATTTTGTTTTCAGATTTGTGGAAGGGCTGAGGCCAGAGATAAGTCAGATGATAAAGTCGCATTTGATTTGTTGGCAGTCAAAACCGATCGATGAGGTTTTGACTTATGCGAAATACTGTAGCGACGAAATTGAAGTGAAACAGAAAAAGCTGAAAGAAAAGGTGATGATGATGCAGCTTAAGGCAGCTCAGACAGGTTTGCAAGGTTTGCAAGGTCTGCAAGGTTTACAAGGGATGCAAGGGTTCCAACAGCAGGTATCGCAACCGCAGCCACAGTTGCAGGGAAACATGGCGTTTCAACCACAGGCCAGAGGCAGAGGCAGAGGAGGTTTTGTGAATAATGGTCCGGATTTGAACACTGTTGTGACGGGTGTGCAGGCAATGAAGAAGGTGATGCCGTGTCACGTGTGCGGAATCGTCGGTCATTGGAAACGCGAGTGCCCGATGGTGGTGCAGGAAGGTGCAGGTGTAGGTGCAGGTGTAGGTGCAGGTGCAGGTGTAGGTGTTGGTCAGCAAAACAATGATGTCAATGCATTTCAGACAATGAGAGGACCAAAAATGAGAGGTCCAAACGCAAATTTTCAGACTGTAAATCAGTTGCAGGGATTACAACCTATGCAGCCGCAGCAGATGCAGATGCCTCGTGTGCAGATGACGCAGATGCAGCCAATGCAACAGCAGTTACCTATGGTACCTGATCAGCAAATGCAAATACCCTTGGCACCAATGAGTCAGCAGCAAGTGATGGTTCCTCCACAGGTAACGGGTCAGGTAATGAGTACAAATGGCACCGTACAACAGTTCCCATTACACAGTGAGAGTGGAATAAACAACGTATGGGAGAGTGAAAGTTCAGGAGAAGAAGGAGACTGTGTGCTTGCGGCATCCTTGGAAGTTGATCAAAGGGGTCCGTACGTAGAGGGAAGAGTAATGGGTCATCGTGTCTCATTCTTGGTTGACACGGGAGCCACACGTTCAACAGTTAAGAGCAGTGAAGTTCCAAATTTGCCTCTCTCAGGGAGGACAGTTCAAGTGGTGGGAGAAGCAAACAGACATCTGACGAACCCAATAACAGATCCGGTTCCAGTCAGCATCGGTAACTATCAAGGGGTACATCAGTTTGTGGTGTGTGACTCAAGCCCGATAGCACTGTTAGGAAGAGACCTATTGTGCAAATTGGGTTGTTCGATAATGTGTTCAAACGAAGGAATAACAATAGAAACGAGCAATGATGGGGAAGAGGAGGACAGTGTAGAGGGGGATGAGATGGAAACAGTCGACGAAGAGTATCCTCTGATTTGTCTCTTCCCGATGATAACTGAAGAAGATATCCCAGCAGAATTACGGGAAACAGTCGGAAAGGAAGTGTGGGACATGCCAGGGAAAGAGGTGGGATTGATGAAAGGAGTGGAACCAGTAAAAGTGATGGTAAAGCCCAACGTGATCTTTCCCCAGACCCCACAATACCACATGCCACAAGATACTCTCATGAAAGTTGCCCAACTCATTGACGAATTTGTAAAGCAGGGGGTACTGAAAGAAGTGCTAAGTAGTCCATGTAATTCACCGATAATGGGACTAATAAAGCCAAGTGGGAAAGTCCGACTCGTGCAGGATTTGAGAAAAATAAATGACATCATAATAAAGTGCTGCCCTGTCGTGCCGAATCCAGCTGTGATAATGTTTCAAGTCCCTTGCGATGCTGAATGGTTCTCAGTCATCGATTTGTCACAGGCATTCTTTTCTGTGCCTCTTCATGAGGATAGCCAATTCCTCTTTTGTTTCAAATTCCTAGACAGAGTGTACAGTTGGTGTCGAATCCCTCAAGGGTTTTCTGAGTCACCGTCAATATTCAATCAAGTTCTAAAGAAAGATCTGGAAGAATTAGAATTGCCATTCGAGTCAACCCTAGTACAGTACATTGATGACTTACTGGTTGCATCAAAGACAGAAAGTGGCTGCACAGCCGATACCATTGCTCTGTTGAACCATTTGGGAAGGAATGGACATAAGGTGTCTCCTTCCAAATTACAGTTCTGTCAGAAGAAAGTAAAATACTTGGGTCACCAAATAGAGAAAGGGTCACAGAGAATAATGAAGGAAAGAGTCACAAGTATACTCCAAATGAGTCCACCAAAGACAAGGAAGGAGGTGAGGAAGTTTTTGGGAATGGTGGGATATTGTCGCCAGTGGATTCCCAACTTTTCGTCTCTAGCGAAGCCCCTACTGAAATTGACCCAAAGGGATGCCTTGGATGAAATTGAGCTGAAAGGAGACGAGATGGATGCTTTTGTTGAACTAAAGGAGTGCATGTGCAGGGCTCCAGCTTTAGGTATGCCTGACTACACGAAGCCTTTCACATTGTTTTGCCATGAACGTGATGCATGTTCTTTGTCTGTCTTGACTCAAGCCCATGGTGGCGTAAACAGACCAGTAGCGTATTTTTCAGCTACTTTGGATCCGGTTGCAGCAGCACTCCCAGGGTGTTTGCGCGCCGTAGCAGCAGTTGGTATCAGCCTCACTCAGAGTGAAGGAATAGTGATGGGACACCCAGTAACAGTCATGGTCCCTCACTCAGTTGAGATACTTTTGACCCGCTCCCGAACGCAGCACATGACAGGAGCAAGACTTACAAGGTATGAAACGATTATTCTGGGCTCACCGAATGTGCAGCTGAAAAGGTGCACTACGTTGAATCCAGCTACCTTGCTTCCTGGAGAAAATGCTGAAATTGAGAACGCTGAAGACGTCGAGCATGACTGCCTTCAGGTGACTGAATTTTGCACAAAACCCCGACCGGACATCAAGGATACTAAGCTTGATGTAAACGACCAAATTCTTTTTGTTGATGGTTCATGTCTAAGAGATGGGATGGGGATTTTGAAAGCAGGATATGCTGTATGTACTGTAACAGGTGTCTTGGAAGCGGGATGGCTTCAAGGAGTCTATTCTGCACAAGTAGCAGAACTTGTTGCCCTTACAAGAGCATGTCAACTGTCTGCATTAATGAAAGTCACCATTTACACTGATAGTCAATACGGGTTTGGGATTGTGCATGACTTTGGACAACTATGGTCACAGAGAGGTTTCCTGACTTCTTCAGGATCTCCAGTAAAGAACGGGGAGAGAATAAAGGAATTGTTACATGCCATTCAAGTGCCAGCTGAAGTTGCAGTGGTAAAGTGCAGTGCTCACACGAAAGGACAGGACTATGGCCCTCATTCTGACCCTGGCGGTCGGTGATAAAGCGGCGGCCAAGCCGCCAACAGGCCGGCGGTCTAAAATATGCAATTCTGACCCTGGCGGGAACCGCCAACACAGCCCGCCGTATTAACACTCCGCCCGCCACGGCGGTACAAACAAACAGCGCGGCGGTTCCCGCCAACAGCCAGGCGGCAGACAATGTACCGCCCACCCTATTACGACCCACCAATCCGCCACCTTTTCCGGGGCGGGAGCACCGCCGATAAGAACATGGCGGAAACAGACTACGAACGGGAAAACGCTCACCTCTACGCACTCCACGCGAGATTCCGGCAGTATGGAACCAGAGTTGCAGGTCATCCCCGCACTCCTATACCTGCTCATATACCAGGAGCACGCCCGGCGGCGCGGAAGACATCGGTGAGTACTGCACCTACGACACAGGGGAGGGAAAAGATTACCGGCACACACCCACCCACCCACACCCACTACAACACACACATCAATGCATTCCCACAGATCACTGTCACAACCCACAAACCACCCCCCTCCGAAATAATGCAAAGACCAAAAGAAGAGATCATAAACGGGCAGATATATTGAAATATGTACACCAGTAATCCCAATAAATAAATAAACTATGTACAAAATATATACAGCTACTAAATGTAGTCCAACCACTGTCCGTGGATCACAGGGGTCCTGTGCAAAGGGGCAAGGCCCAGTCCCACGACAAGAACTCCACGGAGAGAACACTGCAGGGGCATCAGAAAGAAAATAGGACAGGCACCTCAGGGGGAAGGGAAGGGGGGGCACCTCAGCCACTTGAGTACACGACGCCAGATCCACGAGGGGACTCCATGACCACTGGCCCATCCTGGGGAGAGCAAAGCCACAGTCCAAACAGTCCATACAGTGGGTGGCCTGCCCACTGGGCCATCCTGGGGAGAGCAAAGCCACAGTCCAAACAGTCCATACAGTGGGTGGCCTGCCCACTGGGCCATCCTGGGGAGAGCAAAGCCACAGTCCAAACAGTCCATACAGTGGGTGGCCTGCCCACTGGCCCATCCTGGGGAGAGCAAAGCCACAGTCCATACAGTGGGTGGCCTGCCCACTGGGCCATCCTGGGGAGAGCAAAGCCACAGTCCAAACAGTCCATACAGTGGGTGGCCTGCCCACTGGGCCATCCTGGGGAGAGCAAAGCCACAGTCCAAACAGTCCATACAGTGGGTGGCCTGCCCACTGGGCCATCCTGGGGAGAGCAAAGCCACAGTCCATACAGTCCATACAGTGGGTGGCCTGCCCACTGGGCCATCCTGGGGAGAGCAAAGCCACAGTCCAAACAGTCCATACAGTGGGTGGCCTGCCCACTGGCCCATCCTGGGGAGAGCAAAGCCACAGTCCATACAGTCCATACAGTGGGTGGCCTGCCCACTGGGCCATCCTGGGGAGAGCAAAGCCACAGTCCAAACAGTCCATACAGTGGGTGGCCTGCCCACTGGGCCATCCTGGGGAGAGCAAAGCCACAGTCCAAACAGTCCATACAGTGGGTGGCCTGCCCACTGGGCCATCCTGGGGAGAGCAAAGCCACAGTCCAAACAGTCCATACAGTGGGTGGCCTGCCCACTGGGCCATCCTGGGGAGAGCAAAGCCACAGTCCATACAGTCCATACAGTGGGTGGCCTGCCCACTGGGCCATCCTGGGGAGAGCAAAGCCACAGTCCATACAGTCCATAACAGACCCCACTGCCACTGGAGGAGGCAAGTTGGCCAGAGGACATCCTGCAGCCCTGCCCGAGATAGATCCTGCCCTGCCACGTCTGCCAAAGGGCCAGCGGTTCTTGCCTTGAAGGGCCCAGTTCAGCGCTCCTTGCCTTGAAGGGCCCAGTTCAGCGGTTCTTGAGACGGCGGGGCCCAGTTCAGCGGTTCTGGAGACGGCGGGGCCCAGTTCAGCGGTTCTTGAGACGGCGGGGCCCAGCGGAGCGGTTCTTGAGACGGCGGGCCCAGTTCAGCGGTTCTTGAGACGGCGGGGCCCAGCGGAGCGGTTCTTGAGACGGCGGGGCCCAGTTCAGCGGTTCTGGAGAAGGCGGGGCCCAGTTCAGCGCTCCTTGCCTTGAAGGGCCCAGTTCAGCGGTTCTTGAGACGGCGGGGCCCAGCGGAGCGGTTCTTGAGACGGCGGGGCCCAGCGGAGTGGTTCTTGAGACGGCGGGGCCCAGTTCAGCGGTTCTTGAGACGGCGGGGCCCAGCGGAGCGGTTCTTGAGACGGCGGGGCCCAGTTCAGCGGGTCTTGAGACGGCGGGGCCCAGTTCAGCGGTTCTTGAGACGGCGGGGCCCAGTTCAGCGGTTCTTGAGACGGCGGGGCCCAGCGGAGCGGTTCTTGAGACGGCGGGGCCCAGTTCAGCGGTTCTTGAGACAGCGGGGCCCAGCGGAGCGGTTCTGGAGACGGCGGGGCCCAGCGGAGCGGTTCTTGAGACGGCGGGGCCCAGTTCAGCGGTTCTTGAGACGGCGGGGCCCAGCGGAGCGGTTCTGGAGACGGCGGGGCCCAGCGGAGCGGTTCTTGAGACGGCGGGGCCCAGTTCAGCGGTTCTTGAGACGGCGGGGCCCAGCGGAGCGGTTCTTGAGACGGCGGGGCCCAGTTCAGCGGTTCTTGAGACGGCGGGGCCCAGTTCAGCGGTTCTTGAGACGGCGGGGCCCAGCGGAGCGGTTCTTGAGACGGCGGGGCCCAGTTCAGCGGTTCTTGAGACGGCGGGGCCCAGCGGAGCGGTTCTTGAGACGGCGGGGCCCAGTTCAGTGGTTCTGGAGACGGCGGCCGGTCTATGGCCAACTGCTAATTGCCTGGTGGTGCCCTCCTGGGCAGCGGGGATGGTGCTCCTTCAATGCCCACCTGAGCTGTGGGTGGTGGGGCCCTCCTGGCCAGCTGGGCTGGGTCCTCCCTGGGCAGCGGCTATGGGGGTGGTGGGCTCTCCCGGGGCAGCTGTTCCGGTTCCTCCCGGGGCAGCGGCTATGGGGGTTGTGGGCTCCTCCTGGGCAGCAGGCCTGCTGCCTGACCTCTCCGACTTGCTGCCCTTGCCCTCCTTAGTCGTGGGCCTGTGGCCCTTTCCTCCCTTTGGAGCTGTGGCTGGTGACTGTCTCTGGGTGGTGTCCGGGGGGGATGTAGAAGGCGGGCTCCTGCGGCGCCCCTTCCGCCTTCTGCTCCTCTTCCCAGGGGGTGGGCTGGCTGTCCCCTTGCTGCTGGGCGAAGATCCAGAAATGCGGGCTGGCGGGCTCCAATACCCCTGCACCCTTGTCAAGGGGGCTGCAGGGCTGGTGGTGGCTGAGGTGCTCTTCTTACCCCGACGAGAAGGAGGGGGGGGCTCAGGGTCAGGAAAGAAGTTAGTAGTGGCGAGGAAGAGCTTCTTGGGACAATGGAGAGTGGTAGGTACAGTGGGAATGGGAGTGGAGGGAGAGGATGTGGTTGTAGGTGAGTCACGTTTGCTGTCTTTGGGTGCAGGAGGGATAGGCTGTCGTGAGGTGGATGGCTGTTGGGTGGGTGGGTGGCTGCGTTTGTGTGGTGTGGAAGAGGGGGTGACAGACACAGTGGGAGAGGACACAGGGGACGTGTAAATGGCAGTGGGGGTGGTGACTGCACGTGTGCGGACTGGAGTGGAGGGTGTGCTGGTGATGGAAACACTGGCTGATGGTGAGGTGAATGGAGGTGTGAGTGTAGACGTCACAGGGAGGGAGGAGGGAGACGAGGAGGTGGGGGTCACAGAGGTGGTAGTGACTGTTGGCATGTCTGCATCGGAATGTTGCGTGTGTGAATGTCTGCGTGATCTGTGGTGCTTATGTTAGGATGAGCTTCTCTTGGGTGTTGAGGTGTGTGCAGGCTGGTCTGATGGTGTGGGTGGGACAGGCAGAGGAACAGGAGACTGGGAGGAGGGAGTTAGTAGAGGCAGGCAGGAGACAGGGACAATGGCTGCCGTCAGTGCTGAGGACAGAGCCTGGAACGATCGCTGATGGGCAGCCTGACCCGAATGAATGCCCTCCAGGTACGCATTGCTGCGATGAACCTCCCTCTCCACCCCCTGGATGGCATTCAAAAGGGTAGTCTGCCCAACAATGAGCGTTCGGAGGAGGTCAATGACCTCCTCACTGAGGGCAGCGGGGGTAACAGGGGCAGGGCCTGAGGTGCCTGGGGCGAAGGAGATGCCCGGCTTCCTGGCAGAGCGGGCACGGGGCGAACGCTGAGGGGCTGCTGGGAGGGCGGAGATGGTGCGCTGGGTGGCGGCTGTACCTGTAATGGCGGGGGGCACGGATGGTGCCACCCCCGCAAGGGAGCCCCCTTCCGAGGACGTGTCCGTGTCGCTGCAGGGTCCAGTCGTACCCGTCGTGGAGCTCCCCTCGCCCTCCGTCTCACTGGTCCAGTCTGACTCTGTGGCATGGCCCTCCTGGGCCATGTGAGATGCAGCTCCCTCCTGCCCCGATGCCACTTCTCCTCCGCCTGATGATGCTGATGCACACAAGCACAGAAAGACAAACAAAAAGGGGGGGGGAGAGAGAAATAAAGGGATATTGAGTACATGGATCTCCGGTACAGTTAGCGGACATGACAGACACAGATGCCCCCTGCACTAAGTTGCGCACTTGGGGTCCGCTACGCATTCCGTGGAACATGCCCTACACGCCTAGAGTTGACAACTGCACCCATGGATGACACGGCCCAGGGATGGCTGTACTGACAAACTACTGAGGGTGGTGGCTGGGGACACAGGGGCTTACGGGGGTGCCCAGCCTACAGATATCGCCCTGGCCTAGGGGGACCCCCAGCCCTCCTCCCCCACCCAGACACCTCCACTGCGCGACAACAGAGTAGATAATGCTTGTACTCACCCCTTGTGTCTGCTGTGCTGCCCTCACGCGCCCATCCAAATCAGGGTAGGCCACCGCCAGGATCCGGAACATCAGCGGGCTCAGTTGACGGCAGGCACCCCGCCTACGTTGGGAGGCCATCCCCAGCAGAGACTCGGCGGTCTTCTTGGTCCCGCGGCGGATGTCCTCCCACCTCTTGCGGCAGTGGGTGCCCCGTCGATGGTGGACCCCCAGGGTCCGGACTTCCTTGGCGATGGCACGCCAAATCCCGATCTTCTCATGGGCGCGGACCTATGTGACACGTACAGGGAGGGAGAAATACCACGTTCAAGTTTGTCAGCATTTTCCTTGCCAGTGGCCCAACGCCCCCCATCCCCGCCAGGCCCCCCGCCATGCCCCCCGCCATGCCCAACATGCCCCCCATCCCCGCCAGGCCCCCCGCCATGCCCCCCGCCAGGCCCAACATGCCCCCCATCCCCGCCATGCCCCCCGCCATGGCCAACATGCCCCCCATCCCCGCCATGCCCCCCGCCATGCCCCCCGCCAGGCCCAACATGCCCCCCATCCCCGCCAGGCCCCCCGCCATGCCCAACATGCCCCCCATCCCCGCCAGGCCCCCCGCCATGCCCCCCGCCAGGCCCAACATGCCCCCCATCCCCGCCATGCCCCCCGCCAGGCCCAACATGCCCCCCATCCCCGCCAGGCCCCCCGCCATGCCCCCCGCCAGGCCCAACATGCCCCCCATCCCCGCCAGGCCCCCCGCCATGCCCCCCGCCAGGCCCAACATGCCCCCCATCCCCACCAGGCCCCCCGCCATGCCCCCCGCCAGGCCCAACATGCCACCCATCCCCGCCATGCCCCCCGCCATGGCCAACATGCCCCCCATCCCCGCCATGCCCCCCGCCATGCCCCCCGCCAGGCCCAACATGCCCCCCATCCCCGCCAGGCCCCCCGCCATGCCCCCCGCCATGCCCAACATGCCCCCCATCCCCGCCAGGCCCCCCGCCATGCCCCCCGCCAGGCCCAACATGCCCCCCATTTCCGCCATGCCCCCCGCCAGGCCCAACATGCCCCCCATCCCCGCCAGGCCCCCCGCCATGCCCCCCGCCAGGCCCAACATGCCCCCCATCCCCGCCAGGCCCCCCGCCATGCCCCCCGCCAGGCCCAACATGCCCCGCATCCCCGCCATGCCCCCCGCCATGGCCAACATGCCCCCCATCCCCGCCATGCCCCCCGCCATGCCCCCCGCCAGGCCCAACATGACCCCCATCCCCGCCAGGCCCCCCGCCGTGCCCCCCGCCAGGCCCAACATGCCCCCCATCCCCGCCAGGCCCCCCGCCATGCCCCCCGCCAGGCCCAACATGCCCCCCATCCCCGCCAGGCCCCCCGCCAGGCCCCCAAGCCAGCCAGTGGCCCCAAATCCAGATTGAATTAAACTCACTTGTTGGTCTGGAGGACCGTAGAGTAGCGCATACTGGGGGAGGACCCCATCCACAAGTTTCTCCAACTCCTCTCCAGTGAAGGCAGGGGCCCTTTCCCCAGGTGCAGCAGCCATTGTCCCTTCCAGACCGAGGTCACAGCAACACTTGCAGTATAGGTCCTCTCCTGTGAAAGTTCAAGTCGCAAGTGGATAAGTAGATAGAAAATGGCGGTCACGTCCGCGGCGGTGCGTACCGCGGCGGTGCGTCACGCCACCGCCGGCGCCCTTCGCCATTGGCTCCTGAAACCCATAGGCTTCAATGTTAACCAATGCGGCTTGGCGCCGCGGTCTTCGCCCGCCGCCCGCCGCGGTGTGCCACGCCAGCGCATTGACCTCACATCCCATTGTCACACTTCACAGGTCAGGCAGCCGCCATTTCCAGGGCCCACATGGCTCAATTTCAACTGCGTCACACAGGCCTAGGCCTTGCATAGCCACTCAGACACGCCATTCACTGCATAGAGAATCGTTTAGTGTGCTAGCTGTGAGTACGTACCTGTGGGTTGCTTGACTGTGTGCTCCATGTTGTCCTTCCTAGGCACCGTCCGCTGGGTTGGGCGAGGAGACGGATGAATCCTCCCGTGTACCGACCGCTGGTGGACCTGTCGACAATGGAAGAACGCCACATTATCCTGACCTACCGTCTTAACCGTGCCACTATCCATGAACTGTGTGCCCAGCTGGAGCCCGACCTGATGTCCCCCATCCGCCAACCCACAGGGATTCCCCCTCTGGTGCAGGTCATGTCAGTACTCCATTTCTTGGCAAGTGGGTCATTTCAGACAACCGTGGGAATTGCTTCTGGGATGTCTCAGCCCATGTTTTTGAAGGTGTTATCCAGAGTGTTGTCTGCCCTGATGAAATCCGTGAGGAGCTACATCATTTTCCCTGAGGTGGGCGAATTGGCTACAGTGAAGGGTGATTTCTACGCCCTTGGACATATTCCCAACGTCATTGGTGCCATTGATGGGACCCATGTGGCTTTGGTTCCCCCAAGAGACAGGGAGCAGGTGTACAGGAACAGAAAAAATTACCATTCAATGAACATCCAGGTGGTGTGTTTGGCTGACCAGTACATCTCGCATGTAAATGCCAAATTCCCAGGGTCAGTGCATGACGCCTACATCCTCAGGAATAGCAGCATCCCTTACGTGATGGAACAGCTACAGAGACACCGTGTATGGCTAGTGGGGGACTCTGGGTACCCCAACCTGTCGTGGCTACTGACCCCAGTAAGGAATCCCCGGACCAGGGCAGAGGAACGGTACAATGAGGCCCATGGGCGTACTAGGAGGGTGATCAAACGCACCTTTGGCCTCCTAAAGGCCAGGTTTAGGTGCCTGCATATGACAGGTGGATCCCTAATGTACTCACCTAAGAAGGTGTGTCACATCATCGTGGCCTGCTGCATGCTTCACAACCTGGCTTTGCGCCGCCAGGTGCCTTTCCTGCAGGAGGATGGTCGAGACGGTGGTGTTGTGGCAGCGGTGGAACCTGAGGTGAGTGACGAGGAGGAAGACGACGGGGCTGAAACAGACAACAGGGACAGAATCATTGAACAGTACTTCCAATAGGACACAGGTAACATTTCAAAGATAATTTAGTAAATGTTAACTACTCTCCTGCATCTCTGCTGCCTGTCTATTTGCCCCAGTGTATGATGACTGAGTTGTGGCTTTTCCCTCCCTATTTCAGATCTGGGGTCCCCACTACGAGTCCTGTGCTTCGTTTCCCCATGGACTACAGCTTTGTGGCAGCTGTTTGTTGACTTCACCATGTACAAGGACATATTTGCACTGTCATGTCAATTACAATATATTGAAATCACAGCCAGACTCCAGATATTTTGGTGCAAAATAGGTGTTTATTTAAGTGCTCAAAATGGGATGGGTGGTTTCAAGTGGGTGGGGGCTATGGTGAAGGAATGTCCATGGCAGAGTCCAGAGTAACAGTCACACAGGTGCATTGTCCAGAGGCCTGTGGAGAGATGGAGCATGGGCAGTTCAAGGATGGACAGGGTGACAATGTGGGACAGTGGGATGACATCAGGTGGTATCCATTGCTGGCGGGGGTCTTGACATCCTACTCTGTCTTCTTGCGAGATCTCAGGGCCCTCTTGCGGGGTGGTTCTTCTCCTGCAGGAGGTGGGGGTCTGGTGGGCTGCTGCTGTGCGGGGGCCTCCTGTCCACTAGCGCCGGCGGAGGTGGTTGGCTGTTCTTGGTCCAGGCTAGTGGCAGGGGCCCTTGGGTGTTGTTGAGTGTCCGCCCTGGTGTTGACGAGGTCCTGCAGCAGCCCTACCATGGTAACCAGGGTGGTGTTGATGGCTCTGATGTCCTCCCTGTACCCCCGATAGTGTTCCTCCTGCAGTACCTGGATCTCCTGGAACCGGGCCAGTACCGTCGCCATCGTCTCCTGGGAGCGGTTGTATGCTCCCATGATGGTGGTGAGGACCTCGTGGAGAGTGGGTTCCCTGGGCCTCTCCTCCCCCCCCTGTCGCACAGCTGCCCTCCGAGTTCCCCTGTTTCCCTGGGCCTCTGCCCCCTGGCCGGTGTGCCCACTACCACTGCCCCCAGGTCCCTGTTGTTGTTGGGGTGGTGGGTTATCCTGGGTGCCCTGTAGTGGTAGACACACCGCAGATTGACGCGCCCTGGAGACAGAGGCATGGGCCCGCTGGGTGGGAGCTGTGCTGGTGTTCCCAGAGGGGTTTGGGTCTGTAGTGGCCTGGGCCTGTGTGAGGGGAACCGACTGTCCAGAGGTCCCCGATGGTCCGGGCTGGTCATCGGTGTCCAGGTCGACAGAGCTGCTGTCATCGCTGACGGCCTCTTGGGTGGGGGGTGTGGAGAATTCTGGCCCCTCCGCCGCGGTGTGTTGACGGTCGGGTCCTGCAGGGGTATAGAGGTATGGTTATAGTTTCAATGTGTGGCATATGGGTGTATCTATGGGTTCTCGTGTCCCCAAGTGCTGGCATTCGTGTGTGGGGGCTTTGGTGAGGGTGGCTTGTGGGGGGGATGTGTATATGCATTGGGCATGCTTTGGTGATGGGTGTCCATGCTTAGTGGACGCATGCAGGCCTAGCTTTTGGGATGTGTGGGTTGTGATGGTGAGACATTGGCGGGGAATAGGTGTGCTGGGGGTGGGGCTGAGGATGGTGGTGGGGTGGTGAGGATGGTGGTGGGGGTGAGGGTGGGGGTGAGGATGGGGGTGGGGGTGAGGGTGGGGTTCGAGGATGGGGGTGAGGGTTGGGGTATGATTTGGCATGCAGGTGGGGGGGAAGCAGTATTGAAGCTTCAACTTACCAGTATCCATTCCTCCGCCGACTCCTGCGAGGCCGTCAGGATGCAGGATGTTCAAGACTTCCTCCTCCCATGATGTGAATTGTGGGGGTTGAGGTGGGGGTCCTCCGCCAGTCTTCTGCACGGCGATGTTGTGCCTGGATACCATGGAACGCACCTTCCCCCGTAGGTCGTTCCATCGCTTCCTGATGTCTTCCCGATTTCTGGGGTGCTGTCCCACTGCGTTGACCCTGTCGACAATCCTCTGCCATAGCTCCGTCCTCCGGGCAATGCTGGTGTATTGTATCTGTGTGCCGAACAGCTGGGGCTCTACCCGAACGATTTCCTCCACCATGACCCTGAGTTCTTCGTCTGTGAAGCGGGGTTGTCTTTGGGGTGCCATGGGGTGGTGTGTATGATGTGTGGGGTGGAGTATGTGTATTTAAGTGAGTTGAGTGTGGTGGTGTGTGTTGTTTTGTGTGTGGATAGTGTGTGGGTGATGGTGTTGAGTGGCTGTGGCTGTTAGTTTGTGGATGCTGGTGTCTCGCTCTGGCCTTCTTTCAGAATTTTTTAGCGTAGGGGTTTGTGGGTGATGTGGGTGGGTGTTTTATATTGTATTGTGTGTGTGGGAGTGGTGTGTGTATGTGTATCAGGTGTGTGGGATTCAAATCGTCCAATGTGGCTGAGTTTTGTTCGTTTGTGTGTATTCTGACCGCGGCGGTGTGTCCCGCCAATGGAATACCGCGTTTGAATGACCGCCGCGTGGATTCGTGGGTCGTAATGGCATGGGCGTATTTCTGTTGGCGTGACGGTGGAGGTTTTGTCACCTCCACTTTTCCGCCGACCGCTGGTCTGGCGGTCTGTTGTGGCGGTCGGATTTTCGGAGGTTTGCCTTCTGCGGGTCAGAATGACCGTGGCGGGTTTCCGCGACCGCGGCGGGATTATGGAGGATTTCTGACCGGCGGTAGGCGCCTTTTACCGCCGAGGTCAGAATGACCACCTATGTGTCTCTGGGAAATGCATATGCAGATCAAGTCGCAAGATTTTGTGCTTTGAACTGTATATTGCTAAGGGATGATTGGAATACAATAAGTGAACCAGAGCTCGAACCAGCTGAAGCATTTGCCTTGAAGGTTGTAGATACAATAGAGGAACTAAAAGCACTACAGAATAATGTCAGGGAGGATGAAAGAGATTCCTGGATTAAATCACAGTGTATAAAGAGACAAGATGAGTTATGGGTTTCACATGAGGGAAAATTTGTTTTGCCAAATAGTCTCTTATCACAGCTTGCGTGGTTCTATCATGGGCAAGCTCACCTAGGGAGAGATGCCATGATAAGATTGTTCAAAACTGATTGGTTTAACCCCAGATTTCGCCAAGCTGCAGAAGCAGTTTGCCATCGATGTGTCACTTGCCAGCAGATGAACCCAGGAAAGGGAACAGTTGTGAGTGCGAGTCACATTGGTAGGGCAAGCGGTCCTTTTAGCCGCATGCAGATGGACTTCATTGAGATGCCTGTGCATGGGGGTCTGAAATATGTGTTGGTGATTGTGTGCATTTTTAGTCACTGGATTGAGGCATACCCTACACGTAGAAATGACAGCCTTACAGTTGCCAAGCTATTGTTGAGGGAGTTGATACCACGTTTCGGATTCCCGATCTCTTTAGAATCAGATAGGGGAAGTCACTTCAATAACGAGGTGATGAAGTTACTTTGCGAAGCACTGAACATTGAGCAAAAGCTGCACTGTAGCTATCGCCCTGAAGCATCAGGACTGGTGGAGCAGATGAATGGTACGCTGAAATCGAGAATGGCAAAAATATGTGCATCGACAAATTTGAAATGGCCTGACGCATTGCCCTTAGTGTTAATGTCAATGAGAAACACTCCTGATAGAAAGACTGGATTGTCTCCGCATGAAATACTCATGGGCAGAGCTATGAGACTTCCTGCAGTTCCCGCAAACATGCTTTTGAATATTACAGATGATATGGTGTTAGACTACTGCAAAGGACTGGCTGACGTGGTTCGCTCTTTCTCTCACCAGGTGGAAGCGACCACCTTGCCACCGATCCAAGGTCCAGGACACGCACTGAAAGCAGGTGACTGGGTCGTGATAAAGAAGCACGTGAGAAAATCGTGTCTGGAACCCCGTTGGAAAGGCCCTTTCCAAGTGATCCTGACGACAACTACCGCTGTGAAGTGTGCGGGGGTTCCCAACTGGATTCACGCCAGTCACACAAAGAAGGTGTTGTGTCCCACAGATGAGGAAGTTGAAGCGCTGAAAGTACCAGTGCCTGATAAGGCAGTGCCGAGTGCTGAGACAGAACAAAAGCGAACTGAAAGCGAACAGGCAGAAGCAGGAGAAAAGGAGATATTCTCTGACAACGAAGACACCAACTCACTTGGGGGAGACCAAGGAGAAAGTTCAGACAGCGACGAAGAAGCTGCAGGTGACAAAGAACCTGAAGCCGCTGAGGGTAGCAAAAAGCCTGAAGCAGCTGAGAGTGATAAAGAGCCTGAAGAAAGTAACGGTGACGAAGGGCTCGAAAAAGGTGAAGAGGCAGGAGAGCCTGATCAGAGGAGGGCTTTCCCAGAAGCAGACGATACAGAAAAAGAAAAAGAGAACGTGATTGATTCCCCGGAAGAAGGGGATAAGGCAGAACGGGCGACGGAGGAAGGCCAAAAGTGAAAGAGAAAAGAAAAGAAGTGACTGTCGTGGAACAATCGTCAAGTGAAGAAAAAGACTTGACAAAAGAGGAAAGTACCAGCGAAGCAGAGTCGAAAAGGGAAGCAAAATTGAAAAGGAAAAGGATACCGAACAGGAGGTATTCTGGTCCTGAATGGGCATATGCAGTCAATGATGATTGGACTGACGAGTTTGTATCTCTAAGCATCGAGAACGAAGAAGAAGAAGAGATACCAATAGAAAAGAAAAGTTTCATAGACTCTGTCGATTGAAAGAGTAGTAAATGATATTGCTCGCTACAATATAACGTGAAAGAAACAACCAGCTGAGACATTGTTAAACCGGATGAGACATTTGCTAAACTGATAAAGACTGTGTTATTACCGAATTGAGACAAATGCTGCTAACCGATAAGTGACTGGCCTTTTGAAGAAGACGGTGTGAACATTGCGCTTGTTCAGCTTTGTAACTGAATTGCTAAATAGTTTCATTTATAAGTGCTTCTAGCTCTCTGATTCTATACAGATCATGACTAGGTACGCTATGCATAACAATAGAAAGAAATATTGTAAATATGTGTGTATAGGCTTGGTAATTACATGTGTAATAATAATAATGGCAATTGTGTTTGGAATGCATGGAAAGGGTGAAAGTGAGAATATCGAGGCTTCTACTATTGCTCCTGTTACTGTCACTGAACTAACCCCATTGAAAAGACTAGCAATGGATGAGAGGCTCTTGCATGATAAGAAAGAGCTTTCGTATAACGTTTTCTATCGCTTGCTAACAGAGTATGTTGAGACTATGGATGCGAAGGATTGTTATGTGTGTACCCAGATACCGACATCAGTCAAGGAAGGGGTAACTTATCACCACATGCCTCTTACATATGGGATTACGTGTAGTATAGTAATGTCTAGGTTTTATGGTCAAACTAACATACAGTATTTTTACTCGAATTATGATGTTACCTTTGCTTATGTTCCTATAATAGCGCAGCTAAGCCAGACTGCAAAATATTGGGATTATAAAATTATGGGGGAATTTTTCGAGCCAATGCAACCATTTGAAACGGCTCATGCTCATAGGGAGAACCTTACTTGCTCAGTCTCTGCTGTAGAAATAAGCTTTTTAGATCGCACAGATGATAGAAGGGCTCAAATGAAAGCGAAATTAGAAAAAGAGCTACATAACAGGACTTCAGTAGAAAATTATGATTTTGCTGCTATAAAAACACAAGGGAAAATAGCTTTAGATGCTTGCCATGTAGGGAAATTTTGTATATATCGAGGTGAATCTTATTATGACAATATTTTTGTAGGAGCGAGTGAGTGTAAACATACGTTTATTTTTAAGGCCAAATGGACATTCATGATGGACGGACTTGACCCTGTCATTCCAGGTGTGTATTACATTTGTGGGCATAATGCTTATTATCGTCTTCCCAAGGGATGGTGGGGGAGATGTTATTTGGGTATAGTGTTCCCAAAGGTTTATCAGCTGGATGACGTATCGATGATTCAAAAGACATCTGGATCCCATCATATCCAGAAAAGAGAGACCGCAGCTGCTGTGGTAGGTGATATATTTGGAGCCATGATTCCTTCATTGGGAGTTGTGCTGAATTCCATCAAGATACGAAAGTTGTCTACTATAGTGGATAACATGTTGACAAAGTTTTCAGGTGCTATAATACTGATAGATGCTGAGCTTGCAGCGGAAAGAGCTATGACTCTTCAAAATAGGCTTGCTTTAGACATTCTTTTAGCAAAGGATGGAGGCGTTTGCAAAATGATTGGTGCACGTCACTGCTGTACCTATATACCGGATAATAGTGTGAAGATTAAAACTATGCTTGCTAATCTAACAAAAGAAAGTGCAGATTTGAAGGAATTGAAAGAACCAGGAGTGTGGGAGAAGGTTGGAAAGGGACTTGCTTCAGTGGGACATTGGCTTGGGGGAATTTGGAATGGAATATTATTGAAAATAATAGAAGGAATATTAATAGTAATAATTTGTGTATTTGGAATTTGGGGAATAAAAAGGGGAATAATAATGATTATGGAAAGAATTAAAAGAAGAAAGGAAGAGAAAATTATGAAAAGAATGGCAGAAGAATACAAAGCGCAAACTAGGGGAATTAAAAGGAAAAGGGAACTGACAGAATTTTAATGGAATAAAATTTGTGGGCTAAATTTTGTGTGATGACAAGTAGTCATCAGAGGAGGGATTGATGAAGCAGAAAATGAAGGTTTTGATTTATTAACGCTTAAACGTAGTGCTGAAATAATCATGTGTGACTTTAACCGAATTAATAAAGATTGTACGGGGACAAAATGTGCCCTCAGAGTAGTTTGCCATCATTTATATGCGTGCTTTATATAACGTGGTGAATTAGAATTGCACTAATCCGACATAATCATAAACGTATGCTACGATTTGCTTGTTTGAAATGTTTTAGCTTAGCATTACTTTAGCGGAGGCTTTGGCCTAGTTGCCTGGTCTCACGGTTTAGATGCTCGTATTTTTCCACTGTGCTAATAAACGTGTATTTTTGCTTGAAGCTGTACTTTTCCACAGAAACTGTTCACATGCTTATCTTAAAGTTAGTGCCAGCCTGGCATATTTTCTCTTTAATTCAAGGTCGACTTGCAGGTGCGGACAATGGAGGCTCTGAGAGTAAGCTAATTGGGAAACAATGTTGCGATTTGCGTACCCATCTCCAAGGATAATGTATGCTTAAGTAAAAGCTTGAGAACTGTCGTTTTTGATTGGTCAATTTGAAGCTAACCTATGAACCCTCCAATGGAGACCCTACTGGATTCGAACTGTTGTCTATAAAAACCAGGTGCACGAGAAGAAGGTAGCCATTACCAGCTCGATACCCGCCATTTTGCAGACTTCGTAGCTATTATGGCCCACTTTGCTGCGACGCCATTTTGAGAGACTTTGATTCTTTCTCTAATCGAGAGAAAGAGACTTTAAATGATTCTTGCCCTAGAGACTTTAACTTTGATTTGATCCCTTTGCATAAAGTAATAGTTTTACCTTGCCGCCGTGAGGCATTTGCCCCGTTCACCCCTGCCCCTTTGTCCCGTCCCATGCTGATCGAGAAACGGTACCCATGATGACCGAAGGACGGTACCTGTGAGACGAAGACTTCCTTGTATGCTGATCGTAATTGGTAAATATGAAAGGAAATTGTAAAATTGCATTGTGTTTCTTTTAGGTAACCAACTGCTGATTTTTGGTAAGATCCCTAGTTAAGAGTTTTTTCTAAATTAATGTTGCTAAATTGTTTTGCATGAAGTCCCACATGCTGATGCTAATATGAGGTTAGACGAGGATTCCATATGTTACACGATGCAATTGGAGATCTTGTTATGCTGACTAAATGTACGCAATTAGCTCATTACAGATTATCGTATTAGTGATTTGCATTGCCATTATCGAATGTCTTGTGATTCAAATGCTTCATAGATTACACTTGTTTCGAAGTTATGGACAGATATTAATGTTCATATATGTTTATCATTTGGTGTTGAGAAACATTTATATTGTGCTAGCTTTGTTAATATAGGGAAATAAATTCACTAACTTTGCAATAAACTGGTGTGGTTCTTCCTGACTGAAAGGTCAGGGTTCGCCGAAATGTATTCTGGATTAATTGTTAAGTGTTATGTTGTTCAAGGTGTTGCTTATGTTCGTTATTGATTATTGATTTGATGCGACTGATCGAGATAAGAGTACAGAGAGTTCCCACTTAGTCAAAAGATTCATCGGCCTAAAGAGCGTCCGAACACAGGTAAATTATTACTACGGTCCCCTCTATCACAGGTCAGCTGTGAACATACCGTGCCCAGGACTAAGGAGCCGCAGCCCTGCTCACCAACGGGCTGTAGACAGGACTCACCACTTCCATCTCGTATCCTACTGCACGTTAAGCTCCTGGTACTCCCCTGGCCAGTCAACCCAGGTATGAACATTCTACCTCTCGCAACGCATTATGAGTCATGGCCAATTATGACCAATCAGGTAACGTTCTATTACGTCCCTGCAGCCAGTCTTTGTCCCACACTGGTCAGCCACCCGCAGACAGCCAAAAACATCTCTTGCATAACTCATGTCGCATTTACTTTATCATGCTGTATAACTTACTAATTTAGTGGCAGAAATAATGAATTACAGTCTGTGTTCATCTACTTCAAGCGTCACTACAATTAAGTAATTAAAGCATCGGAAGGACACTTTTCGGATATTTGTTTATGCGTTAACTGGAAAAAAACGTTCCCAAGTAAAGAAGATGTACGCAAGAAATACTTTTCTTGAGATGTAATTAGACAACTCATCCTTCATAGAATACCATGTATGATACTCCGCTCGACTCAGATGGGGATTTATATGCAGAAAATCTGTCAGGAAGACTTGCTAGCGCGGCTGTGCGCGTGCAGCAGGAGGCGTGCTTGTAGACAACTGCTCAACACGCCTGAGAAGTTAGAAGCTTTCCCGCTTCGATTGCTTGCTGAGAAGATGGAGAGACGTTCCATGGACTATGGTGTCTCGTTTGACATCTCGCCTATGAGCTCCTTTTTTTTGCAACACAGGGAGCACAGGTGTTGTGTCTAGGTTGCATTCGATGCCTAATTGTGGGAACTCTCATTAAGCAACGAGATAGGCCTTTCATAGCTGGGTAATGAATGAGGAATGTGGTTTAGAGGGCCATAAAACATGGCTGGTAACCTGACCAGCCATCAGGCCTGGCATGTGTTTTACTGTTTGCTACTTGTCTAAGTAGTTATTACATTGCATAAACAGGATCGCTTTTTGGGGATTGTTTTAGAGATTAACCCTGATATAGAGCTGTCCATTCCATGAGGATAGAGTTAGAATGAAAGCAAAATCTGTAAGCCAACGAGGAAGCTGTTACTTTTCTACATGTGTGTCTAGTATGCAATTCAGATCGTGGCGGTGGTGGTTCCTTTTGCACTAGCCTGCACCCATCCCAGCCCTGAATCCCCAGCTCTGTTGATGGGCAATAGCATCACAGACAATGACATCAAAGCCGATATTTGAATAACAAATAATTTTGAGCAGTAGAGAGTTATTAGTGATGCTCTTTCTTTGAGTGACTATGCCAGAGACAAGCTTTGCAACAGGGAAAAATTAGATTATTCAACAAAAATGGCACTACTGTATTTGGAGGCAGAAAATGTCCAGCTGATGTTTGGGGGCAAAATAAATTTGTTTGCAAAACATATTTTGAATGTTCATGTTTGAGTGGCAATTTATGCTCATTAATACCAAATGGTATTAATTATTGGTAATACCATGCCAATGGGATTGCATTTTAAGCCATGGTGGTTATTTTATTACTCAGATGGGCGAAATAAAAAGAGCACCTAAAACTAGTGAATTTAGTTGGATTAAATTGTATTTACCCAGATGGTAAGCAGAGCCTATTCATAATCACTAATATTATGAAGTTGCGCTACACGAGGCCAAACGGGTCTTCTACCCTGATTTCAGTTCTTTGGCTAATGTTCCTTAGGGAGATATTTGTGAAATTATCAATGAGCTGAAAGAAACACCACTCTCAAGTCACCGACAAACCTTTCTTCATAATTCCCTGGGCCAATATTTTTTTATATTTCATCAACAAACTTTAATATATTTGAACAATTTTCCCAAATAAAATATCAACTGGCTGTCCATCCCCCACTCTATAAATTAAGTAGTTACTTCTAGTTAACACCCAAGGCAGAGCACCCACAGTATTTAATTATCTCAGATCTCATATCTGCTATACAAAGCTGGAGTATAGGAGCACATATCCATATTGTCTACTTGATCTGCATCCTCCAAAAATATTGAAAAACAATTAAGTCATCCTACAATCACCCTCTCTTTTGTGATGCCTTAGTCAATCTTGCACTGAGGAAAACAAAACTTGGTGGGTGAATGTCTTCAGTCAATCTCTGCAACTGGTAATTACTGTGAGCTACGATCTAGTCTATAGGCTTTCTGCCCATCAGGCCACTTCAGACAGGAACCAGACATATGCAAATCAGTCTTAGTCTTGGTCCAACAGGAATAACAAGATGTCATCTGATTAGGAACACAAGCAAACATAGACCAGTTTTAGACTACTTGGTCCTCGTCAGTAGGGTGCAATACAAGTCGTATTGCAAAGTGAGCACAGGGTCCACGTTTGTGGATACCCATTGCACTGCTGCATTGAGGAAACCAAAGTAAAACAAAAAAGTGAAGAGTAGGTTTGTTTGAATTAATCTCAGTCACTGGTAATTACTCTGGGCAGAATCCAGCCCATCACTTATTTTGCCCACCATGCCACCTCAGGTACGAACCAACCATATGCAAATCACCTTTGATGCTGCTCCAATAGCTATAGTCCTGCCCAAACGCCCAGGTAGGTTTCCCTCTGAAGAGGAAAAGAGGCACCCCCAGACTGGTTTCAGCCTACCTGGGCCTTGTAGGAATGGTGCATTGTAATGGACAGAGCTGCTGACTTTGGAACTGGGGGACCAGGTACGAGTCTCACCTTCGGCTCAAAATCCTGTGATTCTGAGCAGATCAATTAATTTCCATGTTCCTACAGAAATGAAAGTGCCCTTGTGTAATATAACTGTCGCTCATGTAAAACATTCCAATACATTTGGGTCGAGTTCCTGCAATCTAAAAAAAAAGCTGAAAAAAAAGAAAACTGAGCATAATCACTGTGATATGCGCTTTGTATTGAGGAAAAAAAAGTGATGGGTGGATTGATTGAATTAATCTAAGTCACTCAATGACTTTCTACAATATTGACTATAAAGCTCTTATTGCCAGCCTGTCTGAGGTCAAGATCGATTGATAAGCCTTGGATTCAAGACATGTTTTTATATCTGTCTCTCTCTTCCCCCATTCTTTCTACATTTGGTATCCCACATTTTTAAAGTTGTTTCATTGACCTATTTTGTAAATTGTGCAGCTGTCCCTGAAAAAAATATCCACTGATTTGGGCTCAGATGCAAGTCATACCCAAGCAGAGGCCTTTGAACAAGTCAAACACTAATACTCCAACTATAGAAGCTGCATTCAGGGAATCCTCTTCGAGGCATAAACATCTTAAAGACTTATATTATGATCCTTGTGCCTGCTCTTCATCTTTGGACTGATGATTCCAGGTCAAAATCCAGATTCCAGCTTTTGGTTTCAGCTGGATCAGTTAATAATCTTGATAGAATTTTCATACATCACTCTTATCCCTACATATATTATCACTGTGATCCAGATATCTTTGTTCCACTTTAGTATGGTGAGATATATCTTTTAACAACTACATTTTCCAAAGCAAGTTGGCTCTGACCTAGCATTATTGACATATACCCCAAATTAAAGTAATATGTTCTCCATTTACCTTAGTGCTATTCTTCTGAAGCTGCCTAAATACTCCCTGGCTAAATAGCATAGTGTCCAATGTGTGGTAGCCTGAGAACTGTTCAACCAATCAAAACATGAATCTTCTTCTGCTGCCCTATTCCAGTTACTGTGGCTTCTATGGAAACAAACATGGAATTATATGCCACTATATGTGACCCATTAGGTCTTCAAAAACAGTCCTTTGAGTTCCTCAGAATAAAGTTCCTCAGAAACAAGTACCTCCCTGGTCATAATAGTTATTTTTCAGCACATCCTCTTCTCCACGTTCCAATGATTATATAGTTTGGCATGTCCTTTTCAAATTTAGAAACCTTCCTATGGAACTCTGGGCCTCTCACCATTATCCATCTTGGGTACCATGCGCCATCTTTCTTTCTGCAAACTCCCTAAACTAACCATGACCAGTGACATTGTTTCACCAGCGGTGCTGGGATGCTCCGACAGGGTAGTTGTCACTCATTACATTATATATGCTCCCTTCTACACAGTTCAATCTCCTAGAGGCTTATACAACCTTATAACATACACAAATCCCTTTTCCACATGCCAAGAATGTTTGCATCAGGTTTTAATAGATATCCAGAAGAGCGGAATCTGTGCCAAATGTTTGGTCCCATTTATAAATATGCCCTGACTGGCAATCTGATTGCTCTACATTTCTTAAACTAATGCTCCAAACTAACCCTGTCTGCTCATACCCTTCCGCCCACCTCTCGTCTTTCCTGCTACCCAGATAACTTCTGACTCACGTTTAGACCTATTTGAACCCATTCTAGAAAATACACATATCCAGTTGTGTCTCCCACATTATTCTTGCTTATTGTTATGGTGCTAGGCAAGCTGCCGACCGGGCTTTAATTGGGAAGCTGCAGTTCATTTTTCCTTTATTGAAACTCTATTCCAAGATGGCTATTAAAGACACACTTCACTCAAATAATGTCACCAAACATTAAAAACATTCTAATATGCCCCTTTGGGAAACCAGTACTTTCCAGTCAGATGCTTACTGTTCAGAGACCTGTCTCTTTCTGTTAATATATAAAGGGGGTCTGAACAGTGTACCAATGCATCACAACTCCCCTGGACCAGTTAAAATTATGGGCTTCAACAATAGCTGTGCTCCAGTCCTACTAGCTCCAGCTATGCTCCAGCTCTGCGCAAGCCATGCTAGTTTCAACTTTCTCCCTGCATCAGGGAATCTATGAGCTCTTCTCCTGTCCTGGTCTTACCAAGATCCAAACAACAGCCTTGCAAGAACTGTCCTACAATTATGACCCAACACTTTAGAGGTGTATTGTGCTTTTGTGTTTTTTGCTCCTGCTGTCAGGCACCCCTTTCCAGAAAGCATCCACTGTCTAACTTTTGTTATACTCAGGACAGACAGACTGGCTTCCAGAAGCAGTCACCTTTTTCTCAGAGTCTCTAAGAAAGAGTTGAAAGAATGACCCCTAAGTCCAGACAGGATCAGTTACTGAGCTCTGCTTCCCCTCATTTAATGGGCCTGGTGTCCGTTCACTGTTGTATCATCCAACATTATGAGAACCCTTAGACATTGTCAGAACTTAACGTGTGGGAAATCTCAGGATAGAAATGTTATCACTGGTATCTATAGCTTCCTAATGCAATTTTCTTTGGTCTGTACTGTATTGGCTAACATTCCCATTCCCAGTGTCGCAATCTTTATAGCTTATTTCATCCCATGCCTGCAGTGTTGTTCTAACTACTAGGGAGATGTAATGCATGTTACCTTGCTGCACACTCAGGAGACAAAGGACCTCCAAAAAAGGGGTGTTTTAAAATATTAAGTCCATCATACGCCCTGCTTTTCCATGACTGACCTTTTTCATGCAACCAGGTATCACTGATGCACCACCCCATACACAATACCCCTCCTTATTCGGACTGTACATGATTTGGTATCTCCCCTTTCTAACATTCATTCTCCTCCTCCAATGTATTCAGTGCATGTGTTTTACAGTTTCTTTATAATTTTCCCTTTTAGGCTAAGAGGTACCACTAGATCCTTAGGAGAATTAACATTTTAACGGCCCGGGCCTTCCCACACACGAAACAATCTGATGCTTCCCTTTAGAAATGCCCACCATGACATTTCCACAGGGGCAGAGAAGCTTGTGTTTCATGATTTATGTGGGTTAGTGACCAAATAAATACTCAAATACCCTATTACATCCGTGGAGAAATTTAAAGTTAGTCGCTTAGGCCAGAGGCTATGGGGGTTATTACAACTTTGGAGGAGGTGTTAATCCGTCCCAAAAGTGATGGTAAAGTGACGGATATACCACCAGCCGTATTACGAGTCCATTATATCCTATGGAACTCGTAATATGGCTGGTGGTATATCTGTCACATTTGGGACGGATTACCACCTCCTCCAAAGTTGTAATAACTCCCTATGTTTTCAAGCATCTCGGAATCAGATTAAATCCCTCTGATTTTTTATCAAGTTACTTTTGCATCGGGTGGCCACTTTGTAGTATTGTAAATCCACAAACAGTAATTTAAGGGAGTTCCCTGATGTATGAAACTGAATCAAAAATTGAGGTGGGGGTAAGTACCCAGCTAAATTATTAATCACAATCCTTGTCAAGGTGAACCTTCAAAGTCAATAATTTACCCCAAGTTCAATCCATGGTAGCTATGGCACAGAGCAGACAAGCTTAACCTAGAGGCAATGTGAAAAGTAGTTATATATTACTCAAACAGTAATAAAGTTCAAACACAACACAAGAAAAATTCCAAAACAATTTAGAAAAAAAGAGTAAATTTTACTAAATACACTTACTCAAAAACAACAAAAATCCAGTAAGACGAACCAGAGTTATGATTTTTTTTTAAAGTTTAAGGTTTGAAATAGCGTCAAAAAGCATTTAGTGTTAATCACAGTAAATTAGATGTGGTTGACCAGTATCTTGTTGTAAGTTAAGCCCTGTAGTTCAACCAGGAGGTGAGTCAACTGGCAAATGGAGTCACTTTTGGTATCCTGGGTTCAAGGAGAGCAGGTCCACTTTTTTTCAGGTAAGCAAACAGGGTAGTCCTTCTTTGAATCTTCCACAGGTCCAGTTCTGAAGGGGTTGCTGTGGCTGCCACGTGTCTGCCTAGCACAAGCCTGTGGGTGGCAACTCCTGGTCACTCCCACACCAATGGGGTGACCCGACCGACTTTTGCAGCATGTCCTCAGTGTTACAGATAGAAGATCATGTAAATGATCTTCTAGAGGCTTTCAGCAGATAGCAGACCACTTTTTAAAACTACCTGTTCTAAAATATTTATTGCAATTATTACCAATGAATTGCATTTATCATAAACATAATAAAAAGTCCAAGACTGACACCTATAGCTGTTCTGTAAGCAGAGATAGCAACACTAAATTTAGCTTTACTGACTTCAATCAGCACTGACAGAAGGCTGAGGAAAAATCTTCTGGAAGTTCTTGCCAAGAACCCATCAGGATGTGAGGCCTTTTTTTCAGAGACCTCATATGGCTGCTAAGACTTTCTCCTTAGTTGTCGGTACCACAAAAACAGTTCTTTGGCCTCTGCCATTCACCAACAGAAATGTAACTAAGTTAATGTATTGCTGCCTAGCCTTCTCATCTGTAGGGTGTCAGACATATAAACGGACTCAACTTCTCTGCCTTCTCCTCGTCACCCATAACGTCGGCTCCCTGTTCGCACCATGGGGGGTTATTACAACTTTGGAGGAGGTGTTAATCCGTCCCAAATGTGACGGATATACCACCAGCCGTATTACGAGTTCCATAGGATATAATGGACTCGTAATACGGCTGGTGGTATATCTGTCACTTTACCGTCACTTTTGGGACGGATTAACACCTCCTCCAAAGTTGTAATAACCCCCCATATCTTGGTGAAGTGGTTGCATGTGTGGTATGGATAAAGCTTTTTTTCTAATACAATTTCTCTTTGTTTACCCTCTGAAAGTGCTTCATATCCAATTTTGCCAGGAGGTAACTTCCCATGTCTAGCTCTAGAGAATTAATCTGTCCCTACAATGCAATTGCTTTCTTCTATATCTTTTGCCACGATGTGTATTTAGTTTCTCCCTGTCTCTCCTGTGTATGCTTCCCCCTGCCTTTGATAGATCTTTGTTAGCTTCTTTAGGAGGGCTTCACACAGTGCCTCAGTATGTGTAACCTCCACTACAAACGGACCTCATATTACAGCCTTAAATGCATCTCAGTGTGTCTTCTTATTCAACACTCTATTATTTGTTGGCTCTTGCTAGTCTTTAATATCTTGCTTGATATTCTTCAGAAGATTAGGGTCTTTTATGAAGGCATCACTTAAAAGTATTGTGCCCGACCACCCTGTCTGGTCTGCTGTCCCCAGTCCAATGAGTTCTACTTCCTCACCTTTCAGTAGGAGCTCCTTATCTACCTGGACATGATGCATCTTCGTATAACTCTTGCCCACTGCACAATACTACAAGTATTGCATCTCAAGTGGATGTGAGGGTGCTAAGCATCAATAAATCTTGTATTATCTAGCCAGGCCCTTCCCATTCCTGAGAGCACATTTGTTCCAGCAGTGTAGTTCTGTGTTTTGCTCCTGAGCTGGTCCATTTCCTAGACTAAGGTCCCACTCCAAATATCAATGGGCCCTTAACCATGTCCTTAGGGTGAAATGAAAACTGACACTGATTTAGGACACATGTCAAAGGAAGCAGCTTTATCTCACTTACAGACCTCCACCATGAACTGGAAGTTTTTACTGATTCCGATTCCCACTTGACTGTCTTTTTAGGAGAGGATGTTAGGAATTGGTTCAGATAGTCAATCAACCTCCTGAAGCATCACCAGTCCCACAGAAAGAGGTGCGTGTTTTACAGGTTGGATATGCCTGCATCTAACTAGGATAATGTCAGCATGTACTATCCTTGTTGCATACAGGGCCTAGTGGGAGCGATATTCTTTTTTACATCTTACCACCCGTACTAGCGAGCACAGACACTGGTCTGTGAGGACTAGAGGCAGAGGCATGGAAAGGGGAATGAGACAAGAGAAAAAAGAGATACAGGACTCGAACTTTTCATTTGCCTATTCTATTGGTTAAAGATGTCTGCAGGATAATGTGATGGATATCTACAAGACAGGAGGTATGTATAAGTAACTTCACATTTATGATTCTATGCTTAAGTGCCTAGCAAGTGGGTAGTTCCCAAGTTTTAGACAGATAGCAGCTCTTTTACATGGAGCTCTCTGCAACACCATTAACATTTTAAATCTACTCACCTCAAATGTCTATTTTTTAGGCATAGGATTAGCACAGTGACATCCACACTTACCTTATCTTATCTTATGCGGATTGTAAAGAGCATAGCTACCCGAAGGCTTCTCAGCACCATGTAAGTTGTAGCATGCACCTTCAAGACTGTTAATTATGCCAAGGAAATTAATTTGAGTAGAGCCAGGTTTTAAGCAGCTTTCTAAATTTGGTTTCATCAAGCTTAGTTCTCAGACCTCTTGGCATTGAATTCCAAGAGGTCCATAATTTAGGGGAGAAGTAGGAAAAGGATCTTCCATCCCATCTGGCCCTCTGAATATGTGCAACCCTCAGGAGACCTGTATTAGAAAATCTGAAAATTAGAAAATTAGAAAATTAGAAAAAGTCCTGTTTGGGGTGTAGGATGTCAAAATACATTCTCTCTTCCACAGGGAGCCAGTGCAAAGACACTAAGGCACTTTTGGCTGAAGAGCCTTTAGGTAGCTTAAAGATGGCTCTAGCCGCATCATTTTGTACCACTTGAAGCCTTTTTACAACCAATTTAAGTGAACCCACATACAAGAAGTTCCCGTAGTCCAGGAGTGAAAAAATAAGTGCCTGGACCACAGTTCTTCTGGAGAGAGTGGGTATTAAGTCTAATATTTTCTGTAGACTTCTCAACATTGCAAAGCAGGAACTAGACAGTTTTTTGGCTTGTGCTTCCATTCAAAGAGGACTATCCAGCCACATGCCGAAGCTTTTTATAGGAGATGACCGAGAAGGTGGAATCCCTAGACTGCCTGGCCTACCTAACATTGTCCATGAGGATACATTATTCCCCCACTAACATCAATTCAGTTTTGTCTCCATTTGGTTTTAATGCGCAATTAGCCATCCAGTGTGCCAGTTTCTCAAGGCAGAAACCCAGCTGATGCTGCGCATCATCAGCGTAAGAGACGATATGTATTCCATATTCCTTAACGATGGAAGCCAGCAGTTGAACATAAATATTAAAGAGAGTGGGACTCAGTGAAGATCCCTGTGTGACCCCACACTTCAGAGGGACAACCTCTGAATAACAAGGGGGCTCCCCTAGCTGTAAAGATATTTTTTTCATGAATGATGAAAGCCATTTTAAGGCACCATTCCTTGCACCTATTTACTCAACCTAAGTGCCAAAATCTCATGGTCGACTTTGTCGAACGCTACACTCAGGTTGAGGAGAATAATGGCTGCTGCTCCCCCTTTTTCAAGGATTTGTTTCACCTCCTCCATTGCCACCAGTAGTGCAGATTCTGTACCATGTTTTGGACGGAAGCTGTTCCTGGGTATCATCCAGTAGTGAATTCTCTAGATACCAGGAGGGGTTATGATAGCTAAGCTTCTCTAAGACTTTCCCCAAAGCTGGAAGCAAAGATTGACCACTGCATGTTTACATTCCCTGGGAACTAGGCCTCTGATGATTGAAAGATATAACAAATTCCTGAATGATGGGAAGCATTTCTTGGCTTCCTTTTAGGAGAATGTGAGGAGGGGCTGGGTCTAAAGGAGAACCCAATTTCACTTTTTTGAAAAAAGACTGGAAGTGCTTCTTCAATGATTATAGGGAAAGGTGAGGAGACAATGTAACTCTTCAGCCATGCGCAGTGTCTTGAGACCAGTGGATGGAACTTCCCTATTCTTTTGTGGTTCACTGTAAATAGAGGGCACTTTGTCTTGAAAATAGGCAGCAAGTTCATTGCAGCATGCTTCTGACGGACTCGGAAGTGAATTTTCTGTTTTGAGGGTAGTAAGGGATCTTATGATCCAGATTAGCTCCCTAGGGGCAATGGCTGCCTTTATAGGTCTTCATAGTATGAGGCTTGTACCCTTTTTAGGGTCGAGCCTGCGCTAGCATGCGCTTGCTCATGCGTATCGCTTGCAAGACACTTTAGTGGTTAGAAAAGGGCTCGGAGCCCCGTCCATGCCACGTCAGTGTCTTTCATTGGTTCGTGGGCTTGCCTTTTAAAATATGCTTGCTTTGGTTAGTGAAAAGCATGCATATGTCATGCCTTTTCCGGTGGTTAGCCCTCCTCGAGCGCAGCGAGCAAGTACTGAAAGCTTACGAGGCTCTCTGTTTTCCGTCCGGTTTCTGGACTACTTTTTTTGCAGCATGATCTCGCTTGTTATTGCGTGCTGCTGTCCTAGAGCATGAAAATGCAGGCAGGCTTTGAAGCCCCTGCCGTGATAGTCATTAACCCCTGAGATCCCTGAAGACTCAGAGCGGCATTTGTAATCATTTCATGCCATGAAAAGTCCCAGGATAAAAACTACCCGAATGTGCGTGAAGCAACACAACATCTCCCAGCACCACCCCACACGTGCCTCTAATTCAGGGCCTTTCATGGCCTGTTGAAAGACAAAAAGTGCAGTTAGTTTCATATAACGTTTCTTAAAGCAGTTTCTATGCGCTGTAAACAAATGGCGCTGTTACGCAGTATCATGGCGCTTGAGTTCACTGACCTTGGAAGGATGGAAGACTGAGTCGGACTTCATTGCCAGAGTCCATGCTGTCACCTACAGTTCACAGCATGTTTCAGCCGCGAGCGTTCAAGTCGCTGAACTATCTTGCCCATTTAGAGTACTTATAATCTATACTTATTTAGAGCGTTTATGAGATGCAATACTTATAAACTGGAGTATTAACCTAGGGCCTAAGTGTGAGGAGAAGTTTCAGGAATAGACACTTCCATGCCCAGCAGGCGTCCTTCCATTGGTGTGTTGCACGGTGCCTGCCACAGAGACCTATGACCAGTCAATGAAAGTCTTTGTGATGAAGCAGGCGGGGCGGCCATGTGGAAACATAATCGGTGAATATGTAATGCATGGTGGCCAATTCAATCAAATGATTTGTTTGCTACACACAGCAGCCACACATCCTTCCCACTTTTAAGTAAGGTTTGCACCCGCCCGAGTCAGTGGGCTGTCACTGCTTTGCAACCATGCATAAGTCGTAAAACCTTAATATATACAACAGCAATGGCTCTTAAACTTTTGACTTCTGGGGACCCCCAATAAATCACCAGGGAAAGCCAGGGACCCCGATTTGAGCTTCAAAACAATAAAGAAAAAATACAGAAACAAATGTACATCTAACAAATAACCGAAGCTTGTAGTGCTCAGAGAATACATAATCGCCATATCCTGGGCTTTAAATGCAATCAGGAAATTACATGGAGACAGATAACAATCTGCATACTCTCCCTTGAATGTGAGAAAATCACTGGGAGAAGTAAATCATCGCATATTTATTTCTGGTGGGTGAGTGAAGAGGTGAAATTCCATAGACTTAATTACTCTTTTGTGCAGAACATGTTGTCCCACCCATTCTTATTAAAAAGTCTTACCTTCATGAAAGCGAAATTTAATGAAAGTGGCTTGGTTTAGATGCCTGAGGGAAGGAACATCCTGTTCAATGGTGTGACCAAGACGTTTACATACATTCAATGCTACACATACGAGAGATAACGTGGTAAAAACATTGAGGGGATGGATTGCATATGATCATGGGCATTAAGAAAGGCTAGCAGAATGGATTTTCCTGTCTGTAGTAAGATGGTGTAGAGGTTAAGATGATAGGGCCTGAAAGAGCTCAGAATATTCAACAGAGCCTCGCAAGGAAGCCTTCCGGGCCCAAGACTTGCATCGCATGTTAGATCTCTTTCTTCTTTTTCCCACTTATTGATGCTGCAAGATGCATTGAAGATCCTTCTACTACTAGAGTGGGTGAGGGCCACTAAAAAAAGAACAGGTATCTGTCCTAGTAAGGAATACCTAAAAGATCTGACTTTGAAAATGTTAATAGTTGTGGGTTTGAGGATATCTTGAAGCAACAGTAGATTAGATTGGGAGCTGGAGGCACAAGTTATAGTTCACTCAGTAAACTATAACTGTTGAATTTCAGTGTTTTTTTGGTTTTAAACAGTAGTTTTTAGGTTGAGCATAGCAGCGCACAAGTGCTGCTTTTCCGACGTGTTGGTATGTATCTAGGCTTTTAACCACACCCACCGCACACCCATCACTACCACTCGTTCGTGGGCTTGCCCTTCAAAAATCATTTGATGGCATTGGTAAATGATTTACGCTTGTCCCTCCTTGGGGAGGTTTTGTTACCGCCTTGTCTATCGCCCCTGTTACATTGCTAATTGCACTTTTGCCAATAAGTTTGACTGCAAGCATACTTTTTTCCCTTTGTGTGTCGCTTCACGCTGATGCTCCTGGCGGGCATGGCACTTTCAATCGGCTCGCTTATGTGAAACTGTTTTACTTTTCATTTTCAATTTATGTGCCAAGAAAAGTCCGGTTAGGAGTTTACAACGCTGTTAGCTCTAACTTGAGCAAATGCGAGACCCACTGCATTGCAAATGCTTGTTATCTCTTGGTGGTAGTGCTAGATGGCTTCCCGATAGGCATGTTGTGCTTTATTATCACATTTTTGTCTCCACTTTCTCTCCAATTTTTTACACCCTTTTTTTACAGAGACGAGATGCTCCTTAAACCGTGGTGCAGATTTTTCTTTACTTCCCTTTTTCAGGGTAGAAATGGAAATCATGTCATCAAGGGAGTTATTGTTCCACTTATTTACTATGGAATTAGTTGCCCAATAGTCATTTCCTAACACAGGTCTGGTCTTGGCAAGCTTGGATAACCAAGTTTCTTTATTGAGTTTTGACCATCTTCGGCCTTGGCTTGGTGAGTCCTTGGCATCGGCCAATGAAAGGGGCCCTCCAGGATGTTAGAAATGAGGGCATGATTGCTCCAAATCATTGGACGAAGACTCTTGATTTTCTGGTTGGGCTCATTACTGATTACCGGGTCTATAAGATGGCCTTTGATATACATAGGCCCTTCTACCTTTTGGGTTAGAAGCATACAATCTTGACTTCGTAAAATACTTGCTACAAGGCGATTATTCATTTCCTAACCAAGATTAGGCGAGGGGCCCTGAGGCACTTGCCTTTGGCATGCCAGCTGCGCGTGTCCGCTGCACGCATCCGCTGCACGCGCTCTTCCCAGCTGGCACCTTTTGGAGCCAAATAACAACTAGAGCGCTACCCCTTGTTGTCGTCTCTATAATCCTTTGTGGCCCTGTAGGTCTATAGTTATTCCCAATTGCCCTGAAAAATACTTCTCGATTCCCTTTGTAGCATGCTATGTCTAAAATAATTTTCCTTTCAAAATTCAAAATACACAGTGAAAAGGAACTCTTTAAAATAATATGGCTAAAAACAAGAATTATAAAGCACACAAGTTAAAATATTTCCAGGAGCGGTGCAGCACTTCCCAGCTGCCATTTATGGGTGCCAAATAGCAACTAAAGTGCTACCCTTCTTGTCTTCTCTATGATCCTTCATGGCCCTATAGCTCTTTGGTTGTTCCCAATTCCCCTAAAACACGCTTCCCAGTTCCCCCTTGTAGCACACAATGTACAAAAAAATGTCCTTTCAAAATTCAAAATACAGTATACAGAAGGAACTCTTTAAAATAATATGGCTAAAAACAACAGTTTTAAAGCACACAAGTTAAAATATTTGCAGGCATGGTGCAGCATTAGCTGGAAAAGTGGCAAAGCCTTTTGACATTTTCTGCAGCAAAGCCTTTATGGATAGGATTAGCAAGTGCCATTCACGTCCAGCTGAAAAATGACAAAAATCGTTTTGCCACTCCAGGCACATTATTACAGCTTTAGGTTGGTAAAATACCATCAAAGCCAACCATAAATTAATAACATGAACCCCTGACATGTGCTTCAGTCTTTGTAGAGCTCATCAGAGATGAATAGCTTTGTCCCGAAACAAGTGAGCACCCACTATAAATCAACCCAATGCCATTTCGGACTTGGGGTGTCGCATAACTTAAGCAAAAAGGAAGCAAGGAATTCTGGGTAGCTCTCAAATTTTAGGTGAGAGTAGCACTCCAGAATACGTGAGAGTTTGTGGCCTGCTAGGCATCATAGTTTTTTGTCAGCATGCTGCCTTGTAGCACGTTTTCCTTGTGCACAGCCTCCGACTAGACAACACCGAGACTCCATGAGGATTGCCAGCCTTTCTCAAAAATGAAAGGAACTTAACACAAGCTAGTTTAAAATGCAGCTCCACCACACTTGAGAAAAACTGAGCAGTAAGCAGTATCTCCAGTACCGCTTCCTGACAGATAACTCACAAAGCATCCTCAAATGCTTCAGCCCTCAGATGTTTCTTGGGGGGACTCTGAACATTATTATATTTTTTGTGGAACATGCTGTAATAGATATCTGGGTTGCACATCTCGTCATCCTTCTCCATGCATCTACTTCTCTTTCCCCCCTCTGAAAAGCAGATATGTGAGGTTATTAAACCCTTTACTACCCACTTTTAACCAAACTTCCTAGAGCCCCCTACCAGATGTCCTTTTTATTAAACTCAAACCAGGGGGCTAGTCATATTGTGAATTTGCTTTTGCCTCCTTAGTACTAATCTCTTTTCTTCTACTGGTCTTGTGTCTGGCATACACATCAATAAAAGTGGCATGCCAGTTTTGCACCCATTCAACCATGCGACCAAATGCGTGATCATCTGTTCTGATAAGAACATTTCGTCCCCCTGAGTGGTTACTAATCAGAACCCTACTCTTCAGTAGGGCTCACTCATCAGTGTCCCTGCCACATTGTTGGCTCTTCGTAGGTGCTTAAGTGCTTCCTTTCTGCCAACCTGTATCTTCTTCTTGTCGGGGCTCATGGGGCTCCTTTGTCTATGTTCTGTCAGCCAGATACATGTCCTTCCTTGCTGGGTGTACATGAGGTCCTTTTGCAGCTCTGCCTTGTCTTCTTTTTTTGAAGTCCAGGAGTTTGCAGGCCTATCCCATTGACTTTGTGGCCCACTGTCTGTCATTCCATCTTAACAGGCAGCAAAATGGCCCACCTTTATTTTACTACTCTGAATGTCTAAAAATACTATGACCAACATAAAGTTTTTTTCTCTTCTGCAGCGTAACCAGTGAGAGGTCTTGAAACATATTCACCTGCATCCCATTGTACAATACCTTACCAACATCACACAAGTTAAAATTAAACATCAGATTTCCTTTGCCCTCAAAATGTTGGACTCTGATTAGAATTTCATGGGAGGAACCCTGTCTGCTTGATCTCTTTAAATGCAGAAAGATCGGTTTCTAGTTTCAGGTCAGTCCACAGTGTGGGTTAGTTGTGATCAATAATTTCCTCTTGATTTAGATATAGGGATCCACAGCTTTCTCATATTATTGGCTTTAGCTGTACCATTCAACGGTGTTGACCTTCAAATTATCCTGCACACTTTCAGAACAAGATGGGTTTTGTGGAGCAAAACATGATAAACTAGTATATGGCCAAAAGGAACTACAAGCAGCTGAGATTAATTCAAGCATTTCACCCATTACTTTTTTGTATTCCGTCGTGCAACACACTAAGGCCCTCATTACAACCCTGGCAGTCGGTGATAAAGCGGCAGTAATACCGCCAACAAGCTGGCGGTAAAAAAAGAAGAATTATGACCACTGTGGAAACATCAACACAGACAGTCACTTTAATACACCGACCGCCATGGCGGTAGCAACAAGCACCGCAGCGGTAACCCCAACAGCCACGCGGAAGACAATGTACCGCCCACACTATTACAACAAGCCAATCCGCCAGCTTTTCCGGGGCGGTACCAACGCCATCAGAAGCCCGGTGGAAACGGTACACAGAAGGGAAACGACTCACCTCTGGACACTCAAGGAAGAACCATAACGCCATGGAGCCTGAACTACAGGTGTTACCCAAGCTGGTTTACCTCCTCCTACACCAGGAATTCCAACGGAAGACGACCACAGTGAGGACTGCACCTGGGACACAAGGGAGGAGGGAAGGAAAAAGAGAGTGACACACCCCCACCACCATACACACAAACAGATGCAACAACATTACATATCTACCCCATACCCCTCAGGAATAAAGAGAGGACAAAAGGAAGTGAGTAAAGTCAGTGTAATAATATAAAGTTCTAGAAATGCGTCCTCAAAGCACAAAACAGTATCTACAATATATACAAATGGAGGGACACTGCCCAGTCCATAATGTCCGTGGGCCACAGGGCCACATCACATAGGCCAAGGCCCCACTTGTCTCCTGCCTCAATATGGAGAGAACACTGCTGGGGCATCAGGTCGAAAATACAGAGGCACCTCAGGGGGAAGGGGAAGGGGGGCACCTAAGCCAGAAGATGGTACAACGCCACTGCTCCTGGAGGGGGCCACATGCCCAGCACTCTGTCCTGGGGAGTGCAAAGCCACAGTCACTCTAGTGGGTGGTCTGCCCACTGCTTGGTCCTGGGGAGTGCAAAGCCACAGTCTCTCTAGTGGGTGGTGTGCCCACAGCTTGGTCCTGAGGAGTGCAATGCCACAGTCTCTCTAGTGGTTGGCCTGCCCACTGCTTGGTCCTGGGGGTGCAAAGCCACAGTCTCTCTAGTGGGTGGTTTGCCCACTGCTTGGTCCTGGGGAGTGCAAAGCCACAGTCTCTCTAGTGGGTGGTCTGCCCACAGCGTGGTCCTGGGGAGTGCAAAGCCACATTCTCTCTAGTGGGTGGTTTGCCCACAGCTTGGTCCTGGGGAGTGCAAAGCCACAGTCTCTGTAGTTGGTGGTCTGCCCACTGCTTGGTCCTGGGGAGTGTAAGGCTACAGTCTCACAAGTGGATGGCATCCCCACTGGTTCTGGAAGGGGCTTTGTGCCCAGTGTGCTTCATCCTGGCAAGGAGGGGTGAGTGGATGCCTTCTTCCACTGGTTCTGGAGTGGGCTTTGTGCCCTGTGATGCAGATCTTGGGGAGTGCAAGGTCACAGTCTCTCACCTGGGTGTCACACCTACAGTTTTTACAGGGGCCAGGAGGCACGACTACACACTGCCTGCCGGCGGTGATGGCTGCACAGTGGTGGCAGTGGCGGGGCTGGCGGCGGTGCTACCTGCGGTTTGGGGGAGGTTCCAGCCCTTCCCCTGCAGCCTCGGACGGCTGCCCACTGGGGGTGCTGCTGCTGGCAGTGGTGCTGCTGGCGGTGCAGGTGGTGCTGCTGGCGGCAGTGCTGGCGACAGTGCTGCCGGTGGTGGGGGAAGGCTCCAGCCCTTCCCCTGCAGCCTCGGATGCCTGACCACTGGGGCTGCTGCTGCTGACAGTGGTGCTGCTGGCGGTGCAGGTGGAGGTGCTGCTGGCGGTGCAAGTGGCGGTGCTGCTGGCAGTGCAGGTGGCGGTGCTGGCGGCTGTGCTGGCGGCGCTACTACCTGTGGTGGGGGAGGCTCCAGCCCTTCCCCTGCAGCCTCCGACGACTGCCCACTGGGGATGCTGCTGCTGGCAGTTGTGCTGGTCGCGGTGCTGCCGGCAGTGCTGCAGGTGGTTGGTGGAGGCTCTAGCCCATCCCCTGCAGCCTCGGATGGCTGAAGGGCCACGTCTGGTGTTGTTTGCTCAGATGCTGCTCCAGCACCAGGATCCATATCCATCCTGCCTGCGGCGTCTGTGCCTTTGTCATTGCCCTTGGCAGCTGGTGGTCCCTTCCTGCCCTTGGCAGCTGGTGGCCCCTTCTTGCCTTTGCCAACTGGTGGTGCCTACTTGCTTTTGCCAGCTGGTGGTGCCGCCTTGCTTTTGCCAGCTGGTGCTCCCTTTTTGGGTTTGCCAGCTGGTGCTCCCTTTTTGCCCTTGGCAGCTGGTGCAGGCACACTGGCTGTGTGGGCGGGTGCCTTCTCGGAGCCTCTCACAACTGCAGTGGCTGCAGAAATGACAGTGGCCGTGGACTGGGTGGCTGAGGGGCTAGCCTGGGTCCTGACCACCCTGGCCTGAAGTGAAGGACGGGGGGGGAGAGGGGCAGGGAATGGGTCAAGGGTGGAGAGGAAAAGCTTTTTAGGGACCATGGGGCTGGTAGAGAGTGAAGGTTTGGAAGTGGAGGAAGAGGGAGTGGTGGTAGGAGGTGTCTGTCTGCTGTGTTTGGGTGCATGGGCTGGATGCTTTCATGAGGTGGATGGCTGTTGGGTGTCTGAGTGCTTGCGTTTGTGTACTTTGGGAGGTGGGGGCAGAGACACAGTGGGAGAGTTCACGGGGGACGCGTGCATGGATGTGGGGGTGGTGACTGCCAGTGAGGGGCGTGTACTGATAGGCGTGATGGGGATGGGGTAGTGGATGAGGATGTAGTGCATAGAGGTGTGAGTGGAGACACCACTGGGAGGGAGGTGGACGACGACGAGGAGGGGGACACAGTGGAGGCACTGGATGGTGCTTGTGTTTGCTTGAGCCACTTCTGTGTGTTGATTTGGGTGCATGCTGGTCTGATGGTGTGCTTGGGATAGGCTGGGGTTGAGGGGAATTGGACTGGGTAGAGGAAGTTGGAGGGGGAGGCAAGAGACAGGCACAATGGCTGCCATCAGTCAGTTGGCCAGAGCCTTGAATGATCTCTGTTGGTCCGCCACACCAGAGTGAATGCCCTCCAGGAATGCATTTGTTTTTTGCAAATGCCCTGCCGGACCATGCATGGCATTCACTATGGTTGACTACCCAACAGAGATGAATCAGAGGAAGTAAATAGACTCCTCACTGAGGGCAGCAGGGCTGACTGGGGCAGGGCCTGAGGTGCCTGAGGCAAAGGAGATGCCCACCTTCTTGGGTGAGCGGGCACAGGAAATACGCTGAGGGGCTGCTGGGAGGGCGGTGCTGGTATGGGGGTGTCAGCTGTACCTGTAGTTGGGGTGGCCACAGAGGTGTCCGCCACCACCAGTGAGCTTCGATTGGAGGAGGTGTCGCTGTCCGAACTATCCCCTCCAGTCTCCGCCGTGGTGCTCCCCTCGCCCTCCATCCCACTGGTGCCCTCACCGTCAGTGGATTCGGCCTCATGAGCCATGTGGGATGCAGCTCCCTCCATCGCCAGTGCCTCTGCTCCTCCGCCAGATGATGCTAATGCACACAAGGACAGGGTGACAAAACAAAAAGGGGTGGAGAGGCAGAGGACACATTTGGTCAATGCCAGCAACAACACCACCATTGGCGTACACAGCACACAGGGAACAGCCCTATGCACTAGGCCATGCACTACCAGTTACAATGCTTGTCACCAGGCCACGGAGTGCAATGCCTAACGCCAATAGCAGCACACCTGAAAGCCACAGGACCCTGCCCAATAGAAGATGCCCACTAGCATATTTGGGGCTGGAGTGCCTGCCCAACATGGGACCTACCCTGCCATGTTCGTCCTGGCCTAGGGACACCCACAGGCCCACATCCCCCACCCAGATAACACCTCGCCACACACAATTTTCTGATTCTTAAACTGTACTCACCCCTTGTGGCTGCTGTGATGCCTTCAAGAGCCCATCCAACTCCAGATAGGCCTCTGCCAAGATGCGGAACATCAGGGGGGTCAGGGTTCAACAGGCACCCCCTCCTCATTGGGAGGATGGCCACTGACCTGCAGACAATGATACATAGGAAATGGGATCAGCCATACCATCCAGCAGGGATGTGTCAGGACATCTTGTTTGGAGTCAAGGGCAACAAGTTTTTATGTTTACTTTGTCCTTGGGACAAGTAGGCCCAACCCCCGGCAGCACAAACCTTTTGGCTGCCTGTTTACAGACAGTTGAACTCTCTGCAGTTGAGGTAATGTGTTTCCAAAAGATAATGCTGTTCGAACTTGTATTTATGGTTCATTATTTGAAAGCCTTCATTATTAGGGTGCGTGCTGTAAATAAATGTTTTAAGGTCACACTTCACTACTGACGTTGGTTCCAGTACAACAACAAAAAAACGTGTACACACATGTTTGAAAAGTTTAGGCTAAGAGGCTCCCAGAATGCTCTCTGATTATATGCAAATGAAGTGTCATTTAGTAAAATGTGTTGATGCATGCTAGCATTTCCCAAAAATATTTCTAATGGAAAATCAGTGTAACCATTTTCAACATGATTATGGGAAGCATGAAAATAAACAAACACTGACAAAGCCAACTGATCTGACATATTTTTATAAGTCTTTTAGTTTCATCAATGCGTGTCTTGTTTTGACATGGCTTTTGTAATACTTTATTGTTGTGGGAGCTACCAGGCCCTCAACATTGTAACAAACATTGGCAAAACCCCCCCAAAAAGTTTTTGAACTCTTAAAGAACACGTTGCCACCAGCGGCATAACAAAGGCCCCGCAGCCGCCCTCCAGGGGGCCCCGTCAGCACAGCACCTGCCCTGAGTGAGTCTGGAGAGGGGGCTCCTCCATGTTCTTTGCAAAGGGGCACCCTCCAGTTTCGTTACGTCACTGATTGCCACTGTAGTTCCTGACACTGAACAAAACTACTTTGTGTGGCAATATGCTCCTTGTGGAAGAGCAGAATGCGATCACTCACAGTAAAGCCAGCCGAAAGAGAGAGATATAGAAGTTTAATAAAAACAAAATGTCTTTGTTAACACCAGACCTAATTAGGGACCAAGACCCACATGTAGGTAGCTTTTTGCATGTCGCAAACAGCGACTTTCGCTGTTTGCGACATGCAAAAAGCACATTGCGATGCAAAACCCAGTTTTGCGATTCAGTAACCTGGTTACCGAATCACAAAACAGGTTTGCGACTCGCAATTAGTAAGGGTGTTCCCTTCCTAATTGCAACTCGCAGTGCAATGTAGGATTGTTTTGTGACCGCGAACGCGGGCGCAAACCAATCGCAGTTTGCACCCATTTCAAATGGGTGCTAACACTTTCGCAAAAGGGAAGGGATCCCCATGGGACCCCTTCCCCATTGTGAATGTCACTGTAAACATTTTTTCAGAGCAGGCAGTGGTCCTGCTCCTAAAAAATGAAACGAAAACGTTTCATTTTTCGTTTTTGTTATGCATCTCGTTTTCCTTTAAAACATTACAAAAAAACCCAAAAAAACCTGCTTTATTGAAAAGCAGTCACAGACATGGTGGTCTGCGGTCTCCAGCAGGCCACCATTCGTGAGGGGGGTCGCAAATTGCGACCCACCTCATGATTATTCATGATGTGGGCATTTGCGAAGCCCTTGCGAATCACAGATGGTGTCCAGGACACCATCCTACATTCGGATTTGCGACTCGCAATTTGCAGGTCACAAATCTGAACCTACCTACTTGTGGCCCCAAATTCTTAAAGAAAGTCACAAAAGTGCACCCATGGTATATGTCGTACCCCTATAAAATATTTGTGAACTGTATTTTAGCGTGGGTAAATACGATGTGTAGATTTGCTCATGTGAAAATCTATTGAGCATCTGCAAGTTCATTTTCCCTCCAGCCACTTTCTTCCCAACCCTGGAAGAAGTTCTAATTCTGCCATTGTCAGGAGTAAATGTCCAACCTTTCTTATTATGGGAAAATATTAGAGAGAAGCTGGTAAAATTTTTTAAAACATGCAGGTTAGTAGGTTTGCAGACTCAAAGGCATTCCAGCCCTGGAACTATTGCTTACTGCTTCCTCCAGCCCCAGTATGCAGATCTGCAGAAAGGTGGCAAAATAAGGAAATTGCTACAGTAGGGATTGAAACTCCAAGTATTCAAGCCCTACTATGGTAGTAGCCCTGGCATAATCAGAGAGGCTATTAATTGCTGCCATAATTTGTCGCCACACTACATGGCACCAAAGGGACAAGTAGATCTTTTTACAGGACAAGTAGATTTGAGAAGCAACCTGTCCCCTGGACAAGTAGATATTTTAATAAATTCCACACCCCTGCGTCCAGGCTGTTACACTCATGGCTCACCATATCCCTCCCATCCCCTTACACACAGACCTTGACCACCATACATGCAGCACTGTGCCCAGGACCGCTCACCCCCTCCCCCTTACACGAGGCTTGCACACACAGCACTCCATGCATTCATGCCCCATGCATCGTGCTCACAGTGTACTCACCTGTTGGTCTGGAGGACCATAAAGTAAACGATACTGGGGTAGGACCCCATCCACTAGTCTCTCCAACTCCTCCGAAGTGAAGGCAGGGGTCCTTTCCCCAGACACTCGAGCCAAGGTCACTTCCAGACACAGGTCGCAGCAGCACTTGCAGTGTAGGTCCTCTCCTGTTGAAGGTCAATTAGCGAGTGAGTGAACAGATAGAAAATGGCTGGTGCGTACCGTCACCGCCAGCGTACATCACCATTGGCTACTGAAACCCATAGGGCCTAATGATAACCAATGAGGTGTTGCATGGCGGTCCTCGACCGCCTCCTGCAATGGCGCACAACATCAGCGTAATTACCTCATTTCCTCTTGTCCCTCCACACAGGTCAGGTGGCCGCCATTTCAGGGGGGAACAGGCCATGGCACCTAACTGTGTCACAGCAGACGTAGGCACATTTACAGGACTACACGTTAACATACTGTTTCTGTCAAAACATGCAAGGCATTTTACTCTGAGGATATGTTAGAATATGACCATCTGCTCACCGTTTTTCACCCTAGAGTTCAACCGCTGAGGATGAATAGGAGATGGAGGCATACCCCCGTGTACAGACCCCTGGTGGACCTGGCAACAATGGAGGACAGGCACATTATCCTCACCTACAGACTTGATAGGGCCACAATCCAAGAGTTGTGTGCCCAATTGAAGCCAGACCTGATCTCAGCTATCTGTCAGCCAACTGGGATCCCACCTCTTATGCAAGTCCTATCAGTGCTCCATTTCTTGTCAAGTGGCTCCTTCCAAGCAACAGTGGCAATGGCAGCAGGGATGTCACAGCCAATGTTCTAAGTAGTACTGACCAGAGTGTTGTCTGCCCTGATGAAACACATGCGCAGCTAAATTGTTTTCCCCCAGGTAGAGGATTTGGCCACAGTGAAGGCTAACTTCTATGCAATGGGACATATCCCCAACATCATTGGTGCTATTGATGGTACACATATTGCCTTTGTCCACCCCCCAGGAGAAATGAACAGGTGTACAGAAATCGAAAGAGCTTTCACTCTATGAATGTGCAGATAGTGTGCCTGGCGGACCAGTACATCTCCCATGTGAATGCAAAGTATCCTGGGTCTGTGCATGATGTCTATATCCTGAGGAATAGCAGCATCCCATATGTGATGGCTCAACTCCAGAGGCACCGGGTGTGGCTAATAGGTGAGCCCATGGTCCCCACCCTGTGTATGTTGGTATATGGGTGTGGGGTTGGCCCTAAGGGTGAGTGTCTGACTAACAGGCATCCCTCGATATTTGCAAGTGACTCTGGTTATCCCAACCTCTCATGGCTACTGACCCCAGCGAGGAATGCCAGGACAAGGGCAGAGGAACGTTACAATGAGGCACATAGGCGAACAAGGAGGATCATTGAGTGCACCTTTGGCCTCCTGAAGGCCAGGTTCAGATGCCTCCATCTGACAGGTTGATCCCTGTGCTACTCACCCAAGAAGATCTGCCAGATTATCGTTGCATGTTGAATGTTGCACAACCTAGCCTTGAGGCGCCAGATGCCTTTTCTGCAGGAGGATGAGGCTGGAGATGGTCGTGTGGCAGCGGTGGAGTATGTGGACAGTGATGAAGAGGCGGCAGAGGAAGAGGATGTTGACAACAGATCAACTATGATACAACAGTACTTCCAGTGACACACAAGTAAGACTCTGTAACCTCACCTTCCATTGCTGTTTTGTGAAGTGAATTTTCTCTGGCTGGCTGCTGTTCCCACTACAAAGGCCACTTATTGTACCCTTTAAAATATCTGTTTGCAGATATTTGTGCCCGTCTGTGGCTCCTGGTGTATTGACTGCAGCACATTACAGGTCATACCTATCTATACATCACTGTACTGTCTATTTGCAATGTCTACGGATTGTTAAACACCTAGATCCTTAAATCATTTGACATACTCCATACGTGTTTTTTCCAAGGGTGTTTAGCTCAGTGCTGAGAAGAAAATGGGCATGTGCAATGGGCTTGGGTGATGGTGGAGGAAAGTCCAGGATAGAGTCAAGACTATTGGAATCACAGGTGTGTTGTCCACGGGGGCATAGGAAGGGGAGCAATGTCAGTTGAAGGTGGACAGGGTGACAGAGTGGGACACAAGGGTAACAATCAGGAGAGTCTTATTTCCTGGTGGGCGTCTTGGCAATGTTCTCTGGCTTCTGTCTGGATCGCAGGGACCGTTTGCAGGGTGGTTCTCCTTCTGCAGGGGGAGGGGTGCAGGTGGCCTGTTGTTCCAGTGGTGGGGCCTCCTGTCCACTAGCGTCAGCGGAGGTGGAAGGCTGTTCATCGGTGTGGCTAGTGTCAGAGGCCCGTTGGTGTGCCACTGCCTCCCTCATGGTGTTGGCCGTGTCTGTCAGCACCCCTGCAATGGTGACCAGGGTGGTGTGGATGTCCCTCAGATCCTCCCTGATCCCCAGGTATTGTCCCTCCTGCAGCCACTGGGTCTCCTGCAACTTGGCCAGTATCTGGCCCATGGTCTCCTGGGAATGGTGGTATGCACCCAGGATGTTGGTGAGTGCCTTGTGGAGAGTTGGTACCCTGGGCCTGTCCTCTTCCTGTCACACAGCAGTCCTCCCAGCCTCCCTGTTTTCCTGTGCCTCTGTCATCTAAACCATGTGCCCACTGCCACTGACTCCAGGTCCCTGATCGTCCTGTGTTTGTGGGGTTGCCTGGGGTCCCTGTAGTGGTGGACACACTGCTGATTGACGTGTCCTGGGGACAGTGGTATGGGCCCGCTGGGTGGGTGCTGTGATGGTGTTTCCTGAGTGGGGAGGCTCTGTGGTGGGATGGGACTGTGCCTGGGTAACCGACTGTCCAGAGGGCCCTGATGGGCCAGGTTGGTCATCCTGATCCAGGCATGCACAGCTACTGTCATCACAGTGGGCCTCTTCTGTGGGGGGACTGGATGTTGCTGGCACCTCCTCTCCTGTGACATTGTGTGGGGGTCCTGTGGGGATGTGAATGCAATGTTATTGTTTCTGCGTGTACCATCTTGTGCATGGGTATGTTTCCCTCTATGGCTGTTATTACCAAGGCAGCTTTGGCTTGTGTGAGTTGTTATTTGGTTGGCTAAGTGATTGTCACTAGTGTGCATGCTGTGGTGATGGGTGTCCATTAGGGCTGTGAGTGGTGTCCATGCATTGTTTGCATGCAGTGCTGGGTACTGGGATGGGTGGGTTGTGATGGTGGGGTGTATGTGAGGTGGTGGGGTGATGGGGTGAGGGTAGGGGTGGGAGTATGTGATGCCATGCAGGTAGGGGGGTGATAGTAATAGAGATTTGACTTACCAGAGTTCAGTCCTCCTGCTGCTCCTGCCAGGCCCTCAGGATGCATGATTGCCAAGACTTGCTCCTCCCATGTTGTTAGTTGTGGGGGAGGAGGGGGGGGTCCACCGCCAGTCCTCTGTACAGCTATCTTGTGTCTTGCAACCACGGAACGCACCTTCCCCTCGTAGGTCATTCCACCTCTTCCTGATGTCATCCCTTGTTCTGTGGTGCTGTCCCACGGCATTGACCCTGTCCACAATCCTCCATCATAGCTCCATCTTCCTTGCAATGGACGTCTGCTGCACCTGTGATCCGAATAGCTGTGGCTCTACCCAGATGATTTCCTCTAACATGACCCTTAGCTCCTCATCTGAGAACCTAGGGTGTCTTTGTGGTGCCATGGGTGTAGTGTGTGTGGTGTGTCTGAGTGTGTGTTGGGTGATGTGTTGGGGTGTGTGATATGAGGTGTGTGGATGTAGTATGGGTGATGGTGTTCTGTGGTTCTGGTTCTGTGGGTGCTCCTGCTGTGTCTCTCTGTCTGGTGTAAATTGTAGTGGTAAAGGGTTGTGGGTAATGGTGTGTGTTTTATAGTGGTTTGTGGGTGTGGGTGTTGTGTGTGTATGTGTGTCAGGTGTGTGTAGTTTGAATTCTCCAATGTGGTGTTGTTTTGTTGTGTGTGTGTGTATTTTGAGCGCGGTGGTATGTTCCACCAATAGTTTACCGCTTGAATGTCCACTGCGGTAATTCGTGGGCCATAATGTTGTGGGCGTAGTTCTGTTGGTGTAACGGAGTGGGTTTTGGTACCGCCAGTTTATCACTGACCTTTAGTCTGGCAGACTTGTGTGTGTGTCTGTATAGTGGCGGATTTCTATGTGTGGGTCATAATACGGGTAGCAGTATACCACCGCGGTCGCGGTATGCTTGCGGCAGTCAGCATGGCAGTAAGCAGCACTTACCACCAATGCCATAATGAGGGCCTAAGTGTGATGCATAAGCCCAGATGTGGGTCCCATGCTCACAGTGCCACTGGAGCCATACTGCAAACTACAGAAGAGGTCCAAATAGACTGAAACCAGCCTGGGGTTGCTTGTGTTCCAGTTCAGAATGGACTCAGCCTGCTGGTTGTGGCTGGGCTAGTCTCACTGGAGAAGGACCAAAACTGATATACATGTGGCTGCATCATGCCTGAAGGGACATGATAGACAAAAAGGCACAGGACTGGGATACGGCACTGAGTAATTACCAGTTACTGAGATTAGTTTAAGAAATCTGCTTATCGCATTTTACTTTTCTCATTACGACACCCTACGTGAGATGACTATGCCCAGTTATTGTTTCCTGTGCTCACTGTATAATTGAAGCCAGTTTGCACCATATTGAAGAAGCACAAGTAGGTCCACACTGATCTGGGGTTGTATGCAACAATGGACCTGGCCTGGCAGGTCAGGCTGGACTGTTCTGAATGAAGCAGGACCTAGGCTGATTTGCAAATGACAGGATCCTATTTGAGGTGACATGGTCGGCACAATAAATATGGACTGGGATAGGACCAAGTAGTTACTCATGTGTGAGATTTTAATTCAAGCATTCCATCCATCACTGGTTTGTAATCCTTGCTATGTTCATCAGCCTTAGACCAGTTCCTGACATTTCTAATAGCTGTCAGGAGCCCCTCTTTCAGCTGAGGTTAAAATGCAGTTCTCCCAGACAATGTACAGGATAACCAGGGAATATATAGTCAATCATGGCTTCAGGGTCTGCTGTCTTGCCCTGTACAATCAAAGAAACTGTAATTACCTCAGGCAGAGATCTTGGGCACCCCAGAAATGTATCCTAGGAAGAACCATACCTTAATTATGCACCTTTGGGAAACCTTCTCTTTTGATCTCAAAAGGGGTAGTAATGATACGTGTTGCAGATTTGTAATTTGAATTATGTCACTTCCTCTGGTAACATCAGGGTTAAGAACACCTGAAATGACTTCCTATAATGCACAGAGGAGAATGGTCATGCAATGTCATGACTTGCGGCATCCTTGGGGATTCACAAAACAAATTATGTAATTTCTGTCCAAGCAAGCTCAGATGCATTACCAACTCTTGGGGCATTGACAGTACTCTATAGCTTAAGTGTGTAGGCATAACAAGAAGTGGATTCACATCTGGCCATACTTCATCTGAACAAAGGATCTATTTACATATTAATGAAGTCCAATGAAAATGCCTGGCCAACAATAATAATCTGAAATATCCGAATTTATTGTCTTCAACATGATTCACCATGATGGTAAGACCTGAATAAACTACATTCCTAAATCAAGCTTTTACACAATAATGTCCTGTAGTACTGCAAAGACTTGTCATCCTTCTTTGTCTAGTCCACAATGTCTGGTGTTAGGACATTTATGTCTCTGGACTTCCCTCGCCAACTGTTTTCTTGTGATCTTCAGCATTCATGATTGACTCACATCTCAGAAATTGTGTTAATGATTTTGATAGTACTGTCCCTCTTTTTCATCCACCCATGGCCAAAGTTTGTGGTGTGAGGTGTCAGTGTTTTAAGCTTCCCCAGATTTTGTGTAGATCTCATGCAGAGGGCCTTGTGAAGCTATTTAGCTTAGACTTGTGAGCAGAGGTGATATTCATTCCATTTTTCAATTTGGGTGTTCTGCACGTAGAAGCACTCAAATCTGCATTGCGAGCTATACATGGATGGTCCCCGCTCTTCCCTTTCCTGAAGAGATCTTCTTGACAAGCTTCCCACTTCCCATTCATAGTCTTCAGCTTGTCATCTCCAACCCTGAAATCCACTTGAAACAGTAATATAAAACACTTCAGACATATTCAGCTGCAAGGAGTAGAGATAAAAACTGCGAGGTAAAGTTGTTTGAACACAAAATATCCCTTCTCATTCACATATCTACTTGAAGGAAGGAGTGGAAACAAAACCACAGAGACAAGTGGTCATGTATAAAGTAACATAGGCTAAAACTACTTTTGCAAAGACCATTGAAAGTATCAATAATGTTTAGCAAAGGTGAGATAATTTACTACTATGGCCCTTTTATTTTGCTAGTGTCTGTGAAAGATTCAAAACAGTGGGCCACTGAATGAAGACCAGTACCGATGGAACAGCTATTATAAACCTGTGCCATAACCCATATCATTAGCCAAAGTAAAATGATATTAACCTGCCCATGTTAACAATAAAATAATAACTATGCAATTAGATATGTGATTTCACAGATGCTAGAGTAATCTGAATCAATAATTATTCACTGTCTTTTTAAAATTCTACAAGTTTAGGAGGTCAATTGAATGATGGAGCTGTAGCTAAGGACATCTGGGGGACAAACCAAGTATCCTGATCATGTGGCATCATGAGGCTAAGCCATCAGAAAGCGGTATGCTATAGAAATGCAGCGCAATACAAAATACGATGCCATAGTGTTAGCATTGGGAATTCCCATACAAAGTACATGGCTCTGAGTGGCCAACAGTTTTTGAAATTGCTATCCTGAATTTTGTAGGCCCAGTTGACACATTAATCTAGTATGTCACTGAGGCCAAGACCTGGCCATGATGGTACCAAGGTCCAGAACCTGTTCTGTGACCTGGAAGGGCACACCAAGCATGCTACACTATTTACATGAGTCTACTGCCCAGGTCCTGAGTGGTTGACATAAAGTGGTGGTGATAGCATACTTATATAAAGTGTGTATGTTGAATGTGTGAATGTAAGGTATGCATGGTAGCACACCTCGATGTTGTTTTAAAAGTATGATTACTGGGACCCTCAGGATCTATTTTGGATTGCCCCTGGCTTGACATGGTATAACATGGAGGATGGGATACTATATGCTCAGACAGTGGAAGTGTGCTGCCTGTATCCCTGAGATGACAGAAGGATCCCTGGACACTGAAGTTTGAGGATGAAAATAGGGCTACACTTAAAATTGTAACGAGCACCTTTTAGCAGGAGATTGCTGATTAGTCCTTCATCAGCACATCAATTTGGTTAATGATAGGAGAGTGGGGATGAGTCACAGATTCTGTTGGTAAGGGTAGTTAGGTTTCTAAGCAGAGCCTGTCTTTTTGTTTTTCCCTGAATGCTACTTCAGAGACTCTGATGATAGCCAAGTGCAGAGTCATTATTGTGCTCATGTTTTGGAAAACTCTTGCATGGAGCCAGCATCATCACTATCTTCAACAGCGGGTTCTATGAAGCCTTGCAGAGGGACACAGAAGATGTGCCTGCACTCAAGTCATTAAATTAATTTTAAAAAGCAATCACCCAACACAATTACATCCTTAGACATTGGATCAACATTCTCCATCTGAAACATGACTATAAAGGTGGGACCTAAGCCATTCCATTTTGCTCCAGTTTGAGGTTCCTCTTGACCAAGGAAGGCAGTGGTCCACATAGTTACTAAATACCTGCTGTGATCCGTGGCTGGTCTCTGCCTTACAACCAGTGGTGAGGTGAGGTCCTAAATTCTTGATCTTTTTCTCCTTTATTTGAATACGCATAGTTGCAAATATAAAGAATAAATGGAGTGAGAAATGAACCACATCAATATACAATACATAAGCATATTGCACAGCCCACCTTCACTTCAATCCTCTAGGCAAGGAACCCAAAGAGAGCATACTTTCCTATATTTAACATACTACTCTGGGACATAGGGCTGTGACCAACTACCAAATGGTCCCTCACCAAGATTCCATAAAGAGGGAAACTATCCCTTCACTTACAAAACCCACCTGCAACTCACATTCACTTTCTTTCACAAGGTGATCGAACAAGTGAGAGAAAATATACGCGAAAGACTGCTCACAAGCTGAACTAATTCACAGACCAGGTAGACCTGGCTGAAGAAACCTCAATAACCTAGACCAGTGGTTTTAACCTGTGATCCGGGGACCCTTGGTTGTCCACAAGCCTACTCAGTGGGTCCGCAACTGCTTAGAAGATTAAATACCATCAACAGATTAAAAACAAATATATAAATAAAGAAGCAATGTGTAATGTTGAAAATTTAAACCATTCTGTAAATGTGAAAGAATTTGAAATTTGGGGCTAAAAATTAAGTTAGTATGCTCAGACTGATTATAGCATTATAGTATGGACAATGAGTGCCTAAACTGAATTTACTAAAACTCTAACCTTCTTATTAAAATTAAAATGTTGATTTTTATATATATGTTTGTCAACTAAATAAAATATTTCATCATTTGTATATTTGTTTGCATGTTTGTTTCTTTATCTTTTATGTATTGTTTTGTGGATCAAATCATCAAAAATGCCTAGGCTGAAGTTCCCGACTTCCGGTAATGGGCAGTGAGAGGGAGTCCATGGTTTCCAATGATGATTCATCGGGGGTCCTGGGCTCCATTAAATATTAAGTGGGGGTCCACAGAAGGCAAAAGGTTAAGAACCATTGATTTAGAGGATCACAAATTTCCAAGCAAACAAATCTATCAAACTGATGACCAACAGGTCAATAGGAATCTCAACTCCTTGAAATTTCACCAAGAAATTTCACCAGAAACATATGATCTAGAACATTTTCCATGCACCTTCTTACACTGAGCAGACAAGACCAGCAGAGAGTTCCCTCTGTCAGCTTCCCTCAATCCACCTCTCCCATCTTGTACAACCAGCAAATCTCATTGAATGATACAATACATCTATCACCCACTATGAGCTTACCAGTTCAAAGGAATACCAGGAGAGAGAACAACAGCGATTATTGGCTTCCATGAAATCACCACAACCCACGCACACTATGTTTACGCACCCAGTGCTATGAACCTAGTGATTAACAAGGTACAGAGTAGCAACACTACAAAGATTGCAGCTAAAATAAATGTCATACCAGAAACTGAAAGTTGGCCCTTAAATGCTATCCATTCCCCCTGAAGGTAATTGCTTAAGACCTAACATAGTCTTTGCAAAGCTACTGCCCGAGCATGATAAGATTGCTAAGTTAACTGAAAAAATAACTTGGTGAAGGCCACAAAATAACCATAGCAATCTCACCTGGGAGCTAATAAATGGACAAAATACTGTCATGTCAGCAAGATGGTTTAATGCATGTCAGTTAGCAGTCATCACCTACTGTGGTCTGAGGATCTCAAGATTGGATTCTGGCATGTGTGAACCATTGTTCTACCTTTCCATTAGATGGGTCCCATTAAAAACATCAGTAGTAGACTATCAAGAGCCTTATGCAAATATTATTATTATGATTATTATTATTATTATTATTATTATTATTATTATTATTATTATTATCAATGTTATCATTATTATTATTATTATATTTGCTGCTGCTATCAGTGGTATTACTAGTAATATTATTATTATCATTATCATTATCATTATTATTATTATTATTATTGTTCTTGATGTTGTTCTCATTTCTTATTTTTCAAATTGTCTTCAAGTTTGAAGCCATCCATCTCTAGCCCTCTCATCTAGTTTGAAACTTAAAGGTGAAGTCTCTAATTCCTGCACTAAAACAGTGAATTAAGACACCACTACACATATATGGGAACTCCCGGCCTGTTAACATGAGCATTGCCCGATCCCGATCCCGATTCTCCTCATGGGTTGACATAACGGTGTTATTTTCACTTATGTCCTTCTATTAACTTTATTGGTAGTGTCCTACTATTATGGTAGCAGTGCTTTTTGACTTTTTACTGCTCATTGTCAGTTGGTATTAATGTAATTTTCCTTCCATGTTAAGTGCCTTCAGGCTTTTTATTTTAGTCCTGATGATGATCCCAGTATTGCTAAAAGGATCAAAATTTCGTTGACTTTGACACCTTGAACCCATGGGTTTTGCTCATTATATGCATAAGGGCTGTGTTGTGTCTTTGTCATTGCCCACCATCTGTAATGCCAGGGAGACGGTCCCATCCCTAGAGGACGTGGCACAACCCATTTGCAACCTTTTCCACCACTCCTGATTCCAAGCCTGAACAACTGAACAATTGCAGAAGTAAGCAAGGTTCTTCAGGCTTCACTCCAACTGAGAAATAATGTCCAAATCCAACAGATATCAATTTTATTTTGTGTTAGAGATAGAAAGGCTCTCCACATGCAGTTAGAATATACACTCT